>NC_057360.1:52502630-52818047 GCF_016509475.1 Prionailurus bengalensis
GCTTTCAGTAGCATTGTTATTGAGTTTCTCACTTACATTTTACCTGCCACAACTTATAATTACAGATTTATGTATTTATTTTTCTGTCTTATACAGTCATTGTTTGATACAAGCAAGCCATAAAACCAAAACAAGCTGGGGCAAGTGGAGGAAAACCCTAGTTTTGGAAATATAAAACTAGATATGATTTTGCATATGTAACCATTCGTCTGTGGGTGCAATTCTATTATTAAATGCCTTAAAAATTATTAAGTACAGTTGTACAAAGTAATGAATAATTATGCTAAGTAAATTTCTCCTTGGCAAAATAAACAAAAACCAAAAAGTTACTGCTCAAAAAATTTATTATTACATGTTTTTTTTTATAGAAGATTAAGCACAAAATTAAATGAGGTCTAGTATTGAAATAAAGTTCCACATTAATGTCTTTGTTGCCTAACAGAATGAAGGGGAAAATTGGTGTTTGAATGATATAAAATCTAATCATAAATATTTCTCTTTTTGTGTGACTGAATTGCATCTTAGTTACTTCTATCCCCTTTGGCACATGGGCTATGCCTTTTCTCCTATTCAGAAAAAATTAGATTACTAATCTGAAATCAGATTCCTTATTTTATGTCACTTGTAGTTTTGGTTCAATAAGAAATTTCATCTCAGAGGAGAAGTGCAGACAAAAAAAAAATAACATGTTAAAGTCATATTCACTATAAATTTCTATTTTCTTTTTTATAGAATAAAATGTTAAATATTCAAGTAAAATTTTATTGACAAATAGCAGAAAGATGAAAAAAAATTGACCAAATCCCAAGTGTTTAACACCATGAATTTTCACATGGTAAAAGTTACAAAGCAAAAATTTTTTGAAGTAGCCTATTAGTAGCAGATAGGAGGCTTTATCATATATACTTCCAGTCACTAACTTCTTTCCAAAGATGAATATTAACTTTACTTATATATCAGCATTAATTAGTTTTATCTGTTTTTGAAATTTATATAAACAGAATCATGCAGAATGACCTATTTTACATCTAGCTACTTTCTCTTAGTAGTATGTTTGTGAAATTTATTCATGTTTTGTATAACTTTAGTATCTTAATTTTTATTGCTGCATATTATATTGTATACATATACCACAAAATATTTATGCATTCTGTTCCTGATGGACATGTAGAGTAGTTTCATCTCTTGTCTTTTCTAAACAGTGGTGCTATGAATATTCTTGTACATCACTTTTGATGTACGTATGTTAGGATTTCTACTGACTATGCATCTAGAGTGGAATTGTAGGTTTTAAAGGTACATAAGTGTTCAACTTTAGAAGATACTGTCAGCTTTCAAATTTGGATGCATCTGCTTACGTTGTGGTTATCAGTATACTCAAGTTTCAATTGCTCCATTGGATGTTAAAAGTCTTGTTAGAGGGGCGCCTGGGTGGCGCAGTCGGTTAAGCGTCCGACTTCAGCCAGGTCACGATCTCGCAGTCCGTGAGTTCGAGCCCCGCGTCAGGCTCTGGGCTGATGGCTCGGAGCCTGGAGCCTGTTTCCGATTCTGTGTCTCCCTCTCTCTCTGCCCCTCCCCCGTTCATGCTCTGTCTCTCTCTGTCCCAAAAATAAATAAAAAACATTGAAAAAAAAAAATTAAAAAAAAAAAAAGTCTTGTTAGAGTCATCATTCTAGTGGATATATAATAACCATAGTATTTTATTTTGCATTTCTGATCCCTGATTAGAGATACTTTCTTTGTTGGATATATGTATTACAAATATCTTTATGGATTGTCTTTTTTCTGTCTTGTATTCATTGAAAGAGAAGTGTTTTTTTTTCCTTTTAATATTCAAGTATAATGTACATGAAAGTATAAAATAATACATATTTTAAGAGCACTGTCTTAAAATAAAGATCAATATATTTTCACAAACTGACCACACTCATGTCACAAATTCATGACCCTACTTGCCTACCATCCCAACATATAACAAGATAGATTACTTTTGTCTGATTTTTGATAATTTAAAAAATTTAATGAGATGTAATTAATTGATCAGTTGTTGTTTTGTTTTGTTTTGTTTTGTTTTGTTTTTTCTTTATGGGTAGTGCTTTTGTGCTCTGCTTAAGAAATCTCTACCAGCTTCCAGGTGATGAAAATACTATCCTATCATTTCTTCTGGATGGCTGGTTGTGGTTCTTTGTATGTATATTCTAGAAATCTTTTCATATTCAGTTTCTACATTAACTCTTCTGTCATCAGAGAATATATGGCATGATTTCAATCATTTGAAATTTCATCAGTCTTATTTTATGGTCCAGCAAATGTCTATGGACATTTGAAAAGAATATGTATTCTGTCATTGGTGGGTGTGGTGTCCTGTCTATGTCAATTCAGTTAGGTATTGTGAATCATATAGTTCACGCTTTCCTTTACTTACGTTTTTCTGATCTACCAGTTACTGAGAGAGGTGGGTTAACATCTCTCACATTGATTATAGGATTATCTATTCCTCCTTTTCATTCTGCTTTTGATATATATATATATATATATATAAATTATATTATTAAGTACATATGAATTTAGAATCATTATTTCTTCTGGTATGAGTGTTAACTTTTTACTACTACTAAAAACAATGTTTTCGCAAAAAGTCTACTTTTTCTGATGTACATAAACTTTTTTGCTTTTGTTAGTATTGCATGACATATTTTTTCTATCTTTTTAATTTCAGTTTTTGTGTATCCTCATATTTAATGTGATTTTTCTTATAAAGCACCATATACGTAGGTTTAATTTATGTAATATTAACCAGATCATTTCTCTAACATTTAATGTAATCACTGATAGAGTTGTGTTTACATCTATATTTTGGTCTGTTTTTTATTTTCAACTACTTTCATTTCCATTTTTTCTCATTATTTGGTTTCTTTTTAATCAAGCATTTTCATTATTGTATCTTTCCTATCTTTGAGGTTGTTAGCTATACTTTTATTTTAATATTCATTAGTTGGCTATTACCCTGGAGATGCTAAGACACTAATATTAAATATTAAAATATATGATTTCCTTTTTTTTTCTGTACTCATCCTACTGTTATATCATGTCTATCTACTGAACCACAGAAATTTCTTAGCACGTGTTTTCTGTCAATATTTTCCACAAGTGAACTTCAATCAATTACAATTCATCCTTGGACTTCCATGATCAAATGTGAGTCTCTTTTTCCTGCTAAAAATCCATGATATTTATGCAGTAAGATCAAATTATTAAGAAATGTTTTAAAATAATGTTTATGTAACAAATCATGATTTTCCATACCTATTTTATAGTTTTATTTTAGTGTTAATTTATTTATTTGAGAGAGAGAGAGAAAGACAGCATGGTACAGAGAGAGAAAAAAAAATCACAAGCAAGCTCCACACTGCCAGTGCATAGCTGGACACGGGGCTGGATCCCACGAACTATGAGATCACGGCCTGAACCAAAATCAAGAGTCTGAAGCTTAACTGACTGAGCCACCCAGGCACCCTGTGATTTTCCATACCTTAATAACTGTTTCATATTACTACTTTTATATTATAGGGTAAAATAAACATAACATAGGAATACTCAAAGTCATTATGTGGTCACCAACAATGTGAACCTCTCTCAGATGCCTTTATTCTTAAAGGTATTTTGCCATCATGAATAAGTAACCCTCTGTAATAAGAATGAAAATGTCTCATGTAAACATTTTTAAACTTTTTTCAATCAGTTGATTATATTGGCTTTCAAATAATCCCCATATTTCCTAAGTTTCTATTGGCTTAGTTTAACAAATTTACTGAGTGTATTCCAATCTATTTTTTTCTATTATTTTTCTATTAATTTATTTTCTATTATTTTTTCTCAACAGAGCAGCAAGAGTATATTTTCAATAGAATAAATCATGTTCTTTACCTATTTTAAACATTTTAAGGATTTCCAACTGACTTTTTCTTACTTTACCATCTTTTTGGTAAAAAGTTATTTACCCTGACTTTAGGGACTTTTTAACATGCTGTTTCCCTCTTGTTTTCCTAGATGTCTCCCTCTGTTGCTTCTAGTTTTTCATAATTATCTTTTCCTTGACTGATGAATATAATTATTTTTTATCCTATCACTCTCTAGTCCACAATCCCAAACTGTCATTCATGGAATTTTTTAAAATTTATAAATATATACTGATTTCTAATTTGCTTGTGTAATGTCTGTCATGTGTGGTGGGTTGCTAACTGTGAATACAGGTACTGAATCTGTTTTCATAATGTTCATATATATATACATATATATATGAACACAATATGTTCATATATATATATGAACACAATATGTTCATATATATATATGAACACAATATGTTCATATATATATATATATATACATATATATATGTCCCTGAACACAGCACCAGGCACTCAGAAGGATTCAAATGATTTTGAAGTTCTGTGGAAAAATCACGGCTGGAGATTATAGTTTTAAAACTGTCTTTACAATACTTAAAATACTGTGATTGGGTGAGCTACTTTAGGTAGATTATTCAATGTCAAATGTCCATCAAAAGCTGAGGGTCATTGTGGCACTATTCTTTGATCAGAGTAGGTAAGAGCTGATAAGGCTAAAATTGCATGCAAACCAATAAATATTTACGTTTAAAAATAGTTCATTTTATTTTACCCTGATAAGTAAATATGTGGGAACTATTATTAACAATAGCTCATGGGGCACCTGGCTCAGTTGGTTAAGTGTCCAACTTTGACTCAGGTCATGAGTTCACAGTTCATGAGTTCAAACCCCTCATCAGTCTCTGTGCTGACAGCTCAGAGCCTGGAGCCAGCTTCTGGAGGCTTCCTCTCTCTCTGCCCCTTACCCACTCGCTCTCTCTCTCTCTTTAAAAAATAAATAAAGGGGCGCCTGGGTGGCACAGTCGGTTAGGCGTCCGACTTCAACCAGATCACTATCTCGCGGTCCGTGAGTTCGAGCCCCGCGTCAGGCTCTAGGCTGATGGCTCGGAGCCTGGAGCCTGTTTCCGATTCTGTGTCTCCCTCTCTCTCTGCTCCTCCCCCGTTCATGCTCTGTCTCTCTCTGTCCCAAAAATAAATAAAAAACGTTGAAAAAAAATAAAAAATAAAAAATAAATAAAAACATTAAAAAGTTAAAAAAAAGAACAGCTCACAAATTTATAGAAAATTTGTTGAACATTTTTCAAATTATTGCTCAATCAATTAATGGCTAATATTTTTATTAAAACATTTTATCATACCACCTGATGCATTAATGGACTATTTACTACCATATAGGTTGGGATAAAGTTCAGTTGCTAAGTGATAAGATAAGGGGCCTAAATATTTTTTTTTTCCTTTATTACATAAAATAAGTCTGGAGATGGCTCCAAGGTCATTGGGAACCCTCTTTATATCTTTCTGCTCCATTATTTTCAAGGTCAACTATGACCCAAGTGGATGCCAGAACTTAAGAATTCCCAAAATAAAAAGGAAAGAAAATCTTAAGGAGCAATATTTGAAACTCTACCTACTAACTTCTTACATTTCAGTGTTGAGCCCTGACAATAAGAAATAGTGGATGTAATCTTCTAGCCAGGAATCTTGTCACCTTGAAACAACAACAACAATTAGGGTTCTTTTTTTTTTAAGTTTATCTATTTATTTATTTTTGAAAGAGTGAGAGAGCATGGGCACGAGTCAAGGAGGGGCAGAGAGAGAGAGGGAGAGAGAGAAAATCCCAAGCAGGTGCTACACTGTCAACATGGAGCCAGATTCAGGGCTCGAACTCATGAACCGTGAGATCATAACCTGAGCTGAAATCAAGAGTCAGGCACTTAACTGACTGAGCCACCCAGGTGCCCACAAACTAGGGTTCTAATAAAAACCAAGAAGAGTGGAATAGAGGACAGGAACATAATCTTATTCACGTAAATTGTAATGATTTTGAATGATGTCACTTTAGAAGTATTTATATATAACACCACATCAATGGCAAAAGAGGAATATTCCTTTAGACAGTGAGAGCTGAAATTACTGGTTGTTTTTTTTTAAATTTTTTTTCAACGTTTTTTATTTATTTTTGGGACAGAGAGAGACAGAGCATGAACGGGGGAGGGGCAGAGAGAGAGGGACACACAGAATCGGAAACAGGCTCCAGGCTCTGAGCCATTAGCCCAGAGCCTGACGCGGGGCTCGAACTCACGGACCGCGAGATCGTGACCTGGCTGAAGTCGGACGCTTAACCGACTGCGCCACCCAGGCGCCCCTGAAATTACTGTTTTTTAAAGGAAATTGATTAAGTGTTTTGTTTAAAGAATTTATTACCTGAATTACTGCAATTTAGCATAATTTTCAAGTTAAATATGAATTATTTTAAACATTAAATTATTGTTCAATAACCTTTTGATTTTAAAAGATTTACATGAAGTGAAAAATTGTATTCTGTATCTGTAAAGAATTTTATTTATAATCTTATATTTATTGATCATTGTATATTTAAAACTTATTTTTTTTTAAATAGCTACATTATTAAATTTATTTTGCTCTTACTTTGATCTGATGGGATTCTATCTAATGGTGCTGGGGAAAAAAAAACATTTACATTTAAAATAATTTCTCCACTTAGCAATGTTTAAGTATCTAACACTTCATGCTCTGTTTTAGAACATTATAATAGTATCAGTAAAGTACATATTTAGAGTGGTTTATTTGGCAACATTGGGTACCAACTAGTACATTTATTTAACTTCTCAGCAGTTTATTGGCATTTTGGTGAAAAGAGGTGATGAAGGCTATTTAATTAACCTCAAATATTTCACTGGCATAAGAAAGTGAATCATCTGCCAGAATCATTAGCAATTTGTAAGCTGAGTTCAGCAGCAAATGGTCATAAATTCAATCACATGTAACCTTTCCAGTAAGTGACACCAGTCAATTGAAATTTATTATGGGGGAAATCACAGACTTTGACATTCACACTAAACATCCAGAGCATTAAGATTCTGCTTGCCAGAATCCTAGAATCCACTTTGTAGATAATGCACAGAATTTTAAAATGCAGAAATGATGGATAAGAACTAAGTAGTTCCTCTGAGTGTTATCAAGAAATAGGAGAGGTTCAATATTTGATAATGCTTCATTTTCTCCAATAGGACAAACTCACACTGTGGGACCTAGAACAACTGTGATTACTGTATAGTAAGTGTCATAAAACATTGGTGAATACCTTGGTATGGTGTATAGATAGCCTGGGGAGAAGCTTGCTTGGCAACTTTCCATTAGGTACTCATGACAGATAACCTGGGAAAGCAATCAAATTTCATTTTCTGCATCTTTAGTGGTAATGTGGGGTTATACTTATATAGAGTAGAATGTAATTGATTTTAGAGACTTGATTAAATTATCAATAGCATGGCATAAATATGGGCTTAATGATTTTAAATTGAGAGTTCATTTGTTTTATAGTTGGGGGACTTTTGGAAAAATGAGGAAGAAGAATAATCAGATCATCACATCTATAAGACATTAAGGGAATTGAATATTCGTTATTTGAGGCAAACACTAATATGTTCATTTTCATTTGTTAAATTCTCTAGACTGCCAGAAGGTTTCATCAAGTGTAACCCTTCCAGTAAATGACACAAACTAATCATCGTTTACCAAGTGGGGCAAAGTAACTTGACAGTTATGGTCAAGTATGTTACAAGCTTGAGGTTTCACTTAGTAGAGAGTGCAATCAGTATTTGTGAACAGAGTAAGTATTGTGAGTAGAATTTTGGAATGACACTTATATACATAATATGTAAAAGATTTAAAATGCTTTTGGAATTAACTCTTGCATCCTAATATAGTATCTAATATCCCACTGAAATAGCTAAACTTAAAAAAAAGAGTACAGAAGGATAGATCATAATAGAGTTGGTTCAAGCTGTTATTTTAGATGTCAGTTCATAGTGAATTTCCACTAATAATAAATCTAATGGATAGAATTATAGCTCATTTGCATGTATATGTTCAATTAAAATGTTATAGTCAACATACGGAGAAGTTATTTTATTTATTTGCTTATTTATTTAATTTATTTATTTTTTAATTTTTTTAATGTTTACTTATTTTTGAGAGAGGGAGAGAGAGGGAAAGGGTGCGAGTGGAGGAGGAACAGAGAGAGAGGGAGACACAGAATCTGAAGCAGGCTCTGGCCTCTGAGCTGTCAGCAAAGAGCTGGATGAGAGGTTTGAACTCACAAACCATGAGATCGTGACCTGAGTTGAAGTTGGATGCTTAACTGACTGAACTACGCAGGCGCCCCTGGAGAAGTTATTTTAATTATGAGTTAGTGCACCTGTTTTTCTTAGTACATCCAATTTTTCATAGGCTGACCTATGCTGGCTCTTTTATGCATGTGTGGTGTGGCTATTAGGTTGACCCTCAGGTCAGCTAGAGAGTGGATGATCTAGAACAGCCTCATTCATATCTCGCATATTTGTCAGTTGGGTATATCACTTCTTCTCTACCTAGCACCCATTTTCCAGAAGGCTAGCTTGGATTTACCTTCGCGGTAGACTGAAGGTTCTAAGTATAGCAAATTCCAGTGTGCAAGTACTTCTCAGGTGTCTGCCTATGTTACATTTGATACAAGTTACATTGCAAGAACACACAGCCAGTAGGGCTAGTTTGCTTATTTTTTTAAACCTGCTCCATAAATCTAACAATTTATTCTCTAGATACATGGACTCTCAGAAAAAAAGATTGAAAATCTTGTATCTTTTCTGAATATTCACATAAAAAAGCACCATAAGTAATATCATACTGAAAATTATATTTTTGATTTATTTCTTTGGAATTACTTACCAATCATGTAAGTTAGTAGTATCTTTTATCAAATAAAAAAAATAGGATTCTTTGTGTAAATGTAGTTTGCTTCATTGTCCTGGATCCAATCTTTCACAATTTTTAACTGAAATATGTATTAATCTGGAAGGGAAACACCAGAAACCTGAAATATAAGTTAACCTGGGAAGAAACCAGAATATGCAGAGAATTTTCATTTAAGCATAAGATTAAATGAACTAAATGAGAAATCAAATTCAGTGAGCAATGCATGATATACATTCAGAATTAAAATAAAACTATTTGCATAACAAAAGTCTAAAGAGCCTCTATCCCTTTAGGAAAGTTTGCCCTCTTGTCTTCACACTAGAATTTGCGTGAGACTGAAAATTAAATAGCATACATTTGTTTGAGGTAATAAAGTACCCTTTTTCACTTAAAACTTCTTTTCCCCCAAAGTTACCTCTTGTGTGAGAATTATTTAAGAACCGAAAATCTCAGGGAAAATGAGGCAAAAAGGAAGTAGGAAGGAAGGGTATGATAAAGCATTCCCTCTTTTCAGGGAAGTCAGCCTATCAGGGTGGATTCTGTTTATTCAGATGATGATGTGTTATTCCTCAGCTTTCTTATTTGTACAGAGGACCATCCAAAGATAAACTTCATGAAGTTTTAGATTTAAACAATTACATATTCGTAACCAGCTATTGGCTAAAAAAGCTGCTTGGCCATCATCCATGTAGGAATAAAGGTGACAAGCTCTTCCTGCTGGTAAACACCAGGGCTGGGAGGCTGTCCCCTCATTTGACATCGAGTTAACTGTCAAAAGCTTGCTTTATGATGAAGAAATCATCACAAACTAATCCGTCAAGGACACTATACTCATGTCCTCCAGATGGATCTAACACACAGCTCTGACCACTTAATAATCTTTAGTGGTATTCAATCACCAAGCTCTCAAAACTAATATCCAGTGTTCTCCATGATCTGGCTTGATCTATTATTTCTAGCCTGAGATTTTACTATTTCTTCCATCAAACATCACTTTCTAAGGACACTAAATTTTATTATAGCTATAGTTATTTTTAATACTACTGTCCTATATCTTTTATACCGGAGCTAACCAGCTAACTCTCCACCATATTACAGGACTAGAACATTCTGAATTTGACTGTCTACAGTAGTCCCATGTCCCCTTATTTGCTTTCTAGGGTTTCAGTGACATGTGGTGCATCATAATCTGGAAACAGATGATATTCCTTCTGATGTATTCTCAGAAGGTTAACAGTAGTCTAATGTTACATTACGATGCATATGTCATTCACGTCATTTTATCTCATCATATGGGTGTTTCATCATCTCACACCATCAAAGAAGAAGGGAGAATGCAGTACAATGAGATGTTTTGAGGGAGAGACTGCATTCATAGTCACTTTTATTACAGTATATTGTTATAACTGTTTTATTCTTTTTTTTTGAGAGAGAGAGGGCACAAGTGAGTGAGGGGCAGAAAGAGAGAGAGAGAGAGAGAGAGAGAGAGAGAGAGAATGCCAGGAGGGACAGAGGGAGAGAGAGGAAGAAAGAGAAAGTGAGAAAGAAAGAGAGAAGCCGGGCTCATGCTCACCCAATGTGGGACTTGACCTCATGAACTGTGACATCTTGACCTGAGCCAAAGTCAGATGTTTAACAACTGAGCCACCCAGGTGCCCATAATTGTTTTATTATATTGTTAGTTATTACTGTTAGTCACTTAACCATTTCTAACTTATAAATTAAAGTTTATCATAGATATGTATAGAAAAAAACATAGTATAGAGAGAGTTTGTTATTACCCCGTTTCAGGGATCCACTGGGAGTCTTGGGATGTATTCCCCATGGACAAGAGGGGATGGCTGTACTTACCTTCACCAGTGTGCTGCCTGTTTTCATGTTGCTAATTAGCATTCTTCCATTTCAGCTTGAAAGACTCCTTTCATCATTTCTTATAAGGCAGTTCTAGTGGTGTTAAATTCCCTCAGCTTTTGTTTGTCTGCAAAAGCCTTGTTCTCCTTCATTTCTGAAGAATGCTTTGCCACATAGTTTTCTTATATTTAATATTATATTAATTAAAAAATATCCCCCTGTGGTTACATATGAAGCTTTCTACGTATAATTAACTATGTAACATGGTGTCAAAACTAAAGTATATTAGCTGGAATATCTAATCTAATTTCATGACTGAAATCCTAGATAATGCCAGAGTAGAGAATAGTGACTATAAACTCAGTCCTTGATCAGAACGCCCTTGTTTTAAAGATTTAAATACTTAAAATGATACAAATTTCATTTTGGATATTTAATTTCTTTTTTTCTTAAGTGATAAAATATTCATAAGTAATGTGGCAGAGGAGGTGATGAATGTCTTGAAAGAGATAATTCTTCGGAGAATAAGAATAGTTTATAATATTAAAGTAATAAGCAGTGAAGGTAAGAAGGTAGGTAAGAAATATAGCTTATGTCTTGTGACTTTCTATGCTGTTTATTATTATAAACTTGATAGCTGTTCTCAGAGGTTGAAATGATTTTGATGATTGGCTGTCAATCACATATGAAGAACTATATTTCATACTGATGGTTACTAAGTAAAGCTGTATATTAGGAGCCTTTAAAATCCAGATTCTTTTGTTACAACCAGTAGCAGAATATGCAAGTTTAAGAAATAGAAATATCTAGTTTTCTCCCAAGTTTCCAGGTACTTTTGTGATCAAATTTTAACTGCTGTACCCTCCACTTCTAGGTAATCTCTGGAATTAGGGACTAATAGTAATTGTTGAATAAATTAGCAAAGTATAGGAATCATGCTTTTGTGTATCTCATCTTTCTCTTACTGGAATAGCCAGATACAGAGGAGTAACCTCTTTAGTTGTTACATATCACTGTTGCAGGTTATGCTGGTCTGTTACGAATGCTATCTTTAAATGGTACTTTTTGGATTTTTTTGCTAACTCACTACTTCTCTTTCCTTTTTTCTGAAGTGAGATGTTCTACTACAGTTCATATTTTACATGGAGAGATCACTAGTTACTCACCAAATGATAGATAATTCAATCAGTTTGGGAGTTTCTTCTCTCAAGCATTAGCCAAATTCATCGCTGGAGGTTATACCAATAACATTAGTGGCCAGGGACTATGTTAAAGGGTGTTGCGTGTTAAAGAAATAACAAG
Source organism: Prionailurus bengalensis (assembly GCF_016509475.1). Taxonomy (NCBI): domain Eukaryota; kingdom Metazoa; phylum Chordata; class Mammalia; order Carnivora; family Felidae; genus Prionailurus; species Prionailurus bengalensis. The sequence goes on from NC_057360.1 coordinate 52,514,672, forward strand.
ATGTTCTCTGACCAGGGTGTACAGAAGCACCCAAGTATGTGCCATTCATCACTCACGTTTCAGAAATAGCTCCTCAGGGCACGTGTATACACAAAGAACCGTAGCAGACAAATGAGAACAGGTTAATATATTATTTATAAAATTATTTTTCCAAAACCCACTGCAGATTACCAATGGATGAAGCTATGGCATGTAAATGCTATAATAGTTATGCAGCTGAGAACGGATGTTGACCAGCCTCTTTTCCCCCATTTTCCCCTAGCAGACTTCTCACATCTCAGTAATACTACTGCTGAGGAAAGGCCATTGAAGAGTAGCATGGTTAAGGATGATACATACTATCTCCAGCTCACAGTCCAGAGGAGCAGCCTGGTGTTGAGGTGTTGAGAGGCAGCCCTTAGAATCTTCCCATCCCATCCCTAATGTGAGGAATATCCAGCATTTCCTTTTCTTCCTCTGGAATCAAGTTAACTTGGTCTCCCTCAAGACCACTACAATAGCTTCCTAGCCTCACTCTGCTCTCTCTTTTAATCTACATTTACTACAACAGTTTATGTCACCTATTCAAAATTCATGTCCACAAATTATGCCATTTCCTTGGTTATTCTTTTTGGATAGTTAATCAGAATAATGAAAATAAAATCGAAAAGTCGTTAGTGTTCTCTACACGGTGTGACTGTGGGCAACCCTTCCACTGGTCCCCTGTGCTCGGTACTAATATCCGTCCTATTTTTCAGACACCCGGTCATGCTCCGCTCTCAGAGCCTCAGCAATGGCCTCAGTCTGGATTGCTCAGCTCCCTCATGTCCACATGTCCACTTTCTTCGTGTCACATCCTCAGGAAAGCTGACTACCTTTACAACCCCTTCTCCCATGTGTCTCCATTCATTCCCTTATTTTTCAGAAAGTATTTATTGCTATATAGAATTAAATTGTTTATTCACTGGTTTATTTGCCTATTATTTAGTCTACAAAAGACTGAATTCCATAAGGACACAAAGTTTAATTTTTGGTGTTTATAATTTTTTCTTGTTTATAGATTTTTGTTCACTACAGGATTCTTAGCAACTGTACCAAACCTCAAGAATATTTCAACTTAAAATAATATTTGTGGAATGAATGAACCAGCCACCTAGAAAGACCATGACACCAAGAGAAAAGCTCCTTGACCTGCAGCTCCCATTTCCCCAGCTTTAGGGAGAGATGCTATACTTAGGTCTCTCAAGAAAGATTATTTACTTGGGGCACCTGGGTGGCTCATTAGGCTAAGGTCATGGTCTCATGGCTCCTGGGTTCGAGCCCTGCATAGAGCTCTCTGCTGTCAGCATGAGCCCACTTCAGTTTCTGTCTCCCCCCTCTCTGTCCCTCCCCAGCTGGTGCTTTCTCTCTGCCTCAGAAATAAATAAAAACATCAAAAAAAGAAATATTATTTACTTATTTAGTGGCCTGAAATGACAGTTGCAATTTAATTTCAGATAATGTGTGTCAAGCTAATTTAGATCATTTAATATTTTTCTGTCTCAGAAATAATTTATATCAGAGGTATTTAAATAGATTACTAAGAATGTTATTACTCAACATGGAGAACTATTTTGTGTTATTCGTTAATTTTCCTTCTTACTGGAATTAACCAAATATTTGAAGTCAATTAGTAACATTTAAGCAATATGATTAAGTTTTAAAGTCCATTTTTTGTATTTACTTAAAAAAACAGTCAAATGTCTCATGTACTCTTCCCCCTATCTACACACTTGATAGCCAGATGCAAAGAAACCACATATTAAATTAAACTATTTCTAGTATGCGTCTATATTTAAATTCTCTTAGAACTTAGAATATTTTGACAGAAAGTATACAATAAATTATTGTTTTAAACCTCAGTCTTGAAATATAGAAACTGATTGCTATGTATTTTTAGAATGTTTTAACTTAAGAGCCTTATTCAAACATTTTGCTTTGTTAAGCTATGATAATAGACAGACTAGAGAGGAGTGAGTATTTAAGTATAAGTATGTGTACTGTTTGGATATTCATTGGAAAATGTTTTTCTGCATGTTTTTTACTCTGCAATATTGTTCGTTTACCATTGTCATTGTTCATTCTTCACATAAGGGTCAATTTTAGAAAATTTCTTCCACTTCTAAAATTGGTTTACTGTGAAGGGTTTAAAGATAATGAATGCAGGGGTGCCTGGGTGGCTCTGTGGGTCAAGCGTCGGCTTGATTTCGGCTCAGTTCATGATCTCATAGTTCTCAAGTTCGAGACTCCTTGGGTTTCTCTCTCTCCCTCTCTCTCTCTCTGCCCTTCCTATTTGTGCATGTGTGTGCTTGTGCACTCTCTCTCTCAAAATAAATAAATAAACTTAAAAAAATAATGCAGGACAATATGTGTCTATGTGTGCATATGAATGTGTGTGTGTGTGCGTGCATGTGTGTGTGTGTGTATGCACATGCACTTGTAGGTAGAATAGCAAAGTGGTCCTGGGGAAAGAGTACTAAATTAGAAAATGTATTGTTGCAATGGGTACTGTATTACTAGGCCACCAGAATGGCTGTGGAGGTTATCATCTGAAAAACTGTAGGAGGCACCATTTTCATCAAGTTCACAGCCAGCACGGCTCTATGCAGTGCCCCTAGAGTAGGCAGCCATGTTTATTGCCAAGACTACAACTGAGTCATAGGCAGTAAATGGATTTCTTTGAATCACAGTTTTTATTTTATTATTTTTCTGTAAAAACAGTGTTAATAAAACATGATTACCAGGGTGCCTGGATGGCTCAGTCAGTTGAGCATCTGACTTCAGCTCAGGTCATGATCTCATGGCTCATGAGTTTGAGCACCATGTCAGGATCTGTGCTGACAACTCAAAGCCTGGAGCCTGCTTCAGATTCTGTGACTCCCTCTCTCTCCTGCCTCTCCCCTGCTCATGCTCTCTCTCTCTCTCTCAAAAATAAATAAACATTTAAAAAAAGTAAAAGAGGGAAAGAATCCCAAGTAGGCTCCGTGCTGTCAGTGAAGAGCCTGACTCAGGGCTTGATCTCATGAATCATAAGATCATGACCTAAGCTGAAATCCAGAGTCAGGCACTCAACTGACTGAGACACCCAGGTGCCCCAAGTGTTTGCATTTCTTTAAAAACAAAAAAGCAGGGGCGCCTGGGTGGTGCAGTCAGTTAAGCGTCCGACTTCAGCCAGGTCACGATCTCGCGGTCCTTGGGTTCAAGCCCCGCATCGGGCTCTGGGCTGATGGCTCAGAGCCTGGAGCCTGTTTCCGATTCTGTGTCTCCCTCTCTCTGCCCCTCACCCGTTCATGCTCTGTCTCTCTCTGTCCCAAAAATAAATAAACGTTGAAAAAAATTTAAAAACAAAAAAGCAATAGGATAATCACTGAATGTTTTAAATTGGATAAGTTTGGACAGATAGTTGTCAGGGGGAGCATTGAATGACATGGTAAGCCTCTCATTTGAAAAGATTACAGTGAATGTAGTATAAAGAACTTCATTGAGAAATATATATTATATATATTTAACATATATATAATATATATATGTAATATATATATATTATATATAATATATATATACTGTCTTGGAATAGCCACGTAATCAGTTTGCCTCTACAAATACATATTTGTAGAGGCAAACTGATTACGCGGCTATTCCAAGACAGTAATTTGGACATGGGATATGGTGACAGATTATTAATGTTAGAATGCAAGAGATATTAAGAAGTAATAAGGAAAAGAACTGGCACTGTATCACTATGTAAGATTTAAGGATAAACAAGGCACGTGTAGCTAGAAGCTTGGTGATTCTGTTTTCTGATATATGAATCACTGCAAATTGACCAGTTTGGGAGTAGGAGCGGAGGGAATGATGGTTTTTGTGAGGGCAGTTTTGGACATGTTGAGATTAAGGAATGGAAATAGAATTGGAAATGTTGATGTGAGTCTGGGCACAAAGAAACGTTTTGACAAAAGATGTAAATTTGGTAATTATTGGTATGTTCAGGGTTACTGAAGCACTGCTTTCAATAGAATGTCTATAGAGAGGGAGAACAGAGAGAGAATAACCTGGAAGTGAGCCCCACAGAAACCTAGCTTTTAATCGCTAATTAATGGTAAAGAAGGATGTGGTCATAATGGTAAATGAAGGATGCCCAGAGATCTGGAAGTAAAAACTGGAAGGAACCAAGTAAAGTGTTCTGTTAGGAGGAGAGCATGGCTAACAATGTCAAACGGTGCTCAGAGCCCCTTTATGATGAGGACTGACACATGTTCCTTGACTTCTGGCCCAACTCTAAGAAAACATTTCATCCTACTGACAGTAAAAATCTGTTGTCAGTCACATATAACATGCCACGTCGAACTAGAAAATGCAGTTAAATGGGTATAGATTACTTCTTTTTAAGAAAATCAGAAGGAGTAATATTGCATGCGAAGTTGTATCATTTCAAAAGTTCACTGACATGAACCTCATCCCTGCACCCAAGTTTACATGTCTAGCCTTGCATCTAGCATTTACATTTTCCTTAAAATGTAAAATCATTAGGAGAGGTATTAACTTATTATTAATAAAAACGGTTGATTAGTAATCAGAAGCATTTTCATGGAAATGACAACAGATGAATATTAGGGTCGAAGACAGGTGAAATATGCCAAAGCAAATCAGTTTGGGTGGATTATTCCCTCATCACTGTCTGTTTTTAATGCAGAATTTACTTCTTTATCTTCTCAGAAACAGACTAAAATTGTAAAACTTAAAGGTGAATTGTAAGAGAAATAGGAAAGTGCGTAGATTATAGATTATTCCCAGTGTATACCTTCTCCTCTTTTATAAGTCAAACATAAAGCCCTAGTGGAATTGTTTGGGGGATGGGGAAATTTCCTATATACTTAGCATCTTTGCATCAATATTTAAGAGGCATAAAATATCCTGTTACTATAAAACTGAATAGAAAACCATCTTCTATGTAGTATATCAATGTCATCTTTATATTATTAATTCATTACAAGAAAAACATATTACATTTGTTCTTTAAACACAGTAATGTTAATATGATAGTATATTGGAATTCTGCAGAAAACAGAAAGGTACACAATTTCAGAGATTTGCTTACACATCTCTGATGTATTTTGAGATCAAAACTTAAAATAAATATGTTAGAATTTTTGTCTTATTTATGAACCAAAGTTGTTTGGATGATCCAGTCAAAATGCTTCATCAAATTACATACTTTTATACAAGATAAAATAATAAAATTAATTAAAATAAAATACATCACAAGAGGCAAGCAACACAACAACGCATGATAGTATGGCCTTTCCTTCAATCAAGGTGCAAAGCACAAACATGTTAAAGTTTGCACAAATGGGCCCTTTTTGACTTCACCTCTGTTTGAATCTGAATTTTTATCCTCAGGTCTCATCTCCCCTCCAAGATGACTTTTTCTTTTAGTATTCAAAGTTTCATTCCCCTTCTACATATTAAAAAGCCCTCCATCTCACATCTTACATCAATTGTTCTAGAATATAGTCCTTAAATCTAACAGCTGAGAATAGAGTGTGTTTCCCAGGACTATTAATGACCCCTCACAGCTTCCTAATTCCAGCAACACATTCCAGGACAGTCCTTCTCACAGAGTTGTTCTACTGTGGTTTCATGAATCTTCATTTTTACATCCTGATTGGAATTTTCCATCTTTGTGTGTGTGTGTAATTGCAATTATAATGGGTTTTTCTCTCGTATACAAACTGCACCCGCAGCACTTGCTCAATAAAAAACGTTAATTTTCTGAAGCAGTTGCAATCCAAACCCACATGAGGAAGTAAGGAAATGGTTTCCTGGCTATCTCATACTATGAAGAATCAAAACCATAGATGCCTACAGTGGTTCACATTATGTATCTATCGTTCATTTGAGAATCTATTAGAAATAAGAATGAGGCACATTGCTGAGGCATAAGTGGCCACTACTCCAGCTGCACATGAAATTATTTCTAATAATACTACATCCATTTCTTAGGGTCCCATTCCATGTTCAGGTTCTAAAGAGAGGGGAGGTTTTACTGTTGTAGTTACACATGGCCTCTCCACACACAAGTGAAAATGAGGCTTCACATTCTTCAACATTTTGAACTGTTTTCTAGCTCTGTAGGACAGAATGATATTTAGTAGAAGCACAAAAGATAACTGGGAGTTGAAGTTGGAAATCTGTATTGCTCATTGAGGCATTATGCATCAGTAAGGTTGATTCATTCGTTCTTTAGTCATTAGTTGACTCGCTCAAATTGTTATTTGCTCATTCAAAAAAAACTGCCTACCCTTAGTAGGCCGTTTATTTATATATGAGTGGTTTGGAATAGGGTGTCTACAAGCTCTCGTCTCTCCATATTGTTTTTATATGGTTTGTACAAATTAAGGGACCACTCACCTGCTCCCGGTCATAACATACAGGTTTAGGCTCTATATTTCTTGAACATTTTTATATTATCTCCTAATGACAATAATTTTCCCTAGTTTGGCAAACCAGGCCCTACAAGTCCCTGGAGTATTCCTTCTCTGGTCAAATAATTTCAATTCTTTTTGGAAGTTGATAGTTTGAATAGCAAATAATGGCAGCAAGAATACATTTCCAAATACTTTCTGCTCTTTTATGTACCAGCACAAATGTGAACGCTGAGTGTTCAGTGATTCACAAATAATTTTGCTTAGGCAGATGTCAGGCTAACTGAATATAAATTACCCAAGACAATTTTTAAAATACCAGTTCTCAGTATCTTAGTAGATCTGGGGTATAGTCCAAGACGCCAAGTTCTTCTGATGCTAAGCCAAGTTTGTGAATCTACACTCCACTCTGTTTGCCATCTAGAAGATGATACTGTTATAAATGGCTCCAACATTGAATATATATGCACATGAATTCCAAGATTTGTTGGTTGCCTGCTATCAGTGTAATTTTGGCCAAGTAATTTAACATCCCAGTGCTTCAGGTTCTTCATTAATAGGTGTTTTGTGAAGATTAAATGAGTTAAATACATGTAAAATGCTGAGACTTGTACCCAAGTTAGGAAGATATTATCATTTTCATTTTTATTATTAGTCATTCGTTTATTTTGTAGTCATCCAACATTTACTGACAACTTATAAAGTATCAGGCATAGTATTTCATGCTTGGAGAATATGTAACTAAAGAACTCCTTTGCTGTTTAAGACGGAAGCATGAAAAATAGATTTATAAATAAAGAATTAAAATGATTACATTTATAAATAAGTAATTAAAATAGTCTCTTTTGTAAGAGCCAAAACTATAAAACCCTAGAAGGAAACTTAGAGGAGAATTTTCATGACATTGGATTTGGCAACAATTTTCTGGATATAACATCAAAAGCACAGGCATCAGAGAAAAAACAGATCCATTGGACTGCTTCAAAATTAAAAACTTCTTCCCATCTTCTAACTGGCTATTTCTTGCAATGTACTCACTACACTGGCAAACCCCTTCACTTCTTTCAAGCCTTTGTCCAGACCGTGCTTTGTGACTGCTCTTATTCTGCAAACTCTTTTGCTCACCACTTTTTCTTCACAGCACTTTTTTACCTCTAACATATATAGTTCACTTAATAAGGGTATTACTAATCACCTGCCACCTCTCAGTAGTCTGTGGGCTCCAAGAAAAAGGAATCTCTGTTTACAAAGTTGTCCCAAGCTTCTACACTAGTGGATGGCACATAGTTATGCTGAATACAAATGTGTTTGGTTAATGATCTGGAGAAGTCAAAGAAAAGAAACTGTGACAGATACCTGGTTGGTTTCCTATGGAAAATGAAGTTCAAGAGAGATTTGGGTATTGATAAAAACTGAGCTATGAGCTGGAAGCTTTCATTCCAGATGCAAGAGAGATTGGTGCTCAACAGAGGCTGGCACTGAGAGAATAGAAGACCATATAAATATCAAATTGGCAGTCAAGCCACATCAGAATAAGGACAGAATATTCTCTGTCCTGTTTACCTTCTGGGTCATTCAGGTGCTTTACACATACAGCATTGAATTGCCAGTCTGCACGGATTTCATATGATAGGATAAGATATTTGGTCTTATTTAACTCCCTGCACAGGACATTTGGGATAGCCTTTATCATCTAAAAGGTAAATTAACACAAATAAACTTTTAGAAGAAATGAAACAAAAGTCAGTCAGGGAATCTCGGATGTAAAATAATTACTAGATTAATCAAACTGTCTGTTGTTATCCTATGTGGGAATGGCCGTACCGTCTAAACGAGAACAACACTAATTCCAGCTGGAGTAAAAATTCAGAATAATCCAGACAAGAAAACCATTTTCTGATTGTCCCACGAAGGAATGAATTATACATTACAAAATGATTGCTTTTACATTTTCCAGGACAACATTATTCTATTACAAGTCTGTGTTATTCAATTCTTTCGTATTCTTTAATAATAAAACCTGCAAGTTTGTAAAGTTAAGTAAAGAATATATCACTATCATTTCAGACAGTATGATATTACAAGTTACCAGAAATGCCTGGAAGCATCCCACTTGGGTCCCTTCAGAGACAGCTTATTTTCTATCTTAAAGGCTATAAAATAGAAAATGAACATAACAAATGTTTCTGTTTGTTCCCCAGACATGGTTTAGAGCAAAGGTAATACATAATCATAAGATAAAACATGGCTGGCGATCTCTTTCTTAAGGTATTCATATCTAGCAATATCTTTGAAGTTTCATTCATTAAGCAAATGAGAAAGCCAGTCTATTATTTCTCTTATAAATTAATTTTATTCAAGCATAGAACAATACAAATCTACATCACCAGGTACCCTTATGTCCTATTACATAGAAGGCAAGTGAAAAATATCTCACTTCCTTAGGTCAACAGACCATTAACTAAAATCATAAGAATTTACCCAGTCCTTCTATCAGAATGTCATAAGAGCATATATTCTCTCAGAATTTTTGGTTGCTCCCCAAATCTTTGCTTTTTAATATAACATCATTCAATTTGCATTTTCCTAATGACAAAAGATGTTGAGAATCTTCTTATATCGTTATTTGCCATCTGTGTATCTTCTTTGGTGAGGTGTCTGTACAAATCTTTTGCCCATTTTAATTGGATAGTTTGTTTTCATGTTGTTTAATTTTAAGTGCTCTTTGTATATTTTGGAGACAAGTTGTTTATCAAATGCGATTTACAAGTATTTTCTCCCAGTCTGTGGCTTGTTCCATTTTATTCAAATGTGTTTCACAGACCAGAAATTTAATTGAAAAAAAAATCCAACTTATCAAGTTTTTTCCTTTGTACATCATGTTTTTCATGTTATATCTGAAAATTCATCACCAAACCAAAGTCATGTATTGTTTACATTTAGGTGTATGACACATCTGGGGCTAATTTTTAAATAAGGTGTAAGGTCTGTGTTTAGGTTCACCTTTTTCCATATGGGCTCCAAGTGTTCTAGCACAATTTGTTGAAAAGAAAAATATTCTTCCTCTAAATTGCCTTTGCATTGTCAAAAGTCAAGTGTATTAATGGGAGTCTATTTCTGGGCTCTCTATTCAATTCTATTGTTTATTTATTTATTCTTTTATCAATATCACAATGTCTTAGTGTCTTAAGTAGCTTTATTAGCAAGTCTTCAAGTTGTGTGGTACAAGTCCTCCATTTTTTCTTTTCTTTTTTTTTTTTTAATAAACTTTTTTTTTCTAACGTTTATTTATTTTTGAGACAGAAAGAGACAGAGCATGAACAGGGGAGGGTCAGAGAGAGAGAGAGGGAGACACAGAATCCGAAACAGGCTCCAGGCTCTGAGCTGTCAGCACAGAGCCCGACGCGGGGCTTGAACTCACGAACCGCGAGATCATGACCTGAGCCGAAGTTGGACGCTTAACTGACTGAGCCACCCAGGCGCCCCGATTTTTCCTTTTCTTTAATACTCTGTTAACTATTCTCTTTTTTTACACCCAGAAAAACACTTAATACCTTCAATTCCATAGTCTTAGAAAGGAAATTTCCATACGCATGTCATATGTCATTTTAAAAGAATGCAATGTTGATTGTTCCATAGCTAAACTATGCAACAGAAAAAAATTAAAACACTGTCTCTGGTTAAGAATATTGGATTGACAAATAAGTAAGATTTTATAACTCTTAATTAAAACACATACTAAAAGTTATATTCACTTTCTTATATTTTTGGTTACCAATGACTTACAATTGATATAAAATCATCTGAAAATTCCCATTGTTGTCTTTATTGGACACTCCTGATCATTTGATCATTTTTGTATGAAGGTAGAGAATATAGAGAGGGCTTATGAAGTTCTTTTGCAAAATCATCACATTTGAAAGTAAATCAGTAAGATAATCAATATACCTGTAAATTCCAAATGAAATTAATTTCTTTAAAATTGATGTTTTAAGATACTTCATCAACATATTTCAATGAAATTATCCACAAGTCCTAATTTAAATGCAACAGTAGTTTTTCAATCACAAGAAAAGTTTCAGAAACAGGCCCTGAAATAGCTTGTAATGTGATAGTTTTAAATTCATATCAATAATATTAAAAAAATGTATAAAGTAAAAATCAACCGATCTCATGAACACATTTGTTTCAAAAATCACAGACCAGTGTATGTATATTTTCAAAGTAGTGACTTTATTATTTTAAAAAATAACTTATGTCCATAATTCAATAAATTAAAGAAAACCAAAAAAGTTCAGAAGTAAAGATCAACACAATAGTTAAAAACCTACTATCTGGTGGCCAACAGACACATGAGAAACTGCTCAAGGAAATCATCAGGGAAATATAAATTAAAACCACAATGAGATACTACCTCACACCAGTCAGAATGGCTAAAATGAACAACTCAGGCAAAAACAGATATTGGCAAGGATGCGGAGAAAGAGGACCTTTTTTGCACTGCTGGTGGGAATGCAAACTTGTGCAGCCACACTGGAAAACAGTATGGAGGTTCCTCAAAAAATTAAAAAATAAAACAACCTTAGGACCCAGCAATTGCACTACTTGGTATTTTTCCAAGGCATACAGGCTGTTTTGAAGGGACACATGCACCCCAATGTTTATTGCAGTGCTATCGACAATAGCCAAAGTATGGAAAGAGCCAAATGTCCATTGACAGATGAATGGATAAAGAAGATGTGGTATATATATACACAATGAAGTATTAGCCGTCCAAAAGAATGATATCTTGCCATTTGCAGCGATGTGGATGGAACTAGAGGGTACTCTGTTAAGTGACATTAGTCAGAGAAAGGCAAATATCATATGACTTCACTCATATGTGGAATTTAAGATACAAACAGATGAACAGGGAAGGGGAGCAAAAGTAATATAAAAACAGGGAGGGGGACAAAACATAAGAGACTCTTAAATATAGAGAGCAAACTGAGGATTGCTAGTGGGGTTGTGGGAGCAGGGGGTTATGGGCTAAAGGGATAAGGGCATTAAGGAAGACACTTGTTGGGATGAGCACTGGATGTTATATATAGGGAATGAATCACTGGAATCTACTCCTGAAATTATTGTTGCACTATATGCTAACTAACTTGTATGTAATTAAAAAATAAAATAAATAAAATAAAATAAAATAAAATAAAATAAAATAAAATAAAAATACTCTCTGGGAATAAGCAGTGTAACATTTCTCTGTGCCAAAAAAGTAAATAGAAGGATGGATGCGTATATTTACAGATAGAACAGATTTTACAACCAGAAATTAATACTATAAATGATATGCTTTAAATTCAAGTATTAATTATAATTTTCTTGAATTTAACAGAAAAACTGAAGAAACTACATATTCTTAAAAACTATGTTATTTTTACTATAAGTTCTAAATCTTCAAAGAAATGTCTTGATTCAAGAAAATATATTATGAAAACCATCATAAGTTGGAAGATATCTTTTAAGTGCATGTTTGAGTCTCACGTATTATGAGATTATTTGATTTTCCTCTGAATGATGGATTGATTAGCTTGCTTACAATGCTTTCTCCTTCTTTCCTTTCTCTTATCTCTCAGCTCTTTGCTTTACAATGATTTTACTTTCCCAGTTTGTAGTATTTACATTTTGTTCAAGTTGTAATTTACCTTATGTATTTAAATTGTGTCATTTCTCATCAGTCCATATGACAAAATATTTCTCATTCTAAGTAATTTATTTTGATTAATGTCTGTGTTCGGTGGATTGAATCATCCAAGAATTTTGTTCTAGAACTTGTGTAAGGATACCCTATATTTCCAGAGTATTTTGTGTTTGAGAAAAAAAACACCTCTTTTTTAAATGTTTATTTTTGCATGAGCAGCGAAGGGGCAGAGAGAGAGGGACACAGAGGATCTGAAGCAGGCTCCACACTGTCAGTGCAAAGTCAGACATGGGGCTTGAACCCATGACCCATGAGATTATAACCTGAGCTGAAGTAGAATGCTCAACAGCCTCAGCCACCGAGGTGCTCGTCTGCTTTTTTTAAAATTATTATTATTAAAACAACAATTTGCCTGAATATAAAGAAAAATCCTAGTTACACTTTTTATTTCTCAAAATATTATAGATATTCCTGCACTGCCTTCTGGTATTAACTGGTACTCCGATAAAGTCTGACACCAGCCTCACTTGCTTTATCTGGCTGTGTGAGAATAGTTCTTATTCTTCATTCTCAACATTTAATTGCTTAATTAGGATGTGTCTCAGCCTTAATTATTCTGTGTCAAAATTTCTATGCAATCCAGTTCATTTTTGATAGATAGATTTAATTCTCCCATTATCTTAGGAATATCATCCTGTATTATACTTCTAAATATATATTTTTCTCATTACAGGATTCACTACACAGGGACACCAATCATCCTTAAGTCAGATAAATTTGTCCTCTTCATCTATCATCTTCCTGCAAATTCCTTTAATTTATTTGTTTATTTCCTTTAAAGTGATTGCTGGACTTCAGTCAGTCATTATAGTTTTAGCAGAATTTATTCCATCCTACTATGTGTCTCATTTCTAATTAGTTTGCAACAGTTTGGTTTTGCTTTGCTTCTTTAACTCTGCTGTATCCATAATTCTCTCAATGAGTTATTATTATAACAACTTAAAATGATATTTATTGAACTCAGGTAATACACTTTCTCCCTGATGATATTCAGTGGGTTTGAATTACAAAAATGACAATGTCATATAATTCAACCGAATGGATTATGTCCCATTTTTTGGTTGTTGCAGTTGGGTTGTGTATTGATTTCACAATTCCTCAACATGTGTTGACTTTGCAAGTCCTTGTGGCCTATCACCTACCTCACCTGTAGTGGTAATGATACCTCTATTGTTTTTTAAGTTTATTTACTTGTTTTGAGAGGGAGAGAGAGAGAGAGAGAGAAGGAAAGAGAGAGAGATTGGGAGAGAGAGAGAGAGAGAGAGAGACAGAGAGAATCCCAGGCAGGTTCCACACTGTCAGCACAGAGCCCAATAAGGGGCTCAAACTCACAAACCATGAGATCCTGACTTGAGCCAAAATCAAGAGTTTGATGCTTAACCAATTGAGTCACCCAGGCGCCCTGGTGGTGATACCTCTATTGGAAGTGATATTCTACAGAGGTTTGCCTTATCTTCTCACAGGGCTTTCTACTCCCCACCTTAGGCTCCTTCTGTCCACATTGGAATGTGTTAATGAGAATTTCAGTCTATTTTCTTTTACTGTCCTTCTTATAATTTTCTTCCAGACAATCAGCACTGTGATTTGTACCTTTTCTAGTTAGCTGTTTCTGGTGATTTTTTTGCACTTTTTAACAACTGGTTTTGATTCTTTTCCTCTGAATGAAGAAAAATCTTTGATACTATTTCATTTACCATATTTCTTCCTGTTGGATGACTATAGGTTCCTCTGAATCCATTTCTTCTGAGAAACATTTTCTAATATCCCTTAAGCCGGTCTTTATTGTGCCTTCCTATAAGTTAAATATGTGACCATTTCATCAAATTCTTTAGAGAATCCATTTATACCCTAAAGTATATGCTTGCTTTGAAATGATTTTATATATGCATGGGTTATAAAATATATTTTGCTATTTTTTGCCTAAATCTTTTAAAGATTCTTGGTACAATATAATCACATATATTTTAATAGTATTTTTCAGATCTTTTTCAGATAAACTTCTTTCTTTAAAAGAAAATTTCCTTTCGTCCTATAATAAGAGAGATTGTATCCTGCCTCATTTTTAGGAGTATTTAAAAGTATATAATTCTTTTTAAATTTTTTTGTGAGATTGCAGATAAAAGCCATTACATGCATGTCATGTTTCTGCCTATGTCTTATTAAGTTTAAAGGTAGCCACCTCAAGCTTTGAAATAAATTCCTAGAAGCTACATAGTTGGAGGGTCTCAACTTTCTAGCACAAAGAGTTGTTACAAAGTTCTCATTTTTATTCTGTGAACTTGGAAAATTAATTTAAGTTTGTAAAGTTCAACAACATGGATAAAATGAATCATCTTGTCTTCTCTTCTGAGATAGTCACCATCCATAAGCTAAATGGAGCTTAATGTTCAAGGCAGATAGGCATAAATGTAGAAATAAATAGATATAGATGCAGATGTAATGTAGGTGTAGAGGTAGCAGTTGAGGATATATGTTTCACAAACCTACTTTTTTAGTTGTGCCCAAAATGCACATGAATTCAGAACACCATATTTGACATTTTTTTTACTTAATTTGATTCTACATTTTCTCTACCTAACAATCTTATAGGAGTCATTTGAGAAAACAGGATGCCAAAGAATGTGGCTTCAGTATTAGTTCAAAAATAATAATGGAAGAAAGTACTATGGGATAGAATATATGCAAGAGTTGATAAGAAATAACCTGAACTATAGGGTATCTAGTAATCCAATCAGATTTTCTTTTCATACTAAACACCAATTTTTAAAGTTGCTCTACTTATTTTGATGCATGTGAAAACACGTATAAAAATAAATAAGCATCAATACTTCCATCATTCATTCAATAAATGGCCTTCAATGTTAGTATTATGTTCTTAAAACTGTATATTTTTTTCAGCTACCTTATAAGTGAAGGTGAAAATAATTGAGTATATTTAAAAGTGGTTCCTAGTGGGTTTCCTCTTTGATAACCGTGAAACAGAAAATCATAGTAGCCATTTATCTTTAAAAAAAAATAAGTGCCATGAAGATTTAAGAGGTGGAAAGAGACACTTTCATTTTTGTGTTTGGAGTGCATTGCTTTTCATGTTTCCTCATAAAGATCCAACTTTCATGTAAATTTCAGTGAACATATTCCTTGATTTAGAATCTTAAAACTGTCTCTCCGAATAGAAAATGACCTTTGGAACATTGTTTTTTGATATGTTTTCTTTCTCAAGTTGGATCAATGTAGAATTTTAGAATTATAAACTATTTTGCCTAATATCTGTCAGTTTTATTCTTTTATTTTATATTACTTGTCTTTATGAATTGTACTTTAAACAAAAGAAAATAGATAAAAAATAAGTAATTAAAATTTGATCAAGTAATAAACTGAATCTTTTTACCTCAATCAAAAGCATTTTAAGGGCTTACTATGATGGGTCAGTGTACACAACTCTAGTGACTAATATTTAAAGACCCACACGTCCAATATTAAAGGTAATTCAAGTACAATGTACTTGTAACTTGATAAATTGATAAGTAATTTGATGTGGAAATTATAGAAATAAAGAAGACTGAGAGATGAAAAACTTTAATTAGAGATTTCTCTATGAAGGAGCTATCCTTTGAATGAAGCACTGATTATTGACAGATTTTGACAGCAGAAAAGGGGAAGGATTCTGAGGGACTTAACGACCTAATACGCTAGGGACATGTAAGATTACTGAAGATAGTTCTGTGGCATTTTGAGCCCCAAAAGAAAGTTAACAAATTCTCCAAATAAATGAACCTTCTGAAGACCATTGTCTCTAAATAGTTGCTAAAGTCAAATATTGTTGGAACTTTGATTACAAATCAGATCTTTTTACTACCGGTAGAATTTAAGATGTTAACTTTGAAGTTCAGTATTCTGGATTTATATCTCTATTGTTATTCATTCATTCATTCACTCACGAAATGTCTATTGGAGGCTTGGTATATATGCCAGGCACTCTTCTTGATGCTGGGACACAGTTGTAAATGAATATGTTCCCTTATGTAACGTGAATTCCCATATTAGAATTAGGAGGTAAATTCTACGAATAAAGTGTCTGCTTTTAGTAAAATGAAACAGAAATGCAGGGTAAGCAGTGGGGAGGGGGGGAGAGGGTGCAAATGGCAATTTCAAATGGAGATTTCAGAGAAGACCTTTCTAAGATAAGGTTTTAAGCCAAAACTTGAAGGAGTTAAGGGAGTGAGCCAAGTAGACATCTTACAGACGTGCATTCTCAGCAGAGAGAACAGCTGGTTCCAAATCTCTGAGGAGAGAATAGGCCTGTTTTGTTTAAGAGGGGACAGTGTGACCAGGCCAAAGGGAGCCTGGGGTGGTGGAGATGGAAAGGGGTGGATTAGCAGAAAATCAGATCTGAGAAGTATTAAGGATCAGATGCTGTAGGGCCCTGTGGGCAGTTGTAATGTTTTGGGCTTTGCCTTTCAATAATATGACAGCTCAGTGTTGATGGGTGATATATTCTGACTTCTGTTTTATAAGTATCACACTGGCTGCTGCATTAAAAAGAAGACAGTACTGGGTCATGTGGGATAGAAATTGGCAAACTTGTTAGGAGATTATTGCAATAATCCAGTCAAAAGATGATAAGGGTGCCTAGAAACAGGAAAGATGAGAAAAATAACATCTATTCAGATTTGAACAATGACACAGGCAAAAGTTTGACCTTGGAACAAGGTTGTATATTGACCTTGTATGGACAACCTACCTGATGACAGAAAAATGCTAATATGATAATGTGGGGAAGTCAAAATGTTACCCATCTTAGGTTTTCATCTGGGACTCTTTAACAAAAAACAAACAAACATTAACAAGAGAAAAACAGTTTATTAACACATGCTGTACATTTCATGCTAGAGACATTAAATCAAAGTAACTCAAAACAGAGGCTATTATAATTCAAACTTCTATAGCATCTTCAACAAGAAACAATGAATTTGTAGAGAAATGACAAGACAAAGGAAGGTAGTTTTTGTCTTCCAAGGGGCGGCAAACTAAAGTTTGGGAACAGGAGAGGGAACTAATGGAATAAGGTTTATTTACAGTTTCCTCTGGCAACATCTCTGGACTGATGCATCTGTCTCCAGTAAAAGGAAAATACACATCTTGCCTTTAGGTAGAAAAGGCGTCTTCTGGGAATAAGCTTTTATCTTGTGGGATCTGATGCTATCTCCAGGTATATAGTGTCAGAATTGAGTTAAATTGTAGCACACCCAGCTGGTGTCCAGAGAATCAGAGAATTGCTTGGTGTGGGAAAAACACCTATGCATTTGATGGCCAGATTACAGAAGTGTTCTGAGTGTCTGGGTGAGTGTGCAGAGAAAAACAGCTTTCTCTTCACTACTAAAGCTATCTTCACTACTAAAGCAAATAACCCTGTAGTTTTCTCTTTCATTAGGACCAAGAGAATGTAAATACCCATGACTAGTTTAATTTTTTTTTGGTTCTTTAGGTCAAAACATAGCATCTGGAACAAGGAATATAAGTGCAAAATTTGGGGAGTTTAAAGCATGGTGTTTTCTTATATTATGTAATAACTTTTGCATGGAAATCTGTCTTCTTACTCTACTCCTCTTTTAACTCAAACATCAGTAGGTCTTCTAGCAGAATTCTTTCACTTTAGAAAAAATTTAGTAATTACAAAATATCATTTGTATTGGTTAGATATATTTTTGTGCATTGCTGCTTTGGTAGCAATTAGAATATGAATAGTTCAAGTTCTGATCCATACTGATATCCTTGATATATGAGCTCCTGCCCTGATAAAGGTGGCTTTTTATTGGCGATGGCAAAAGCTAGACAGTGGCCCTCGAATATCATTTTACCCATCAACATTGGCCCCTGTCATTCCCTAGTAACACCAGACTTTTATTTTTTCAATGGCAGGTGGGCATTAGCTTTAGAGAATCAAATTCTATAAAGATACACCTCAATTAAATTTGGACTTTATTCCTTCATCCTTCCTTGCGTGGAAAAAATAGTGTGATTAATCTACTTTTGATTTAGGGTATGTTATTTCTTTACTGCTTTTTTTTTTTAAATAATGTTTACTTTTGAGGGAGAGAGAAACAGAACATAAGCAGGGAAGGGGCAGAGAGGGGGGAGACACAGAATCCAAAGCAAGATCCAGGCTCTGACATGTTAGCACAGAGCCCAATGCGGGGCTCAAACTCATGAGCCATGAGACCATGACCTGAGCCAAAGTCGGAAGCTTCACCAACTTAGCCGCCCAGGTGCCCCACTTTACTGGCTTTTTAAGAGACATTATCCTGTATGCTATTGGCTTGTGAAATTCCCATGGTGAACTTAGGTTAAATAAATCGTTGGCAAAGAGAAACTCAGTCTCTGAATATAATTTGCCTTTCAAACTAAAACAGTTCTGTATTCATATAGTACTGTTTTGGGAAAATACTCCAAGGTGTACTGTTTTCTCTCATTTTTTCACAGTGCCCTGGAGGTGAGGGGTAAAAAAGACTTGCAAGTAGGATATCACTTGGTGACAGCACTGCATCACTGTCTCCAAGTCCTAAGTCCCACTGTACTAAGGTATTGACTATTGTCGAGACAATTTTTTTAAGGTTATTAGTAGAGATACTTATGCAAAGCCTGAATAAATTGTCTTCTAATTTAACTTTATGGAAATGTTTATGTAGTCTCAAATATTAACTTATTGGTTTATTCATTTCAAAATTCCATATAATCTCTACTAAACATTATGCCCAGGTGGTGGTGTGCAGACAAATGTTTAATAATTGGCATTCTGGGAGAAGAGAAGCCCTCATCTGAGGCATCTGCAGTTTTTTGTGGTATAAATACTTTCAATATGATTGATTTTCAGCTATCAACTTGATATTCACTGAATGCCAAGTATAAGAGGGATGTGCATAGTTAACTTTGGACAGCTGGTACAAGGTCTGGTTTTAGCACACCCTTGGAAGAATGACGATCTGTAAGGAGAGTTAAGATACTGAGAAGAAACAGCACCGCCAAAACCCCAAAAGGAACGTTTAATATATGAGGATTGTGGCAAACAATTTAAGCATTTCAAACAAACAAACAAAAAAAAACACAACAAAAAAAAATGCTTGAATCCGTTATCTGACTTTCTAACTTTGAAACAAGTGAAAAGTAGTATCTTACTATTCTTGGCCTAAATTACTTTTCTAATTTCTAGCACATTGCTGACTTGCCACAACTTAGGGATTTTCCTTCTCCTTGGACAATCTCTTCGCTTTAAAATTGCTTTTTCTCATGCGGTAGCTTTTCTTATTTTTATTTCCACTTAGCCGTAGAGAGTTATAAATTGGTGCTTTACTGTTTGTCAATAAGAGCTCTATAAACCAGTCCACTACTAGGAAAGATATGGGACAGAGGCCTGAGATTGATTCTAGTTAGTATTTAGTTAGAATGATCACAGAAAATATTTCTTGACAAAAAGCCCATTTTGAAACCTTAAAAAAAAAGTGAAATACTTCCAAATCTTTTCTACCTAAAGGTAGCTGCCAATTTTCAAAAAACATCTGCAATGTAGCTCTCTGGTTTTTCTATTTTCTGTGGCAGAAGAGGAGCCATAATATTTATCCTGTCTAACATGACCCAGTTTGATCCATCTGGTTCCCTGTCTAAATCTCTTTCAGAAATTCTCTGTAGAATTTACTGCTACCTTGGATTCTCATTGAATTATACATAAGACTATTTTCTCTCCACATGTCTGCTCAGTGTAGTGAGACTCAAAAAATATTTTCAGCAATGTACATGTAAGTGTAATGGTTAGCCAATTTTATTTTAGATCTTCCAAATATTTTATTGCTTATGCTTAAATATGGAGAGTTATTTGAGCTCTTTTTCATGACTTTCTTGATTGTAGTTATCTAAAATATATGTTTGCGAAGCTGAACCTCACAAAAGAAGGAAAATAAAAGGTATTTTTTCACCTTGTAGTCTGCTCTGGTTTGAAAACACACAATATATTTTTAAATTTGCTGTCTGCCACTATACATTATCAGAGATGAGAGCCTGTGCATGACCAAGTTTCATATCCTATTTGGTATGCTAATAATTCAGGTTGTCTGTTTTATCATCACTTAAACTTGTCTAGGCCACCGAAGATCAATGGGAACTTGAAATTAACTGCAGGTAGCTATTCAAAAAGAATATTGCTGCAGATGTAAAAATGCGCATGTGGTTATGAAAAAGAAAAGTCAATTTCACTGTATTATATCATGCATACATCTCTTAAAATTGCTTTATCAATGTATGATATGTGGCAAAAATAAGTAAAATAAACAAGGAAATTCTCCTTTTCTCTATTTTCTGTCATTTTATATTAGTTTTAATGAAAATACTTTGATTCATTATATCCTATGGAGAATAAGGAAAATATTTCCCTGTGGGTTTTGTTATTCAGTGGTTATTAAAGAGACACTGAATAGAGGCATTTTTTTCTAAGACATTGATTTTATTATTATTATACTTCAGTAAGTGGGATTTATAGAGTAGTGTTTTCATCTATATATTTTGAAGGAGGGGAAGCTTAATGAAAGATTTGATTATTTATTGGGAAAGACCAAAGGGATATTTTATATTTTGTTAAGGAAAAACAATGTCTTAACAAAATAAAATATTTATTTCTGAGATGCCAATGAATATGGAAAACTTATTGTATCGTACCACATTTTAATCTTTTAAGAAATGTTTCACAGTATTTCTTATATAAACCAGAACAGAGAGTTTTGTTACTTGTTCATATTTGATCTGTATGAGATAAACAATTACAACCAGCAAGCTAATTTAAACTTCACATAAATTTAAGACTGTAGAAACAATTACTATTACTCAATGGATATAGAGAGAAATTGCAAAGAAGGATCACTCACAGTTGAGTAGGGTGAGAGAGAAATGCATTTGACTTGAATACAGAAAAGAGCCCAAAGGTCCATATCTGGCACCTACCTACTCATCAATTACTGATAACTACACTTTCTAAAATCCACATTACTGAGCTTGGTGGATTGTATATAAATAACAATAGCGATAACAAGCTAATTGGCAAAAAAAAAAAAACCCACTAGCTGGTTAGTAAATTAAGAATATGAAATGGATTGAATCTCTTAACAATCAAGTAAAGCCATTATAATGATCAAGAGGAAGCATATGAATTAAACAATCTTTAAGAACAAACTAATAAAATGCTTGGAAATCTTAGGTATACAAGCTTATTAACTGGCTTCAATGTTAAAGTATATTAAAAGTATTTTAGAAGGGCACCTGGGTGGCTCAGTAGTTGAGTGTCCAACTTTGGCTCAGGTCATGATCTCACGGTTTGTGAGTTCGAGCCCGGCATCGGGCTTGCTGCTGTCAGTGTAGATCTCACTTTGGATCCTTTGTCCCCCTCTCTCTGTCCTCCCCCCTTGCTTGCACTCTGTCAAAAATAAACATAAAAAACTATTTTAGAAGTAAATTAAATAAATAATAAAAATTATTTCAAATCTGTTGTGCATCTGTATGGGTTAGGGGATGAAGACAAAAATATGTGAGTAAGAAACTCTTATTCCACTCCTCATGCTAAGAATCTTTGGTTGAAATTCTTTCAACCATATCTCTTCTTGTTCCTTCAAAAGAAACTGGAGTACCTTACAGATTGGATAAATGTTCATATTCTAGGGCACTATTTACTATTGGAAGTGGTCTCTGTGCATTAAAAGGTTTGTGTGTGTGTGTGTGTGTGTGTGTGTGTGTGTGTGTTGTACAGCCTCGCTTTGTGTGTATGCCCTAGTGTGTTTATCATGAATTTGGATGTCTGCCTATTCATTTGGCCAAATAATAGCAAGCTTCTAAGAACAGGATTTGAGACTATGTATTATGACCACACAGATAATGAGTAAAAATTGTGTTCTTCGACCAATATTCACCAGAATTTTGATCAAATGGTATTAGTAAATAGTCAGATAATCATAAAGTATCACCTTTGTCCTTATTTGTTACAGCTCCCTTCGGGAACTTAGGAGAGGTTGGGACACTAGCTACATAGGTTTTAGGTATTCTTAGGTCAGCCAACCAGTGCCCTCATATTGCCCCAACGTCCTTCCTTTTCCTACTCCAAGCACTCACTTATACTGTGCCAGCAAAGACAGCGTGCTAAGTTCATCCATGACTCAAGGTTCAATAGCACTAAATAATTATCCGAAGCTAGATTTCAGAAATCTAAGAATAAGAGGAGTATAATTCCTCATTTTATCATCTCCCTAGACTTTTACATTGAAAGTAGATGTAGATCAAACTGCTGAAACCTGACACTTCAGTAAGATGAAGATAAGGACAATGTAAATAGTGAGTGGTAGACTAACGACCTGTTGGAATTTTGTGGACAATCTGTTAGTATTCCATGAAGAAGACCAAAGCCTTGGTGGTGGCGAAGATTTTGGATAACCTAGAAATCACTTATGACTAATCTTACATGTGAAACAAAATGTGTGAGAGTAAAACATCTTTTGTGTATTCAATTTTCAGGAAAAAAATGGCAAAGGGGATAGAGTCACATATGGTAGCAGTTACATATGGTAAATGGTTGCTATTTGGATTCAGCCTCCTGTGAAAACATATGCAACTGATTGACACAACAACGTACGCAAGGGGTGGGCAAGAGGAAAAGGGATTGCTCGTGTGTTAACGTCATTACACATTGGCCTCTACAGAGTTGGGGTTTGGCCAGACTAACATGCATAGATTTTTTTGACTTTCTGTCTACTGGAGGTCAAGGGAGACTCAGAGTGAACCAGTCAGCTCAGTTTCAGCAGGCAAGACCAGACAGAGAAATTGAAAACAACTGAAGGATCTGTGAAAGGAAAATCATTAACTATCAAATAAACATGTTATTAGATTTGATCTCAAATTCTTAATATATATATATACATATATATATATATATGATTTTGTTGTAATAAGAAAAGGATGTCAAAACAGAGCATAGATACTACATACACATATAGAAAATTAGCTGTTGATAGAAAATGTTTACATTGGAATAACAACCAAAACTAAAATTTCATTTTTCTTGTTTTCAACTTATTAAAAATGGTTTCATGTTATGAAAATAGTTTCAACTTTTTTTCTAAACTTCTACTCTAGCAATAAAGTCAGTATATGTCTCCTATTGGCAAAAAATAAGATATTTGATGCATCAGGTAAAATACAATGAGTACAACAGTAATTTTACCATATTGGGATTTATCTGTCTGATGCACTTCACACATGAGAACTATTCATTTCTGTTTCTTACGTCTTGATTTCACCTCCATTAACATGTTCTTAATTATTCATCAAGTCAATTAATAGTAATGGAATTGGTGTACCTTATGTTGCAGCATAAGTGATTATATCATCTTTGTATATTTGTTCAGTAGAATATTACTTATCAGTGGAATGTAGTCCTATACAAAACCCTATTATATAAAACATGTAAAAATGCAGCTTTTTAAATGGAGCTAGCCCAGAACTCCATGCACTCAACCACTCTCTCTCCATAATATGCAGTTGAAGACGTGGAAATTAACAAGTTCTACCTCTCTCTACCATTCAAAACTAAGACGTTCTCTGTGTACCCTCAGTCTCCTCATCAGTAAACTAGTGTAAGAGGATGAAGGAAGAGAGGCTAGCAAGGTAAGTAAATCAGAAATTTGATGAAAGCATTTTGTAAAATTGTGTAAGTATTATTTTTGTTATTGCATTGAAAATGCTGTGAACAATCAAAAATACTTCCTTTCTTTTGCTACTCTGATGAGTCCTCCACATGCAGCATGGAAATAAAATGTGAGCTGCATCAGTGTCATTTTCTACACCTGATATAGATTTTATAAGATCTGTCCACACAGAGGTAGTGGGTGTGACCACCATATTAATTGGTCATAAATGTGTTTGTGTCAGGGTACTTGGAAAATGACCAAAAAAGTTAAAAGGGACAGATTTGGGTATTAGAAATGGTACACTGGCTAAACCCATACATGAGGCATCTTATTCTGTTGCTTCAAAAAGAACATGGGATGCCTGTTAAACATTTTATGTAATTGTATTGATCTAAAGGTGAGATGAAAAAGAAAATTGGCTTATTTTGTTTCTTAACATAGGCCGAGGTTAATATAGAGGTAAACCAAGAAACATTCTTAACTATAGAGAACAAATCGATGGTTCCCAGAGGGTAGGTAGGCGGGGTGATGGGTTAAATAGGTGTTGGGAATGAAGGGGGGCACTTGTGATGAGGCCTGGGAGTTGTATGTGTTGAATTACTGAATGCTACACCTGAAACTAGTGTTACACTGTATGTTAACTAACTGGAATTTAAATAAAAACTTGAGGGACAAAAAAGAAAATTGGTGGCTATTGTTACTGACATTGCCCTGAATGCTTATTTCTGCAGATGAGAAAAAGTTTCATTTTGAAAATTTTGTTCCACTATCATTGTGGCTTGCCTAAGAAATATATTTAGTGAAAGAGACATCATACACATTCATAGTACAAATTGAAACAATATCAGCACAGGTCTTTGTGACTGAATAGAATATAGTATAAGCACTCCACACTAGCATAAGTGAATCTTCTGAAAAAATGCTAAATCATAGGCATGTATAATGATTATTAATACAACAGCTGTACTGATGTGTCCCATATTAATGCAAATATAATGTGCTTGGCTCCTTTTGTCTGCCCAACCCCATTTGTAAATGGTGCAGGCTGAATGTCTTATCCTGTAAAAGGAGTTGTCGGCGAGTAGTTAGGAAGTGACTACACTGAGATGATTTTATTTTTCAATTCCATTTCAAATGTGCAATTTTCATTTTCTTTTCTCTTGTGCTATTTGAGACATTACAGACGTTTGAAAGAAACATTTCTTGTTAATCTCAACACTCCCTCCCATTTTATAAAATTGTCTCTTTTGGAGTCCACCGATCCTATCATGTCCTCATTGTGTTTCACAGTTCCTGCTGGAAACACAATACCACAATAACTGTTACCTTTTCCTGAATCTTTGCCACAGGCCACATAGTCATGTGAGTATTGTGCAACCAGGAGAGAGCCGTGCTATGTAATAAATTTGAACTTCATCCTAATGAATACTGATTGGTACTAATTTCCATAGTTGTTAATTCTGCATCCTTAAATCTGTGAGGTGAATGTTGGTATAAACCTAGCAGACCAAACAGGAGTTGATAGATGCAAACAGATAAGCAGATCTTCTGGAGAATGCAATAGCTGATTCTGCTAGCTCTGTTGGAAAGAACTTGCTTACTTCATGCTATGAACAACATATTAGATATTTCTTCTTTCATTTTTCTGTCAGAGGTGGCTGACATTTTCACTGGCTAGCATCTTTTCTTGAACATTATTAGTCATATTTTCTTTGGCCAAAAGATGTCCATCATGAATTTTCATACATAAAGTACTCTAAAACAACATTTATGAAATCACCCGAACTTCAAAGTTGACACCAGTTGCCATACTCACTATCAATATTCTCATGGTGCTATTTCATTATACGCTGAAATTAAATACCACGAAATATGACAGATGGGGTTGGCTAGAAGTACACTTCTACTAAATCTACGCTTTAAAAGTATCATGGTCTTTTCTTTGGGACACAATCATGATCATGGCTCAATTTGACTAGTTCTCTCTATTTGTTTTGCTTGAAGACAGAATAACAGTGTCTTCACACATGACAGGGAAAGCAGAATGGTTGATCAACATCTTCCAACATCCAAAAGCTGTCATTTTACTTTGGCCCAGACAACAGCTAATTTTTACTATGTAATAAAACCATTCCAAATCTCACTAGTTTGATAATTTATTTGCTTACAGTTGTATGGTTAGCAATCTGGGCTCAGCTCAACTGAAATGACTCAATTCTGCTCCAAGTGGTGTTGGCTGGGCTTGCGCTCACATTTGTAGTCAACCGGAAATAGAAAAGCCTCACCCATATGTCTGGTGGTGGCGTGGCTGTTAGCAGGGCAAATGGAGGTAAGTGTATGTCTGCCACTAATCTTCCAGCGGGACAGTCCAGGCTTGTTCCAAAAAGTGGTGGTCGTAGGGTTTTCAATTATAGCTAAAGAGGGCAATTGTCAAGGTATAGGCACTGTTCAAGTGTCTTCCTGTGTCACGCTTCATAGTATCTCGTTGACCAAATCCAGTCACATGGTCAAAACCAAACTCACAAGGTGAACTCGTTAGTTCGTAGATGCACTCCATTTCTGGATGGGAAAAGCTCCAAGTCACACTGCAAAAAGCGTTTATCTGGAGTCGCAAAACCTTCGTGCCATTTTTTCAACAGACCACAATTCAACTTCTAGATTTTTAACGAGAGTAGCCAGACTGCATGGATTGGACTCCAGGGTCAGCAAGTACTATATATCTAAACTTGGATGAGTTTCTTAACCTCTGTGTGCCCAAATTCCCTCATACGTTAAAAGATATTTTTTAAATAATCTTCCCACAGGGAGATAAATAAGAATTAAATAATCCCTCTTGTGTGCTTTGAAGAGTACATGGCAAATAGTGGGAGTTCAATATGCCAGCTATTGTTATCTTAGCAACAATTACCGATATGTGTTATCTTTCAAGCCTGGGATGCACCTTCTTATCCACATAGTCTATTCCTCTCCATAGGAACACAGGCTTGCTACTCTCTGAATCTGGCCTTGCCCATCATCTCATTATTTTTGATACTCATAGACTTTTCTGTTAACGACAGATTGTTGTCTTTACCAACTGTTAAAACATGCAGTTTTTTAAATGGAATTTTTATATTTTGGACACCGATTGACCTCTTTCTGTCATTTCAGCCCCCAAAGCCTTTTCTAATTCAGGGCTGTCACCCCTGATCTTCTCTGTCTGGAGCACTTTTATGCTATTCTTCCCATGGTTGATTCCACCTCATCATTCAGATCTCATTCAAATATCACTTTCTCACAGAAGACTTCTCTGATCATCATGCCTCAAAGACTCCCTCCTCATGCATTACATTATCTCATTATCACTTGGCCAGTTTTATATACCACATATGACTCTCTAAACTGGTTTTGGTCATCTTCCCCCACTTGAATGTAAGCTCCATTAGTGCATGAACCGGGTCTATTGCTTTGCAGGCATCCCTAGTACCGAGAAAAGTGTCCTGTATATAATCGGTTTTCAATAAAAAATTCATAAACGTATTGAAAGTATGCTATACTCTGTTTCTATGTGCCCTACTGCCCCTGACACCACATTTATACCCTGTGATCGTTCTTAGTAAATGTCTGTTCAGTAAAGGAGGCAAAGCGTATTCAACTTGTCTGTTTATTGGCATTTTATGGAGGTCACTAGCTATATTAGAGAGTTTTCTATTCACAACCAGGGGACTAAAACATCAAGCTAGAAATGATGTTAAGGACCCAAGGAAACTTGTGTAGCACAGAACAAAAGTAATGGATACGCTTGATAGCAGTAATTCAGTTAGGTCTCTATTATCTGTGCTAATGAAGAGGAGCAATGAAGCAGATGATCCATAACAACAGATAATGAAAAACTATTTGCATTTAACTCTGGGATGCATTACCCAGAGTCCCTAACTTGTAAACAGGTTATGTTCTGAAAGGTCATTTGTACATAAGTTACTTTGGTCTGAGAATGCATTTTTTCTAAAAAATAACATAGCTGACTTATTGTGCAAACAATATTTAGGAACTAAAAAGCTTTATTAGAACGTGCTTTATACAATTTTAGTACAAAACACACAGCTTTCAATTTCCAAATAGAGAAGTCGGGAATGTGTCCTCATTAGCCACAGACCTGATTCTTCCCATCCAATCCACAGGGAACGAAAACTTCTTTGCCTCTGCTACTTTCATCCCTAGAGAAAAGTCTCTGCCCCCACCAGGCAGATTCTGGGAGAAAGACTGGGGGCTTTTGAATAAAGGTTTGAGGGTGGTAGGCAATAATCATCAGAACTTCTCTGGCAGCTCCATGGAGACCACTTTAAAATGAGCCTGGGGCAGGGCACGGGCAGGTGGCATCCTAAAAGTCAGATGCCCAACAGAGGGGTGAGAGATCTATGAGTCAAATTTTAAGCTAATTTTAGAACCTGTAGATTAAGAATATCAAGTAACGAATTGTTGAAATTTTGTAAAGAAAGAGTGTACATAAAAGGAGGCTTAAAGAAGAATGGAAATGTTCATAATAACAAAAGCATAAAATAACGTAAATTCTCATTCCAGGGTTCCTGGCTTCTAGCCCCGCGTGGGGCTCTGTGCTGACAGCTCAGAGCCTGGAGCCTGCTTCAGATTCTGTGTCTCCCTCTCTCTCTGCCTCTCTCTCTCTCTCAAATAAATAAACATTAAAAACTGTGAAATATAGACAAAATTAAACATCATTAAACAAATAAACTATAGTGACAGACAATATTTTAGCAATGTAACATTAACGGATATGATATATCCAAAATGACATGCACTATGAGAGTAACAATAATATGCATAGTTAAATACAACTAACATAACTATAATGCATAAAGACGCAATATAATTATATAAAAGAAATCAAAGGATTAATGAATCTGAAAATATGAGTGACAGCTATCTTGGGTTGGGGGGAAAATGAAATTGACAGACCGTATGGTTAAATGCATAGTATTATCAAGGACATATTGTTAAGGTTTTGTCTTGAGTGGTCTTTTTTTATCCCCATAATACTTACTACCTTCTAAACAAAATATTATTTATTTACTATTATATCCCTTATATACTAACTTTCTTTTAAAAAATTTTTTTTAATGTTTATTTATTTTTGGAGGAGACAGAGAGAGAGTGTGTGTGTGGCAGGGGGTGGGGCAGAGAGAGAGGGAGACACAGAATCTGACGCAGGCTCCAGGCTCTGAGCTGTCAGCACAGAGCCCGACATGGGGCTCAAACCCACGAACCCGTGAGATCATGACCCGAGCCAAAGTCGGAAGCTCAACCAACTGAGTCACCCAGGCGCCTCTTATATACTAACTTTCTAAGAGATATTGTTCCTTTCTCTTCTCATTTGTTAATGATGCTTCAGGTACAGAAAATAAATTTTAAGAAGAGTAGTTATATGTGTCATTGATTAGATGATTTTATTTTTTAAGTTATTTATTTATTTATTTATTTATTTAGAGAGGGAGAGAGGGAGAGAGGGAGAGGAGAGAGAGAGAGAGAGAGAGAATCCCAAGCAGGCCCTGCACCATTAGCAAAGAGCCTGATGTGGGACTCGAACTCACAAAGTATGAGCTCATGACCTGAACTGAAATCAAGAGCTGGATGCCTAACCAACTGAGCCACCCAGGTGCCCCGATTAGATGATTTTAGAACAAAGTTTAGAGAAGGTTAGAGAACTAGTCTTGAAGATATCTGAAGGATGAGCATCCTAGAAAATGGGAATAACCACTGCAAGTGTCCCAAGGGAAGAGGAGAGACAGGGAGAGACGGAGAGAGGCGGAGAATAAGGGCGAAGGAGATTGGGGATTTTGAGCACCTGAGTATTAGGGTGTGACTTAGGTAGGGTAAGACTCGCCTGGAACACTTTGTTGAGCAGAGACTGTGTTGGGAGGGGTGGGGGGTGGGGGAGGTGGGGGGTGAGTCTGGAAGGAGACCATGTAAAATCCATTAGGAAGCTATCATAACAATCTGCTTGAGAAATGAATTGGAACATAGTAGCAGCAATGGAGATGTTAAAGTGGTCAATTCTGTAGGATGTGAGACTAAGAGAAAAATAAAAGTGACTCTAAGGTTTTTGGTCTTGGCAACTGGAGGAATGGAGTTGTCATCTGCTGAGATAGGGAAGATTCAGAAGAATAGGTTTTTGAGGGAGATGATCAGGAATTCCATTAGGGCATATGAAACTTAAGATTTTTATTAGATACTCAATTTACATTTTAAAATAGATAACATACAAGTTTGAAGTTCAAGAGAGAAATCTAGGATGAAGAAATAAAATTGAGAATCTTTAGCATTTTCTATGATATTTACAGCCTTGGACTTTTGGATGAGGTGACATTATCATCCACCATTTACATTTATGGCTAGGAATTTAAGGAAAAAAAATTTGCTTTTATATCCATTATTCAGGTTGAAAAAAAATTTTCACAGTGAATGTTAGTTTCAATAACACTTGTCTGATCTCCTGCATGAATAAGTGTCAAAAATTAGAACATACAAATAATATCTCTTTCCCAATTTTGCTGAGAATAAATGAAATACTTCATTTAGGGTTCTTCCCATTCATTTATAGTGCTTATTTATTTGTTCCCATGATTTATATTACTATTCAAAATCTAAGTATCATTGCCCATGGCCCTTTGCTGCCAATGATTTGCTCCGGTGAAATAAAACTTTATATTTAGAACACACTCTGTTATCTGTTATTTTGTTGTCTAATTCAAATTCCTTCCTCCCTGGGAAGTGAATTCCTTTGTCTCTATTTAGAGTTGTAATTTGAACTCTAGAAAGAAACAAATCCTTCAAAGCCATTAGGGCGTTGACACATAATCTTACCAGTAAAGAGAAAGGCAGCACAGCTGATTGACTGTCTTCTGTTTACTTAGTTTATTGACACTGTGTTAGGCTCAGGCAACTGCCATAGCATTTTACAGAGGAGGCCTTGTTTTACTAATCTTTTATCCTACCAAAATCTCCAGGGCATTAAATACTTTTTCTCTCCCCTTGTATACATCTAAAGACACAAAAAGGGAGAATTTTAAAAATAAAATGAGAGCTTCTTTTTTTTTATGTTTTTTTCTAACGTTTATTCATTTTTGAGAGACAGAGCATGAGCAGGGGAGGAGCCAAGAGACAGGGAGACACAGAATCTGAAGCAGGCTCCATGCTCTGAGCTGTCAGCACAGTGCAAGACGCGGGGCTCGAACCCACAAAACATGAGATCATGACCTGAGCTGAAGTTGGGTGCTTAACCGACTGAGCCACCCAGGCACTGCAAACTGAAAGCTTGTTTTAACAAACTGTAAAGTTTCTGGGAGGTAAATATCTGTCATGATTCTTATTATCAAATTTGTAAATTTTGCAGAGATTTCTTTGGTTCGATAATGTAATTTTTATATTGATTACTCCCTTTTAGTATGTTTTCAAATTCCTTTCACCAGGAATGCTGTTCCTTGACCTATTTTCTCCTGAAGTGCTTGATATGGTTTTAGGATTTGAGTTTTTTTAGAGACACTTCTCAACATTAATGGCAATCTTTGGTCTTTGATATGCTAATTTTTCCTGATAAATATGCTTTTCAAGTCACTTATTAAAGTGGTATTTGTAAATAAATTTTAAAGAAGTTTGTCTGGTATTGGAAATACATTGTTAGATGTGTTTGTTATCCAAATCTTCAAAATTAATAATAGTAACGCTATCTTATCAGATTGCCATATAATGAAATTGACTATCCAGACTGTAATTATTTCTGCTTAGCTTTTCCAAATGTGGATTTCATATCAGCTCCTTTATTTCAGTCTATTTTTTTCTTTTCTTTTCTTTTTTTTTCTAGAATAAGCCCAGTTTACCTTTATTGGAATTTTTTTTTTATATACGAAATTTATTGACAAATTGGTTTCCATACAACACCCAGTGCTCATCCCAAAAGGTGCCCTCCTCAATACCCATCACTCCCCTCCCTCCCACCCCCCATCAACCCTCAGTTTGTTCTCAGTTTTTAACAGCCTCTTATGCTTTGGCTGTCTCCCACTCTAACCTCTTTTTTTTTTTTTCCTTCCCCTCCCCCATGGGTTCCTGTTCAGTTTCTCAGGATCCACATAAGAGTGAAACCATATGGTATCTGTCTTTCTCTGTATGACTTATTTCACTTAGCATCACACTCTCCAGTTCCATCCACGTTGCTACAAAAGACCATATTTCATTTTTTCTCATTGCCACGTAGTATTCCATTGTGTATATAAACCACAATTTCTTTATCCATTCATCAGTTGATGGACATTTAGGCTCTTTCCATAATTTGGCTATTGTTGAGAGTGCTGCTATGAACATTGGGGTACAAGTGGCCCTATGCATCAGTACTCCTGTATCCCTTGGATAAATTCCTAGCAGTGCTATTGCTGGGTCATAGGGTAGGTCTATTTTTAATTTTCTGAGGAACCTCCACACTGCTTTCCAGAGCGGCTGCACCAATTTGCATTCCCACCAACAGTGCAAGAGGGTTCCCGTTTCTCCACATCCTCTCCAGCATCTATCGTCTCCTGATTTGTTCATTTTGGCCACTCTGACTGGCGTGAGGTGATACCTGAGTGTGGTTTTGATTTGTATTTCCCTGATAAGGAGCGACGCTGAACATCTTTTCATGTGCCTGTTGGCCATCTGGATGTCTTCTATAGAGAAGTGTCTCTTCATGTTTTATGCCCATTTCTTCACTGGGTTATTTGTTTTTCAGGTGTGGAGTTTGGTGAGCTCTTTATAGATTTTTAGATACTAGCCCTTTGTCCAATATGTCATTTGCAAATATCTTTTCCCATTCCGTTGGTTGCCTTTTAGTTTCGTTGGTTGTTTCCTTTGCTGTGCAGAAGCTTTTTATCTTCATAAGGTCCCAGTAATTCATTTTGCTTTTAATTCCCTTGCCTTTGGGGATGTGTCGAGTAAGAGAGTGCTACGGCTGAGGTCAGAGAGGTCTTTTCCTGCTTTCTCCTCTAAGGTTTTGATGGTTTCCTGTCTCACATTTAGGTCCTTTATCCATTTTGAGTTTATTTTTGTGAATGGTGTGAGAAAGTGGTCTAGTTTCAACCTTCTGCATGTTGCTGTCCAGTTCTCCCAGCACCATTTGTGAAAGAGGCTGTCTTTTTTCCATTGGATGTTCTTTCCTGCTTTGTCAAAGATGAGTTGGCCATATGATTGTGGGTCTAGTTCTGGGGTTTCTATTCTATTCCATTGGTCTGTGTGTCTGTTTTTGTGCCAATACCATGCTGTCTTGATGATTACAACTTTGTAGTAGAGGCTAAAGTCTGGGATTGTGAGGCCTCCTGCTTTGGTCTTCTTCAAAATTCCTTTGGCTATTCGGGGCCTTTTGTGGTTCCATATGAATTTTAGGATTGCTTGTTCTAGTTTCGAGAAGAATGCTGGTGCAATTTTGATTGGGATTCCATTGAATGTGTAGATAGTTTCGGGTAGTATTGACATTTTGACAATATTTATTTTTCCACTCCATGAGAAGGGAATGTCTTTCCATTTCTTTAAATCTTCTTCAATTTCCTTCATAAGCTTTCTATAGTTTTCAGCATACAGATCCTTTACATCTTTGGTTAGATTTATTCCTAGGTATTTTATGCTTCTTGGTGCAATTGTGAATGGGATCAGTTTCTTTATTTGTCTTTCTGTTGCTTCATTGTTAGTGTATAAGAATGCAACTGATTTCTGTACTTTGATTTTGTATCCTGCAACTTTGCTGAATTCATGTATCAGTTCTAGCAGACTTTTGGTGGAGTCTATCGGATTTTCCATGTATAATATCATGTCATCTGCAAAAAGCGAAAGCTTGACTTCATCTTTGCCAATTTTGATGCCTTTGATTTCCTTTTGTTGTCTGATTGCTGATGCTAGAACTTCCAGCACTATGTTAAACAGCAGCGGTGAGAGTGGGCATCCCTGTCATGTTCCTGATCTCAGGGAAAAAGCTCTCAGTTTTTCCCCGTTGAGGATGATGTTAGCTGTGGGCTTTTCATAAATGGCTTTTATGATCTTTAAGTATGTTCCTTCTATCCCAACTTTCTCAAGGGTTTTTATTAAGAAAGGGTGCTGAATTTTGGGGTGCCTGGGTGGCGCAGTCGGTTAAGCGTCCGACTTCAGCCAGGTCACGATCTCGCGTCCGTGAGTTCAAGCCCCGCGTCGGGCTCTGGGCTGATGGCTCAGAGACTGGAGCCTGTTTCTGATTCTGTGTCTCCCTCTCTCTCTGCCCCTCCCCCGTTCATGCTCTGTCTCTCTCTGTCCCAAAAATAAATAAACGTTGAAAAAAAGAAATTAAAAAAAAAAAAAGAAAGGGTGCTGAATTTTGTCAAAGGCCTTTTCTGCATCGATTGACAGGATCATATGGTTCTTCTCTTTTTTTTTGTTAATGTGATGTATCACGTTGATTGATTTGCGAATGTTGAACCAGCCCTGCATCCCAGGAATGAATCCCACTTGATCATGGTGAATAATTCTTTTTATATGCCGTTGAATTCGATTTGCTAGTATCTTATTGAGAATTTTTGCATCCATATTCATCAGGGATATTGGCCTGTAGTTCTCTTTTCTTACTGGGTCTCTGTCTGGTTTAGGAATCAAAGTAATACTGGCTTCATAGAATGAGTCTGGAAGTTTTCCTTCCCTTTCTATTTCTTGGAATAGCTTGAGAAGGATAGGTATTATCTCTGCTTTAAACGTCTGGTAGAACTCCCCTGGGAAGCCATCTGGTCCTGGACTCTTATTTGTTGGGAGATTTTTGATAACCGATTCAATTTCTTCGCTGGTTATGGGTCTGTTCAAGCTTTCTATTTCCTCCTGATTGAGTTTTGGAAGAGTGTGGGTGTTCAGGAATTTGTCCATTTCTTCCAGGTTGCCCAATTTGTTGGCATATAAGTTTTCATAGTATTCCCTGATAATTGTTTGTATCTCTGAGGGATTGGTTGTAATAATTCCATTTTCATTCATGATTTTATCTATTTGGGTCATCTCCCTTTTCTTTTTGAGAAGCCTGGCTAGAGGTTTGTCAATTTTGTTTATTTTTTCAAAAAACCAACTCTTGGTTTCGGTGATCTGCTCTACAGTTTTTTTAGATTCTATATTGTTTATTTCTGCTCTGATCTTTATTATTTCTCTTCTTCTGCTGGGTTTAGGCTGCCTTTGCTGTTCTGCTTCTATTTCCTTTAGGTGTGCTGTTAGATTCTGTATTTGGGATTTTTCTTGTTTCTTGAGATAGGCCTTGATTGCAATGTATTTTCCTCTCAGGACTGCCTTTGCTGCGTCCCAAAGCGTTTGGATTGTTGTATTTTCATTTTCGTTTGTTTCCATATATTTTTTAATTTCTTCTCTAATTGTCTGGTTGACCCACTCATTCGTTAGTAGGGTGTTCTTTAACCTCCATGCTTTTGGAGGTTTTCCAGACTTTTTTCTGTGGTTGATTTCAAGCTTCATAGCATTGTGGTCTGAAAGTATGCATGGTATAATTTCATTCTTATAAACTTATGAAGGGCTGTTTTGTGACCCAGTATATGATCTATCTTGGAGAATGTTCCATGTGCACTCGAGAAGAAAGTATATTCTGTTGCTTTGGGATGCAGAGTTCTAAATATATCTGTCAAGTCCATCTGATCCAATGTCTCATTCAGGGCCCTTGTTTCTTTATTGACTGTGTGTCTAGATGATCTATCCATTTCTGTAAGTGGGGTGTTAAAGTCCCCTGCAATTACCACATTCTTATCAATAAGGTTGCTTATGTTTATGAGTAATTGTTTTATATATTTGGGGGCTCTGGTATTCGGTGCATAGACATTTATAATTGTTAGCTCTTCCTGATGGGTAGACCCTATAACTATTATATAATGTCCTTCTTCATCTCTTGTTACAGCCTTTAATTTAAAGTCTAGTTTGTCTGATATAAGTATGGCTACTCCAGCTTTATTTTGGCTTCCAGTCGCATGATAAATAGTTCTCCATCCCCTCACTCTCAATCTAAAGGTGTCCTCAGGTCTAAAATGAGTCTCTTGTAGACAGCAAATAGATGGGTCTTGTTTTTTTTATCCATTCTGATACCCTATGTCTTTTGGTTGGCGCATTTAATCCATTTACATTCAGTGTTATTATAGAAAGATACGGGTTTAGAGTCATTGTGATGTCTGTATGTTTTATGCTTGTAGTGATGTCTCTGGTACTTTGTCTCACAGGGTCCCCCTTAGGATCTCTTGTAGGGCTGGTTTAGTGGTGACAAATTCCTTCAGTTTTTGTTTGTTTGGGAAGACCTTTATCTCTCCTTCTATTCTAAATGACAGACTTGCTGGATAAAGGATTCTCGGCTGCATATTTTTTCTGTCTAGCACCCTGAAAATCTCGTGCCAATTCTTTCTGGCCTGCCAAGTTTCAAAAGAGAGATCAGTCACGAGTCTTATAGGTCTCCCTTTATATGTGAGGGCACGTTTACCCCTTGCTGCTTTCAGAATTTTCTCTTTATCCTTGTATTTTGCCAGTTTCACTATGATATGTCGTGCAGATTGATTCAAGTTATGTCTGAAGGGAGTTCTCTGTGCCTCATGGATTTCAATGCTTTTTTCCTTCCCCAGTTCAGGGAAGTTCTCAGCTATGATTTCTTCAAGTACCCCTTCAGCACCTTTCCCTCTCTCTTCCTCCTCTGGGATACCAATTATGCGTATATTATTTCTTTTTAGTGTATCACTTAGTTCTCTAATTTTCCCCTCATACTCCTGGATTTTTTTATCTCTCTTTTTCTCAGCTTCCTCTTTTTCCATAACTTTATCTTCTAGTTCACCTATTCTCTCCTCTGCCTCTTCCATCCGAGCCGTGGTGGTTTCCATTTTGTTTTGCATTTCATTTAAAGCATTTTTCAGCTCCTCGTGACTGTTCCTTAGTCCCTTGATCTCTGTAGCAAGAGATTCTCTGCTGTCCTGTATACTGTTTTCAAGCCCAGCGATTAATTTTATGACTATTATTCTAAATTCACTTTCTGTTATATTATTTAAATCCTTTTTGATCAGCTCATTAGCTGTTGTTTTTCCTGGAGATTCTTCTGAGGGGAATTCTTCTGCTTGGTCATTTTGGATAGTCCCTGGTGTGGTGAGGACCTGCAGGGCACTTCCCCTGTGCTGTGGTGTATAACTGGAGTTGGTGGGCGGGGCCACAGTCCGACCTGATGTCTGCCCCCAACCCACCGCTGGGGCCACAGTCAGACTGGTGTGTGCCTTCTCTTACCCTCTCCTAGGGGCAGGATTCACTGTGGGGTGGCGTGGCCCGTCTGGGCTACTTGCACACTGCCAGGCTTGTGATGCTGGGGATCTGGCGTATTAGCTGGGGTGGGTAGGCAAGGTGCATGGCGGCAGGGGGGGCAGGCTTAGCTCGCTTCTCCTTAGGTGATCCACTTCAGGAGGGGCCCCTCTACTGTGGGCCTCTCGTCTGTGCTTGGGTCTGGCGACTCCATTCTGCTAATCCTCTGGTGGTTTTCTGGGTTATTTAGGCAGGTGTAGGTGGAATCTAAGTGATTAGCAGGACGTGCGGTGAGCCCAGCGTCCTCCTACACCGCCATCTTCCCTCCTCAGTCTATTTCTTTTAAAGCAGTGAGCGTAAGACAAATGATGGCTACCATTGTCATGGATTGGAAATTTGCAGAAAAGACTAGAATGAAAGTCTGGAGAAATTAATGAATAGTCATAATTGGAAAAGAATATTCTTTTATAATGTTAGTGAAAGTTAGATATCGTTTTAGTAGTTGTGTTGAATACAGAATGCTTGACGTTAAGTCAGTAGATTACAATTTAAACATCTGTGTCACCGTGAGCAAGTGCCCCATTTCTTGGAGTCCTTTTTTTTTAAATATAGAATTAAGAAATTCAAAGACACTCCACAGTAGAATGTATTTAGGAATGGCTAGATTAGGGAGTGAGAATGAAGAACCCAATGTTAAGGTGTTAAGTGTAGAGTGGAAGGTGGCTAAAGCTAGTGAAGATGGCTGTGAAAGCACATCAGCAAAAGATGAGGACCCTAGTCATCTGTCACTCTGATCTGGGTGGTTCCCATCAGAGAACTTCACGTGGCAAGTTGACAATATTGGAAACTGGTTACCCTAAGCCAAAGCTCTGATAGCAGAACAGAAGGTCAAAGTCTTGAACAGACAGTGCATTATTGGCCATTCAGATGCTTTTGACAATCATTTGATACAATCTTGGCCATGAATGCAAGGAAGAGGACACACTCTCAAAGTTACTGGAGCTAGCTGTGAGCTAGGCTGCACATGTAGTCCTGTTTGGGTGCCTATTTGATACTCTATAGCTAAGAGACCTAAGGCATGCTTCATCTTAGTTTTGTTAATACTCATTCAGAAGTCAGGCCTGTAGGAAGAACCTCCTGGGGCTCTTGTGTGAGGAACCAGGAACTAATTCTAACATACTTTCTACTTTTGAAAAATCTGCCTTCAAGGGTTTCTGCCGGCCAGTACCAGATTTTGCCATATTTGCCATACTTTCCCTCTTTTCAAATGTACAAGTTATACAATTCTACTGGGTATCTAAGTTTTACATGAAAGCTATTTAATTTATAATATGCATAAAACTTATAATGAATATATACAGAATGATTTTTAGCTTGAACTATGTCTTCTGCACCTTTGCTTCTCTCTGCCTACATTATTCTTCTCCAGACATCTTCATGGCTGGTGCTCCCACTATTATGCAAGCATTTCTTAAATGGTGCCTTCTTTAAGCCTTTTATTGGCTACCCTATTTAAAATTGCAGTATACATCCCTACCCGGCATTCCTAATTTGGTGATTTATCCCCATTCCGTGATCTATTTATCTCTATATAACTTATCATCATGAAATATAATGCATTTATTTATTGTCTATCTTTCACTCTGCTAAAATGAAAGCTCTATGGGAACATTTTATCTGTTTCATTCACCGCTGTATCCCCAGGACCTAGAACAGTGCCTAGCAGATAACAGGCATTTAATACTTCTTTTGTGGAATAAAGAAAATGATATAAATATGAAGGCACCCAATACAATGTATTTAATAGAATCATAGAGCCTTGCTACTCCAAGTGTGGCCCAAGGGCATTAACATCAGCATCATGTAGGAACTTTTTAGAATATAGACTCATAGCTCAATCCCAGAGGTACTGAATCAGAATCTTCATTTTAACGAACCCCCAAGTGAGTTGCTCATTAAAGTTTGGGCAGCAGGTGTAGAGTAGGCACCCAGTGAATGTTTCCTGAATCTAAATGCAATATACTAACAGCTGTGGCATAGGAACATGTAGATCATTAATGGTCTTTTAAAATTAATACGGTTTAGATTAATGAGAAAAGAAAATCAATAACAGAAGGGAACATTGGACTTTAATTGTTTAGCATTCTAATATATAACATTTTGATTCACCTGAAGGTCAAATTCCAGTGGAATTATTTGTTAGGCCATAATCCTCTAATGAAGGCTCAGAATATGTGAGGAAGACAAGGCATATTCATAAAAAAGAATAAAGATATTTTGCCATACCTAGTGAGGCTAGCTACCCATCAGTCACTCAATAAACCTCATAGAAAAGGTTTTAAAAGGGTTAAGATGATTAAACAGAGGATTAAAATGTCATGTGGGCAAAGTCCATATGTTTTCATTTTTTCAACCCTCACTGCCCTTGGGTTATTTTCTAAATCCTGTACACATAAAAGTACACCAGAGGCACATTCAGAAAATAAATACTTTCTTCTATCCTACTTGGACTGGTGCATATAATTTATCTGCTATGTGTGTGCTCTTTAAAGTACTGAGGGCAGAGAAAATGGTAATAATTATAGTGCCAAAAAAGGGTTTGAATAAATAAACGAATCAATCAATCACTCAATATTAGGCCTTAGATAATAAGGTGGGGGCACTTGATATTATGATTAATATCAGTTCTTCTGGAAAAGACAACCGTGATGAACTGTCAGCCTGAACGGAGGTAGGAAACAAAAGATAGCTGCCCTGTAGGCCTGAGGGAGAAACTGCTGGTGAAAAAGTAGGTATAACTGAGCAACTCTCTTTCCAGGTGTGCCTGTGGCTGGACTCCTCTCTATATTCCCAATAGCACTCTGGATATTAATTAAACCAAAGGGCTATAAAGAAATAGAAACTGAGCCACATATAAGCCTACTCTGGTATATTTCCATATTTAAAAATTTTTACTTTTACATATGTACATTTTCATCATTTCCTCTTTTCTCAAAATATTTTTAAGCACATTTCATGAACTTGAATAATCACAAATATAATACGGTAAATGAGCATAAAATTTATGTTAAATTTTAATGTTGATTTAATTTCAATGATGAAGTGGGCTCGAAAGAGGAATAAATGAGTTGATAGAGTTTAAGTCTTCTTATTCTTTTGAGGTGAATCTTCACATTCTATATTTATATTTTTGCTACACAGGTCTTTCCCCTAAAAAATGTCTAATTAGTCTTAATGACACTATTATACAAGCAATCCATGTATCTGCTATTATAAGATATGAATGTGCAATAAGTTAAAAATTGTGCAATGTGTATTCAAAACTAGAATTTTCTGATCTTGCCAGTTAGAAAATTGTTATATAAGTGGTTTTTTACTAATTAAAAAATGTAATTTTCCAAAATAAGAAATCTGAGATAAATAATTTCCAGGCAGTGAAACAGAATTATGATCATCTGTGAGAATAAAGAATTGCTTAGTTCACAAATGTTTTATGTATTTGCAAGTGGTACTTTTTATATTAAATGATTAGACAATGACTCTCTTCTTTGTTACTCTAATAAATCTTCTTATAAGGAGGATATTGAAAATAGACATGGACAAATTTTGCAGCCAAATCAATCTGTATTTAGTAATTTCTTTATGCCGTATTTAAATAGTCCACACATCCTATTATAATAATATAGAAGTAGATATTCTTATAGTAAATGTCATCATGTCTTACTTTAAAAAAAATTATAGAATATAACTTATGTTTTGGCAAAGTGAAATTTTCAATTTTAAAATGTGCTTTCTCCAAGTCAAACTGTTTTTAGTAATTAAATATTAAAATTCAATTAGAAATAATAAGTACAATAATTATTACTGGGACGACATTTCAAATAACTTGTACAGTCCACTTTGTCACTATCTTGTTCTTCCTTCATTCTAACCAGATAAACTCTAAAGTTGATGGCGGACACTTTTGTTTGCCTACCCAAAGTTGTTTTCTTCACTTTCTTCTTATGGACAAAACCCACTTAATTCAGGTACTGCCATTTTCTGCAAGACTGCATACGTGGTAGGCTGTCCTCAACCACAGGCCCAGCATATGGGTTCCGATTGACCTCAGCCAATCATTGAAGATCTCACTTCCATTGCCAATGACAGGTTGGGTTTATTACAAAATGCAATTCTGGCCACCAAAATGTGAGGTATATGTTGGGATGCTTTTGAGAAAATTTCCTCCTTTTTTAAGAAAAATATAAAGGAAGAGACTATCTCTTTCTCTTAAGCACAGGCTCCTATGCCAATTCTTGAGCCCTGTTCCCCAAAGTGTGGCATCATCCTCCCTTGAAGAATCAAAGGGGCAAGAACAAAACATGAAATATTAAAGGACCAGTACTGTTTGTTGACTCCATGGGGTGGCTTTTCACCGGCAGCGCTGACAGCAGCATGGATCAAAGTTCCCAGATTTGTTAGAATTTAGTACTCTTCCTATTGAGATTTGGAAGTCACATCCACTTCCTAGGATTCTTCCACAACAGCTCATGCAGAAGGAGCAGCCCTAAGATGGACATATTAGGCTTTCTTCCAAGTGGATTCTCAAGTGATTCCTTGAAGGGAAAAAGGGAAAAAGAGAGAGAGATACCTGCAAGTATTTGCTTCCCAAGCATCTAGGGCAAGCCATGCTTATTAAACCTACCAGCTTTTTCTGAGCAAGCCCTCTCATCTTTAAAATACGACCTTCTTGGGGCGCCTGGGTGGCGCAGTCGGTTAAGCGTCCGACTTCAGCCAGGTCACGATCTCGCGGTCCGTGAATTCGAGCCCCGCGTCAGGCTCTGGGCTGATGGCTCAGAGCCTGGAGCCTGTTTCCGATTCTGTGTCTCCCTCTCTCTCTGCCCCTCCCCTGTTCATGCTCTGTCTCTCTCTGTCCCAAAAATAAATAAACGTTGAAAAAATAAAAATAAAAAAAAAAATACGACCTTCTTGAGGCACCTGGGTGGCTCAGTTGGTTAAACATCAGACTTCAGCTCAGGTCATGATCTCACGACTCATGGGTTCGAGCCCCACGTTGGGCTCTGTGCCGACAGCTCAGAGCCTGGAGCCTGCTTTGGATTCTGTGTCTCCCTCTCTCTCTACCCCTCTCTGCTCCCACTCCGTCTTTCAAAAAATAAATGTCAAAAAAGAAAGAAATTTAAAATATGACTTTCTTTTAAACTGAAGGGCCATGTGAGGTGGAAGACAGAGAATGGACTTCAGAGCAAGACAGGGTTGAGGCTAGCTCTCCACTCTCCCACTTACATGATGATCTCGGGCATTTTACTCCTCTTAGCCTCAGTTTCCTCATATACAAAAGGGAGATCATGATACCTAACTTGTGAGGTTGTTAGAAGGAGTAAGATAATGCATAAAGTGGCTAGCATATCAACTGACATATAGGAAGGAGTTAATAAATAGTAGTTATTATGATATGTTAAGCCTGGTAATGTGTTTCTGTATCATTCTCTGTATAATATGCTGTTTTTCTCAAGGAAAAAATATTTGTAAACTAAGACTATTTTTAGAGCAGTTTTCAGTTCACAGCAGCATTAAAGGGAAGATTTCCCATATACCTCCTGTCCCACAGTTGCACAGCCTCCCCTGTATCAACATCCTTTATTAAAATAATATAGTTTTTACAATTGATGAACCCACATTGACACACCATTATCACCCAAAGTCTCTAGTTTACATTACTGTTCACTCTAGGTGTTGCACATTCTATGGGTTGGGACAAATATATAACAACTTGTATCCATCATTATAGAATCATACAGGGTATTTTCTCTGCCCTAAAAATGCCACGTGTTTGCCTATGCATTCTTCCCCGTAGCCCAAATCCTGGCAACCACTGATCTTTTTACTATATCAATCGCTCTTCTTTTTCCAGAATGTGATAGAATTGGAATCCCACAGTGTATAGCCTTTCAGATTGGCTTCGTTCACATAATATATATTTCAGATTCTTCCATGTTTTTTCATGGCTTGATGTCTTATTCCTTTTTAGCACTGAACAATATCCCATTGTCTAGATGTACTGTAGTTCAGCCTTTCACCTACTGAAAGGCATCCTGGCTGCTTTCAAGTTTGGCAATAGTGAATAAAGCAGCTATAAACATCTGTGTGCTGGCCTTTATGTGACCATAAGTTTTCAACCCCTTTGAGTAATTGGTGGGTTGTATGACAAGAGTACTGTAAGAAACTGCCAAGCTGCCATCCAACATGGCTACACCATTTTGCATTCTCACTAGCAGTGTATAACAGTTCTTGTTGTTCCACACCCTCACTAACATTTGGTGTTGTTAGTGTTCTGGGTTCTGGCCATTCTAATGGGTGTGGAGTGATACCTCATTGTTGTTCTAACTTCATTTCCCACATGATGTGGACCACTTTTTCATATGCTTCTTTGCCATCTGTATATCTTTTTTCGTGAGATGTCTGTTAATGGGTGCCTGGCCCATTTTTTAATTGGGTTATTTTCTTATTGTTGAGTTTTAAGACTTCAGTGTAAATTTTGGACAACAGTCCTTTATCAGATGTGTCTTTTGCAAACACTTTGTCTTCTTCTTTTGACATTGTCTTTCAGAGAGTAGTTTGTAATTTTAGTGATATCTATCTTGTCAATTGTTTCTTTCATGGATTGTCCCTTTGGTGTTATATCTCACACCATCGTCCCCATGCCCAAAGTCATCTTGGTTTTCTCCTGTTATGTTACTAGGAATTTTATCATTTTGTGTGTTACCTCTAGTTCTGTGATTCGGAGTTAATTTTGTGGAATGTGTAAAGTCTATGTCTAGATTAATTTTTTTGCATGTAGGTTTTAGTTGTTTCAGCACCAATTGTTGATCAAGGAGGATTTTTTAAAATATTTATTTATTTTGAGAGAGAGAGAGTGAGTAGGGGAGATGCCAAGGGAAGGAGAAAGAGAGAACCCAAAGCAGGCTCCACGCCATCAGCACAGAGCTGGATATAGGGCTCGAACCCACGAATCATGGGATCATGACCTGAGCCAAAAACAAGAGTTGGATGCTTAATTGAGCCACCCAGGTGCCCCTAAAGGAGGGTTTTT
Organism: Prionailurus bengalensis; assembly: GCF_016509475.1. Lineage (NCBI taxonomy): Eukaryota > Metazoa > Chordata > Mammalia > Carnivora > Felidae > Prionailurus > Prionailurus bengalensis. The sequence goes on from NC_057360.1 coordinate 52,558,949, forward strand.
GAACTAGATTTTTTGCGTGGCTGATGTGGGTCACTGTTAAATCCTTTATATAGGAAAAGGCCCATATTTAATCAATTAAAAAACAAGTGGTATTGCACAATAGGAAATACGATGACATCTACAACATACAATGTATTATCCCTTTGGAGATCCAGGAAGTCCAGTTAACTGGAGGATGGAGACAGAACACATATGGAAGCTTCATGTGCATCGTTTAGATGGCAGCCCTGGGAGAAAGCCTCTGTCTGTCTCTCCCAACTCTCTAGATGGTATGGATTTTGCTTTGAGAATAAATCTGAGGACTGTCCCCCATTTGAGGAGATTCTAATGCTTTTGATTTAGTCCCACTAGCTCTTTGATATGCTTTGAAATAGAAATAAACAGCAGCATTCACTGGCTTATCTCATCTGAGGGTGTCAGCACTCTATCTGTAGAGAGCCTTTCATCATTTGAGCATGGGGTTTATACTATGCGTGGGTCTACTACTGATGGAGGTGTTTCCTTATTCACATGATGTGTTGATTACTTCTGTCAGAATTTGCTTGTAGGAGAACATATGCTATTGCCTTCTGCCTAGAACAGCCTGTTTCCACAGTTTACCTAATAAACTTAGGCATCCCTCAGACCTCAGTTCAAATGACACTTTCTCTGTCAAGTCTTCCCTGATACCATTAGATTCCATACTACATGCCTTCATACCTTTTTAAACTCCATAGCATTTATCTCACTGTGTAATTGTGTAATATATAATTTATATTTATATAGTTATTTATTTATAGATATACTATGTATATTAAAGTGTATATAGTAAAACCTTGGTTTGTGAGCACAATTTGTTCTAGAAACCTGCTTGTAATTCAAAGCACTTGTATATCAAAGTGAATTTCCCCACAGGAAATAATGGAAACTCAGATGATTCATTCCACAACCCAAAAATATTCACACAAAAATTATTATAATACTGTAATATAATACAAAATAATAAAGAAAATACAAAATATAAAGAAAAATTTTTAAAAGAAAAATAAATGAGTTAACCTGCACTTACCTTTGAAAAGTTTTGTGGCTGGTGTGAGGGAGACAAAAGAGAGAAGGGTTGTCGCATAGGATGACTTTCACTCTCACTAATGGAATCACTGCCATCCATTGGCTCAACGGGATCTTTTTCTGCATGGGGACCATTGTATACACTTGCATGGATGTTGCCAGTACAGTGTTAACAAACTCTTGTCATATACTGTATTTAATGTAACTGGCAATAAGGCAGCAGAGGAAAGGGTCTATATCTGCAGGCAGCCTGACTGAGAAAGAAGCAAAGTGTTCCTAGGCTCACTCTTCCATGGAAAAGCAAAGGATTGTCCACAGGTGCTTTGAAGGGACAAAAAATACAGTAGTGCCAGTTGTGGGCACCTTCCAACATTCTGAAAAATCACTGACCCTGCCAAACACCATGGCCTGAGACTGAGCATCTGAGCTTAGGAGACATTCACCCACAATCTTGCAGAGAGAGAGAGAGAAGGAAAGAGAAAGAGAGAGAAGAACCATCGACTCAGTTGTGATCATATGACATTCAGCATTATGTATTACTTGTATTACAAGGCATCGCTCGTTTCTCAAGTTAAAATTTGTTAGAAATGTTTGCTCCTCTTGTGGGACACTTGCAGAACAAGTTACTCACCATCCAAGGTTTTACTCTATATAGTTATTTATTTAACATTTATCTTTCCTACTTGAGGGGACAGGACTGGGTCTGTACCTCACTGCAACTAGAAGGACAGTGCATGCCTAGCACAGAGTAAGTGCTGAATAAATATTTTAAATTAACAAATAAAGAAGTAGTATTAAATGGATGATTGTAAAAAAAAAAAGAGTGAATGGATGAATACCATACTTTAATTCACATAGCAAAAACTGAGGAGACTTTCCTCACGTGAGGATGATGTTCAAGAACCACCGGCCTATGGAGTTCAATTCTGGCCCCACAATTAGCTGGGTGACAAGAGGCAAAGCATTCAATGTCTTGGTGCCTCATTTTCATCATCTAAGCAAAAAAGATAATAAAATGTCTACTATACAGGGTGGCTATGAGGATTAAATAGGTGTGTAGTGTGTAATAAGACTAAACAAGTCTATACCACATCACCCCTTTTTTGTCTTTCCAAGTTGGAATATCATGGCCATTGTATTCAGATTGGCTCTTAAATACACCCACCCTTGGCTTGCATTAGCGTATTTTATCCAATCTGCTTTATACGAATGCAGACCTTGGAACTGCTATTAATTAATCAACAATGGATTCACTTTCTCAATTTCTTGACCTGTGATAGGATCAATGCCCCTATGTATAGGCCACCTTATATTAGGTTTTCTATAACATTCAGCCAAAAGTTTTCTATCTGATATAATGGTGACAATCAAGTCATCTAATTTCTGATCATTTTTACATTCAGGCTACCGAAATCTGATAAAAATAATCTTAGCATCCAAACTGACTGTCACCTAATTTTTTTGTGTCTAATCTTTTCTTGAATTCCGCTTCTTTTCGAATCATTTTAGTTTTTCTTAGTCCTCCTTCTTCTGGTCCCGTACACACTTATTGCAATTGTCTATAATATGTTTTCTTTTATGATTCCTTATGTCTCCCCTACTAGAGTATAAGCTACATGAGAGCAGAGACACAACTACCTCATTTCTTGTAGTATCCCCTAGTGATAATAACACACCAAGCATACAATAAAACACACTATAAGAATGAACGGGTTCAGTGTATAAACCAGAAGTGACACATTATCTATATTCATGGGTAATTAAACTAATTCCATTAGGTTGAAATTATGGAGGGTGTGTTTCTTCTTAGACCCTATTCCGATTCCCTAGCATGTAATTTATAGGCATGAAAAACTATTTTTTAACCATAATTTGGAAATACAGTAAAAGCATGAAGAAGTAAATTGTATTTTTGAGAGGCATAAGGCAACATAGCATCCCTAAATATGTCATTTCTCCACTAGATAATAACAGCTCCCGCCTCACATGGTTATTGTAAGCGTTAGGTAGAACTGGACAAGGAATGCACTTCAAGATTCAATAAGAACTCTAGGGCTGTTAGCACTAATTATCACCACGGGCAGTTAATACACATTTTTTATTCAATTCAACACGCCAAAAAGTGATTAGCCTCATTTCTAGGGTATGGGTGAGGAAATTGAGACTCAGAAAATCAGCACCTGGGTCAAGGACCTACTGCAAGTAACTAGTGTGGTGGGCATTTATATGCATGTTCACACAACTCCGGACTGGATCCAGTTTCCGCCATGCCACCACATGAAGAGACAAGCTATAGCCAAGCTGACACACACAGTGGAAGTGCAATCATCTCCAAGGGACTGAGTGCATCCTGTAAAGTGAAAACTGAAAGAGGGAAGCCATGTGTTACACAGGCAAACTATACATAACAAAAGCATTAATGTAAACTTTCAATTACAACAATTCTGGAAGATTGAAGGGAAACGTTTGATTAGTTCTCTCTGATTTGATGATCTTGATTTAAGCTTACAGCTATTTCTTAGAAGCATACAACCGACTTAATAATTTACTGGGAGCTGTTGTAACTTACAAGCTGGTCTCTCCAATTTAAACAGCAATCATATGTACCTTTTTCTCTTCATTCTTTAGCTGGGAGTTTGTGTCAGCAATCATTTAGATCACTCAAATAGAAGATTTGCTGATGCGAACAAATTTAAAGCTGGTTAATTGCATCAAATTTTTAAGTGAAAAGCATCTTCTTTACAACCCTCAAATACAATCAAGGAGGGGGCTAAGTACAGTTTGAATGTTCTTTTCGCAGTTCTTTGGTGACAAAACTGCTGACCTGGTTGTTCTTTCATCAGTTCATGCTGAACCCAACATGAAGAAAATAAAATACAAATTCTGAATCTTTATGTAAACATCCAGATGACATATTCTGCAAGGAAGGCAGTTTTGAATAATAAAAACTTTTGTACAGACTCACATTTCATCATGTACAAAAGCTTACTCCAAACATTATGCAAAGGAGATTGAATGTTCTCTCCCAGATGTATCAAATTGTTTTGGATGACCCAGCCCTGAAATCTGCTATGATCAGTAAATGGAAAATCATTTTTCATTACTTTCCTACATTTTTCTTCCCAAGAAACCAAGTTGCCAAATGTATTTATTAATTATTATACTATTTCTATATTTCTCTGACCACCCTGAAATAAAAGAGCAAACTATTTTTTCTCCATAAATCAGAAAAGTAAACTAATAGATCTATTTAAAGTACTAGTAACATTAGGGGCTCCTAGGTGTCTCAGTCGGTTGAGCATCCGACTTCAGCTCAGGTCATGATCTCATGAACTGCTCATGAGTTCGAGCCCCATGTCTGGCTCTGTGCTAACTCAGAACCTGGAGCCTGTTTCTGATTCTGTCTCCCTCTTTCTGCCCCTCCCCCACTCGTGCTCTGTCTGTCTCTCTGTCTCAAAGATAAAATAATAAAACATTAAAAAATTAAAAAAAATAAAGTAGTAACATTAAAAAAATCAGTTTTCATGCATTATGTGAAACTCAATTGTCCTTGCTTCAGAGGATAAACACCTCAAATTTAAACTGTTTCAAGAGCTCTTGTGTATAACGCAAAACTTAGTATTTCTCTCCTCCTTGAAAACAGGAGCACAGGAACAATCTCTCTCACAAGCTAAACATCTTTTCTTTTTTGTTTTTGGTGTTAATTTTTTGCAACAGTGTCACTTCTATCTTATTCCAAGTCATCTCCTACTATTGCTTAGTAGCTCCCATAAGTCTACCACATCAATGAAATTCATCTTAAAGTTGCTGAAATTCCCCAATTTTTTAAATCCAAGACTTCTCTGTGGCTTACTTGCCACAATACCACCATTGACCCAGAATTGTCTCCTGGATTTCCTGGAAACCTTTGGTTATTCCTTCTCTTTCCATTCATAAACAAACAAACAAACAAAACAAAACAAAAACACTTATTGACACCACAGAAAAACAGAGTGAGGAATGGTACACTACTTCAGAGTGTAAGTGAAAGTGACACAAAGTAATTACAATACAATGATATAAATGCTATAAAGACAGTATGTACAATGGTAAATGGAAACAGAGAAAAATCAGTTTATTTCCTTCATGATTTCTGGATTCTCTTCACCTGTATATCTTCAATATCCATTCAGTTTATGAAGATTGCTAATTTATTTTTTTTTTATCTTCTGGTCAGAATACTTGATCTTTAATTTTACATTTGCAACTAATATTTCACATTACCACCTGGGAAGGTAGTTCAGCTTGAAGTGAACATGTCATTCTTGATAATTTTTTTAAAGAAATATAACGTTATCAAACTAGAAATATAAGGAAATTTCTTCTACTGTATAAAACTCAATAAGAAATATCAAACACAACGGAGAAACAGAACATTCCCATTAACATAAGAAAAAAAAAAACAAGATATGCACCATCATTTTTAATTTTAAGTATCCTTAATTGATCCTAAATATTCCAAAAGAAAAAGAAAAAGTACACAAATTGAACGTGAAGAGATAAAATTTAAAAGTCAATTGAAAAGCTAGGAGAAAACAGAAATCAGTAAATTACCAAATTAGAGACCCATATAAAGATATTATGAACTCTCATATACCAAAAATGTATCAAAAAATTCCAATCAAAATAATAAAAATAATAAAATGCTAAAGAGTAATCCTAAAAAAATGGAAGTACTAATGTTAATATTATTTTTCAATTTTACTTAATTATATAAAATAATACATGAATACTTCTATAGAAATACATTGTATTTATGGATTAGAATACTTAATAGAGTGAACATGAGAGCCCTTTCCAAATTAAGTTATAAATTAAGTGAAAACACAATCAAAATTCTAATTGAGTTTTTAAACTATAATAATAAAATATTAAGTTTTATCCTGGAAGATAAATACAACAGAATAGCCAATATTTTTTTAAATAAAAATAGCTCACATGTATCTTGCTGGTTATAAAAATATACATTAATTCTTTACTCATCTAGACCCTGTGACATGACAGTGCGGATACAAATGAATTCAAAGCAGTGCATCCAGGAAAGAAATAAAGGAGAAATAAAAGAGAAGAGGGGGATGATCGAGTAGACTTAGGATAAATACAGAATTTTAAATAAATGGAAAAATAATTATTTAATAAATAATATTTAAATAACTATTAATTTGAGAGAAAAAATAAAGTTAATTTCTACCCCACATCCCATATACAAACATTAGATATCAATTAGTGTTAAATGTACCAGCAAGACCACATTTAAATGGTAGAAAATTTGTTATTTTTAAATTTTTTTTTCAACATTTATTTATTTTGGGGACAGAGAGAGACAGAACATGAACGGGGGAGGGGCAGAGAGAGAGGGAGACACAGAATCAGAAACAGGCTCCAGGCTCTGAGCCATCAGCCCAGAGCCTGATGCGGGGCTCGAACTCATGGACCCCGAGATCGTGACCCAGCTGAAGTCGGACGCTTAACCGACTGCGCCACCCAGGCGCCCCGAAAATTTGTTATTTTTAATAAATATGAGTGGGAAGTCTTTTGGACAAAGGAATAAAATTCATAAGAATAAATAAATATGTTGCATAAGGAACTTTATTTAAAATATAAGTAACAAATATCTATGGGGTACAAGAAAACATTTCATATTATGTAACAACCTTCCACAAACCACCACAAAAAATAAAGGCAAACATAAATTAGTAGAATAAACTACAAAGGATATGGGTAGCCAGTTCAATTAAGAGGAAACAGCAACAAGAAAAAACATCCAGCGGAGTAATCAGTGAATATTCAGAAGGATGCTCCATCTCACTGGTCATCAGGGAAATCAAATTAAAACCACAGTAACATACCTAGCATCTACTTTCTATTGATTGACATAAATTAATCATTGTTTACTAATATTAACAATATAAATTTTATGTAGTTTACAAGGCAAGTTCTTACAGGAGTGGTAGAGGATGCAAGATAAAATTTGCAACCACTTGAACTTAAAGTTTCACCTCCAGAATCTACCTTAAAGCACAACAAATGTGCTATGACAAATATAAAATGCTAAAAAAATAAACCTAAAAGAAAATATATCACTCATCATTTTAATCAAGTAGAAAAAAAATTTAAAAGCTCATTCAAAAGTAAAATGACTACATATATAAGGATATATAGCCAGTTATTATAAAGAAAGAGAGAGATCTCTCCACAGAGGGATGTACAATAATTTCCATGCATGGAGTTAAATTTTCTTACCATGATAGCCATGGAAAGCAAGTCGTGAAGCAAAGGTGTGTGTATTGCTATGATACTAAAGAGGGTAACTCCAGGAAATAAGAGGGCATGTGGGAAGGAGGAAAGGCCAACCCCATGATGCAGGGAGCCGCTTGGTGTTAGTCCCTGATGATTGCTTGATCTGTAAATACGTTATTTCCAGAGAAGTGACTACTTCTCAGAACAAGACTCGATCCTAGGGAGAATGGCATATTTTATCTATGAAGCCTCATCTCCCACATACAAAGTTTTGCTTCACAGGCATCCCGAAATATATGTGTGGGCACCTATATGCATTAATGGAGGCATTTTCAATGAAGCCCAGAGACCTTGTGTCTACAAGGGCAGTAAACAAGCACTGTTGGGTTGTATTTGCATGGACTTAGTGGTCATCCATGCAGAACTTGTTTTTTCAGTGAAGCCTGTCAGAAGACCAGTGGCCAATGGCCCAGGAGGAAGTGAGGTTGAGAGGACGTAGTGGCATATAACATTGCCTGATAGATTAACACGTATGTTGGGTAATCACTTATGTTACAGATGCAGTCACCTAACTCAATGGTGTTTATCTCTAAAGATAAGAATAGATTTGGAAAGGTAAGGTGGCACACATCATGCTTTATATGCATGTCAGTTGAATTACTTTTTGTTTTTTGTAATTATATTTGCAACTATATTTGCAAAAGATAATACATAAAATTTTACATGTTCAGATACTGAAAGGTAGAAATGACTAGGCCAGTTTTAATTATAAACTCAGTATATGGGGCACCTGGGTGGCTCAGTCGGTTGAGCATCCGACTTCGGCTCAGGTCATGATCACATGGTTCGTGGGTTTGAGCCCTGTGTCGGGCTCTGTGCTGACAGATCAGAGCCTGGAGCCTACTTCGGATTCTGTGTCTCCCTCTCTCTCTGTCCCTCCCCCACTCATGTTCTGTCTGTCTCTCTCTCAGAAATAAATAAACATTAAAAAAAATTAAAAAAACAACTCAGTATATGTAAAACTTAATTTACTCTATCATTTACCACCCTATGTTTCCTATTTTACCAGCATTATCATAGAACCAACCACCAAAAATAAAAACCTTAGTGACATTCTCAATTCCTCCCTTTCTCTTTCACTTCACATGTAGTCAGTAACCATGGACACTAAAACATCAGACAAACCTATGATGTGTCAAAGCAGATATTTGCAGTCACATAATTCAGCCAAGTTTGCCCCAGTTTCAACAGACTGTCACTGGATCATATGTATTTATGTATTTAAAGAAATAATGAATCACTCAGAAAGGAGTAGCAATGATCAAGAAAAAGCTAGAAGTTTCGGCACTTCTCTATTCTTCAGTTTCCCCATTTGGAAAATGGAGCCTAACAATATTATATCTGCCTCACAGAAACTGGAAAAACATAGGTTAATAATGGCAGTGTGCTGCCTACAATATCCAGAAGCTTTGTTCTGATCAACACTCTGTCAGGTATATTTCAGTTATAACAGCTACACTCACTACCATTACCATCCTGATTACAGATTTCTCACTCTACTCCAGGCACTATAGCAATTGTTTTATACACCCACCCGCCTACCCCAACAAACATACACTTCATCACAAGAATTCAGTAGGTTAGTATTATTTTCATTTTACCAGTAAGGAAAACGAAGGCCTGAGATACATGGTATCTTGGTCACAAGCATTCACTGCAAGGTGAAGCAAGACTCAACCACCATTTTGTCTGACTTCAAACTCTGTTCTTGAATGTGTGTGGCTACTCCAGGTTATTACTTAATCCCTGTGCCACCTTACCTCAGTATGGACAAATGATGTTGATTTTCCAGCTCTAGAAAGCTGAGAAACATTTCCTGAAATCTGTTGGTCTCAAGAGTGTTTAGAACCCCCTGGGGTGTGGTGGATGCCAGCTGCTTTCAGACTTGACATAGCATCCTGTTTCCTTCCCATTCAACTGTACAGGAATGGTGGTTGAGCATGGAGTTTGGAGTCAGACTCCCTGTGATTGAATCCTGTCTTTACCATTTACTGTGTGCATAACCACAGGCAAGTTCCTTGACTTCTGTGTGTTTTAGTTTTCTCATTTCTTAATGGCACCCAATAGTAATCTCTACCCATAATGTTGGGCAGGTCCTACCTAAACATTGGTTAGACATTAAACGGGTGGAATGACACAGGATGTTCCCTTTATTTCATCTATACCAAATCTACTTATCCTTTGGAATCAACTCACATTCTTCTCTTCTTGATTATTCCAACCTGCATCACTCAATTGCTTTCCCAACTGGTCTTTATTTATATGTAGTCATGCCATTCTACACTTCAAATGATTGAACTTGCTAATTTGCACAAACTATACTATAAAAACCACTCTTGATTTAATACTAGTTGATACAGTCACCATTTTGTCTGATCAGTTGTATCCCTTCAGCTCCAACTCAGGTTAAATGCTGATTCTTCAGAAAGACTTCAATACTTGCAGACCACAGTGTGGTACATATGTTACCTTCTCCCAACATATTATGCTTATTATAACCTCCATGAAATAAAAGTTTGTATAATTATTTGTTCAAGGTTCATCTCATACTCTGTTATTGGGGGCTTCATGACTATAGGAATCATCTGGCATAATCCTTCATGTATCTCAAGTCCAGTATACAACCAGTACATGGGATGTTCAGGATATTGTCTTTGAATAAATGTTCCCTGGAGCCATGCTTTTGAATTTTCACTTTTTGTGCAGCCTTAAACATAGTAGACATTTAACAGTGGTTGCTTAAAATAATGCCGTGGCAAATGGTAACTTTCAGCATTTTTTTTTTGTTTTACTTTTTTTTTTTTTTCTCAGAACCTTGAGTATAAAAAAAATCTGGATTGGCTATTACAGTTGGGAACTTTGCCTTGGCTCTACCTATGTTTAAAATCTAGGTTTCCAATAAAGTAGGGCATACTGTAAGAAAGATGACTTCTTTCTTGGGGAAGTCTATGTAGTCATTCAGATGAGCAAATAAATGATTGCATATTGTAATCTAAAATATTGATATATTTTCTAAGAAACTCATTTTCTTCTAAACTGCTCAATTGAACTATAGTAATTAAAACAAAGAATATTTTCAGAATTTATTCCATAATCACAAAAATAGTGTTGTCCTCTTCAGATACTTTTTGTTTGTAAATTGAACGTGTTATCAGTGGCATAGGCCAGTTTATATGGGAACGATGTCTGGGGAACTCTTTGTCTATTCATCTATCGAGCTACTGAGAAATCTGTCTAAATTCTATTGCAAATAATGTAAAGATGGTTCAGAAAAGATTTATAAGTAGAGTTAAGGTTAGTTTATTTCAATTCATTCATCAATTTATTAATGGTCTACTACTACATAGACAGTAATTCAATTACATCAGCAGTTTGATTTATCATTTAGAAATTGAATATTCCAACCAGAGTATATCAATAGTTTTCAAAATCAAGTATGAAAATGATTTTAAAAGATAATCAATATAATGAATAAATAAAACTTGAGGAAAAATTTCAGAGGCTTGCATTAATCTCAGGAAAATATTTTAAACCCAGTTAAATGTACATAGTCAAGTTCTGCAAAGAAGAATGAATACAGACTAAAATGGGATTCCATTAAAGACCCTCTTTAAGTGACTATTTCTAGGCTAAGTCACACATTGATATTCTGAGACTTGATTAACTTGATTTAGGAATAAAGTCAATTATCTTTAGCCAATGGCAATATAGTAGGAATACTGAATTTTCTCATCATGTGTTTGTCTTACTGTACATCTTTACATAAACTAATAAGAAATTAATATCAATAAAGTAATAATATGCCAGGGGAAAATGCCTAACCTTTTGTTTATAAATTGAAGCCCTGCTTTTATTCTTTGTCAAAATTTGAATATTTCATTTTCTTTGAGCAAATGTGCCTATTTCCTGCCTAGGCTTCACAGAGCTAAGAAAATTCCAGAGCCTACAATTTTAAAGAAATCTAGTGCACCACTGATCTGGATTTTAAAAGAAATGAATTATTATGGGAAAGATTTCCGGGGGAAAGAAAGACAACTTCAACTGCAGTAGGAACACACTAGTTAAATTCTTAAAGTGATTGTAGCAAAGAAAAGAAAGTCAGAGCCAGGTGATCAGATGATAGGATTACCAGGTAAAACTCTTTTGTGATTCCGGTTACTCCAAACAGCTCCTTTGGATGGCCCAGTTTAATAATGTATGGAAAACTGCTGGGGGATGGGGATATTTGGTGAGTTCTCGAAGAGAGGGCAGCTAGGGGAGGAGACTCACGGGGACTCTGGCTGCTTAATTGTTGGTCATCTAAACATGTGTAACATCTTCTTTCAGTCCCTGGCCAATAGGATGCGCTATGGACCAGCAGGACAATCCGAAATCAGCTAGGAACATTAGAAGCCTGTTTGACGTCACATACTTCATGAGAAGTGTTGACATACCTCATCCTGGTGCCAGATTAGACTTCAGTAAACTATCACTGCCCTTTATCTTTCACTAAGATATGACCCTAGTACCTTGTCAGGAACTGGGGCAACTGCTCTGGTTATAGAGGCTGGGGGCATGGGGGCCATGTCTTTCCATATATTCAAAAGGCATATGTCATACTTTTATTTTATACAAATACATGTGAGAGACATGTTAGATATTTTGTGATCTCCAATATCCACATATCCTATTTCTTTCATGTGTTACCTAGTTTCCTCATGTAGCAAATATTCCCTTTGATCATATGTATCTTAGTTTTGATTTTTTTTAATGTTTATTTATTTTTGGGAGAGAGAGGTAGATGCAAAATCCGAAGGAGGCTTCAGGCTCCAAGCTGTCAGGACAGGACCCAGTGCGGGGCTCAAACCCATGAACCATGAGATCATGACATGAGCTGAAGTCAGATGCTTAACTGACTGAGCCACCCAGGCGCCCCAGTTTTGATTTTTTTAATGTCTTATTTATTTGAGAGAGAGAGAGAGAGCAGGGGAAGGGCAGAGAGAGAGGGAGACACAGAATCCAAAACAGGCTCCAGGCTCTGAGCTGTCAGCACAGATCCCAATTCAGGGCTCGAACCCACAAACCATGAGATCATGACCTGAGCCGAAGTCAGAGGCTTAACCAACTGAGCCACTCAGGTGCCCCAGTTTTGATTTTTAATAACTTCTATTTTAATGTTAGTTACCATGTTTTGTTTTGTTTTATTTTGTTTCGTTTTGTTAATTGACATCAAACTGTCTCCAGGGCTTTTTAATACATTATAATAAATTACATTTATTTTAACTAATTTTTCAATCACTGTCTTTACAGATTAAGGGTTGTGTACTTTTTAAAAATAATTTATTGCCAAGTTAGCTAATATACAGTGTATACAGTGTAGTTAGTCTTGGCTTCAGGAGTAGATTCCCATGATTTGTTACTTACATACCACACCCAATGCTCATCCCAACAAGTCCTCTCCTCAATGCCCATCACCCATCCCCCCCCCCAATACTTGACCCCTTTCAGTGCTCAGTTTGTTCTCTGTATTTAAGAGTCTCTTATGGTTTGCCTCTCTCTCTGTTTGTAACTTATTTTTTTTTCCCCTCCCCTATGGTCTTCTGTTAAGTTTCTCAAATTCCACATATGAGTGAAAACATATGACATCTGTCTTTTCCTGACTGACTTATTTCACTTAGCATAATACTCTCCAGTTCCATCCACGTTGTTGCAAATGGCAAGATTTCATTTTTTATCATTGCCGAGTGTTGTGTATTAACAGACAAACAGTAGCATTTTAAGGTGACAGATTTTGTCTTGTTTTTTTGTTTCTATGTTTTTAATGCAGCAAAGGCCATTTATCGACCATCTTTTGTAAGTTTGGTTTTTTAAGGGATACAAAGAAACCTAAGCTTTATGATTTTTAAGAAATCTCATAGTTTGAAATTGAACACATCCATAGAAACAATAAAAAGGGGTGTGAAATTGAATAAGAAACTAAATAAATCTAAGCTGTGATTTAATCCCCTTAGTAAGTTCAGATCAGCAGATAAATATATTGTTAAATTTTATGCTGATTTTTCCTTTGCTCTTTTCTCTTGAATCTTACTATATTTTTGCTCAGTTAGCTATGATTACATGTACTATTTTAAATTATTTAATTATAATAAATCTCCTCTTACACATTCTTAATTGACACAGGCTACATTGAGAAGGTTATGTATCTTCTTTCTTTATGATTTTCCGAACATTTCTTTGGTATTTGTGGTTTTAGCTATACCTGATTTTTTGATGCTTCTCTTTTCATTTGAGTGTCAAGATGACAGACATCCATACAAAAATGTGTGTGAGATCAAAAAAAGCAGAGGGCAGGATTATGGGCACTGACGGTTTCTTTCTAGAGTGTAGGGGCCACAACCCTCGAGCCAGGACTCAGCTGTATGGTAGGGAAAGTAGTGTAGGGCAGAGTTTGTTGCTAGATCAGCCCAGACCACATTTCCAAAAGGGAGCCACTCAGGAGGAGCCTAAGACAGTAAGAGAGTGAGACTGCTACATCGATTCATATGGAAGAAGAGAATTACTGGAGTATGCTGACAGTTAAAGACAAATTAACTAGATGGGAAGCAAAAGTGGAACACTATCAACATTGGGATGCATTATGAGTATGAGGAGCACATAGCCAGAAATGATTTTATAAACAAGGGAACACTGACAATGAGCAAGGTACAGGATGTGCTTGCAAGGAGGCTTTTAGGAAGCAGTGGAATGAACTGACCTTTGTAATATTATAAGGATTTCCATAGGTAAAGAGCTAAAGGATTTCAGGCTGGGGTGCAGCGTGATCAAAGATATGGAGCCGTACATGTGCATGACCTGTTTACAGAAAAGTCAAAACTACCAGAATCTAAAAGAAAAAGAGTCTAGAGCATTATTATCAAGTCATATTAAAAGGGACTGCATATAGTAGCAGATTCTGTATGCACCTCGGGACCATCAAAAACTTCTAAAAGAATGAATGAATGCCACTAGAGCATCATAAGAGAGAAAGAAGATATAATAGGAGAGACAGGTACTAGGAGACAAACTTACATGGGTTTCATGGTTGTTAAGACAACCTTTTTTGGTGCTATGTGGGGATTATGAATATGGCAGGCAAATCATCTTTAAGGCATATCTTGATTGAAATAAACAGCACCAGGGATCAAAGTAACATTAGGGAATTTTCCTTTATAGGTTCAGAGTATACTCTTAGGAAATCAAAAGGATAATGTTCTGAATTCTAGATGGATTGTGCGCACCTAGAAAATATGCCCCAAAACAAACAAACAAAAAAAAAAACAAAAAAGAAAATATGCCCACAAGTTAAAGGTCTAAACAGTATACTATATTCTTAGATGATACTCTTATTTCCATGGAGACTTATAGTGAACAATTCAAGAAAAAAATTGTTGATTCTTCCTACATACACTTAGCACGTGCCTATTATTTCCTAGACACAATGCAAGTCCTGAGGATGCAAAACTGAATAAAATATAATCCCTCTCTCAAGGAGATATAACCACCATGAAGCCTAAAATGGAAAGTGCTAGATCACTGACTGAAAGAGGAAACTGTGAAATCATGTGGAAGGATCTAACTGGAAATGTGAATAGACTTCTCAAAGGAGTTGATGTGTACATTAAATCTTGATTCCATGAGGATGAATAGAGTAGGAAAAACATTCCAAACCACAGTAACACCACATGGAAATTGTCACAAGCTATGAGAGAGCTGACATTCAGAAAACTGGCTGAGCAAAGTCCGAAATTTCACAGTGAATGTGGCAAAGGTAGAATGGTTCTCAGGAACCAAAGCATGAAAGGTCTAGTAGGCCCATTTCTTCAACAGGTACTAAGGGGCTATTAATTTTTTTAAGTAGGGAAATAACTAAGAACTGAATTTAAAAAAGATTAGTATGACTGCACTGTGGAAAAGGAAGTGAAAAAAGAGGAAGAGGAAGAATTAGGAGGTGATTTTAATAATCCAAGTGAGAGATAATGGAAGACAAAGCTTTAGTTTTGTGGAGTCCTTTAGCAGTAGTGGAGCTGGGGGTGGGGGTTGGGCGGGTCTGAGAGGTTTTCAGTAGTTAGTATCGGGAGGTTGTGAAACTGAGGGCACATAGTGTAAAAGGAGGTTCCAATAAAGGTAAAATCCAACTACTGGCTTGTCAAATTAAAGAAATATTGTTCTACTTCTACTTAGCAACTTAAAACTAAGGAATAAATGCTGACATTTACCAAATCCTTTCCAGTTTGGAGGTGGTGCTGTGAGTTTTCTTCTTTGTCTTAGAGATGTGATTAATTGCACTGACAAAGGTATAATATTGAATTATAGTTAGTATTACTGGAATAAACCCCACATACTCATGGCTGACTTTAATTTGTCACATATTCATTGTCAGAGACATCACTTAAGGGAAGTAAGCATCCTTAATGATGACACCTGCAGTGTAATGTTCCCTTCCCACATTACAGCCATTAATTTTCATGATGGTTTGTCAATAATTTCATATGAAAGAAAATGTTACTTATGAAACCACCTTTTATCACCATATTAAAAATGATTCAAATGTATTGAAAACCTGTATAAAGATATATGCTTATCCATATATATATATATATATCCATATATATATATATATATATATATATATATATATATATATATCTCCAGTGTGTGATGTGCTATCACATACTGAATTAGCAAAACTAATTTCTATTATGTCACAGAAGGTATAGAATATAGAGCAAGGGCTTTTCATGTTACATCTGTGCTTTTCCCCTTCCAAAATGCCAATTTTGATGGTTGTAACTGTTCTCCAACTCTCAAAAAACATTTGTCTACGAGAATTGGAGTGGCCTGAGAAGTGTGTGTGTGTGTGTGTGTGTGTGTACACATAGGCATATACTATGCACATGCATATGTACATATGTATATGACTATGTATTGAGACTATGCAATTGTAGTTATTCTGCACATAGCTTCCTTTATCTTCCCTGATAAAGAAAGAATGCTGTCAGACTTCTTATTTCCTTAACCAACATAAAAAGACAGGGTGGATATGGAGACAGGTTTTCCTATTTGCATTTGACAAACTAAGGGAGTTACTTTGGAAAGTTATAATACGAAGCAGTGACCTTTATCCCTCTCTGACTTGTTATAATTTTCAAGTGCCTTTACTCATTACAGACTTGTTGGATCTTCTTCATATGTGGAAATCTAGATTTCACCCCAGGGGTTAAATACAAAACCGCTGCTCAAAATTTTCCTTCCTTGGGAAGGAAATCAACTGTCTGCGGGATTGAGGCACCACCGCCAATGCTCATTCCTAAAGTGGCCATGCACAAAGTGACTTTGTCAGAAAACAGCATCTTTCAGAAAATAGCATCAGGAAGTTATTTAATTTGAAGGAAAAGAATCACATCTCTATCTGCAATTGCGCTGTGATGCAAAAAAGAAACACCCGCTAAAATAGCAGTGCACCTCTGAGAGGCTGGGTTTCCATTTCAACATTTGAAAATTAAATTATGTGTCATGCTGAAGCTTTATATTTATCAATTACTTCACTAATTCAAGCCCATGGCCTGTTTCAGAATACACATAGTGCACAGCATAATCTCTGCTGGGCAGTCTCACATGATATTCTTGTGGTTGAAATTACAAAAGATCATTCAGATAGAAAATACACAATGGAACATTCTCTTATCATTCAGAACACAGACTGCATTCAAGCAATGAAATAGGTTTCAAATTCATTTCTTAGCATTTCCAGGTGTATTTCTATTGCCGTATTATACAATTTTTGTCTAGTTTTCTGCCATCACCTCTCACATATAGCTTTATTGATTCCATGACAAATAAGTCACTCAGCTTGTAACTACCATGTTATTTGAAATTTCTATTCAAGGTTTTCTGGACCATTCTCCTTTACAAATAGAGTCACTTTCTTATTATTTATTCTACTGAATATAACAAAAGTGGATACAGAGGAAGTAATATTAGCTTTCCCAGGTGAGGAATAAAACTGACTTATGTTCTATCCCTGGCTCAGTTATGGAAGGAAAGTTCTGCACATTCAAGATTTGTATACCTTTCCCCCTTTTTCCTATTTAAAATTTAAAACTACAGCACAATATAGTAGTGAACGTGATGAAATCATTAAATTTCGCTGCTGTGAATAAGAAAATAATATTTACCTGTGCATAGCTACCTTAGAGCAAATTAAAAAAAAAAAAAAAACTTGGTCATAAAGTAATTTAAAATGTAACTACCTAACAGTTTCTGGCATTTATTAGATGTTGAGCCGTGTTACTGCCCATGTCTACAAACTGTCTAAAAATATGTGTTTAATGGAATGGACCTTTGAGGTTCAATGGAAAAGATTGCTTTGAAAGTGACAAACTAGAATTCAAGGGGGGGTGCATGGGTAAATTAAAGAGAACCTGGAAAGGCCATGAACAAGGAGCACCCAATTGCAAGAGGAGGTCTGAATGTTGAATGAGAACTGTCCATTTATCTGCAAAATATTTACTCTGCATCTCAAGTGATCAGGAACAGTAGTAGGTACAGGCTGACTAAGGTGTCATTTCTGACCTCAAGGGGGTCATGAAATAGTACACTTTTATTTGTGGTCAGAGTTGGACAAGATATTATCTGATGATAATATGTTAGAATGTAATAAGATTTAATCTCCTCAGAATTCAGTAGCATGGGTGAACCCATTAATACTTTGGAATGCATATATCCAACAATACAGACAGATTGTAGAAGACAGGAACAACAGCTTCAGATGTCTCAGCTATCGAGACAGCCAGGCCAAGAGAGTCTGGAAATGTCACAACAACTGTGGTTTTTATGGTAAATTCGAAGGAAAATTAGGAATTTACCAAATTGTCAAATGTTAGGCAAGAAGGGAATATGACCAGGAAAGTAATAAAAAAAATTTTTTAATGGAAACAGTTATAGAAAGTTATAGATTTAAATAGGGGACTCATATATTTTGGGAAGAACATTTTCTGAGATCCAGCTGGAGCTGTGCTGGGCATGGCAAGCATGGTAAGACAATTAGGAGATCACGCATCTGCCCCCGAGAAATATTAGTTTACAGTTGGCTGGAGCATCTTACTAATCAGCACAAAGTGACAGGTTCAATTTCTATAGACTAGACATCTCTGTTCTATTTTACTGCCGTAACCTAACATTCCTTGATTTGGTTAGCTGTCTTTAAAATTGATGACTCTGGTCACAAGGATGGCTGAAAGAGGCCAGCTCAATACATCAATTTAATTCTATCATAAAAAAATTAAAACAATAGGACATTGGTGTCCTCTATCTAAAAAGGACAGACTACACATACATATAGACTTTCACAACTGAAAAAGGCCTTAAAATTTCTATGGCCCAACTCATGTATTTTTCCAAATTAAAATGTGAATAATTACAGTTTTGAAATGACTTGTCCACTGTGACACAATCAATACTTGTGACAGAGTTCTCAAACAGCTACTTGGATGCTCTCCACCTCTCACTCCAAATTAAATTCCATTCTGGGAAAAAATCTAAAATGGAATCATTTGGCTTAAAACTCAGTTCTGAACAATTAGGTCTTTTCTAATGTTTTTAAGTTGTTTAGACTTTCACGTTTCTTTGATCTTCTTTCTCTTACCTATGAGGTACATTGGGTTAGCATGGCCCTGTGCCTGTGGACAGAGCCATTCTAGAATTTATACAGAGCTCTCCACTCCTTTAATCCTCACTCAGTACCCTTGTCCCCTTGATCATCACTAAACATGTCAGCAATGTGGATCAATCTGAAGGACAGTTTAACTCACAGGGTGACTTGGTCACTGTCTAGTAGTGATCGATGACTGAATTGACCTCATCTTGACTCCTGTTTACACTGTAGACCTCTTTGTGTCTCTATAATATCCTTCATTGAGCCTCTGGTCTAGGTCATCTGTCTACAGTATCACCAACCCCTCAACAAAGTAGGCCATATGACAGACCTGCCTGCTTTCCCCTCAGCCACTTTCCAAGTCCCTTCTTAGAACATGAGGCTTTCTCCATGCTTCACAGAAAGGAAAATTGACTCAGGATGCAATGTCAGCCCTCTCTGTGACCACACTGTACCACTCAGGTCCCCTTTTGGTGCCACCCTCAACCTGTCATAAGGCTGAGGCACATACCCCTCCCCAAGTCCCAGACATTATTCCCCACAAGAGCTCCCATCTTTGGTATTTCTAGATTGCCTTCTAACACATTTGACTTGGAGAGAAAATATGAGGACTCATGTGTCTGATTTTCCTGCCTCTCTTATTTTCTTTCTCATTCTTTTCTAAATGCTGCAGCTCCATAAAGACAGCTTCAAACATTCTCTTCCTCTTCTCTGTCCTCTTCACTCTTTAGCACAGCATATTTGTCCAAAAGCCTAATGCTCATTGATAGGAAGGTTAAAATCTACACATTAAAGAAGAAACATCTTGATCTCTCTGGGTTTGATTCTTAGCATTCTTCAGTGAGATCTTTTATATGTTACCTATTGCAAAATTCTACTTACAATGGCAATTCTTTGTCTTCATATTTCTTATAACTGTCTTAATCTCCTGATCACACTGCTGGAAAGATGAATGCCTCAGGCCCACCTGAAAGAAAATTAGGTGCAATATAATGTAAAAGAGATGCATAACCCCTGTGGTAATCTGAGGAAATGAATAAATGAATTAATGCATAAATTTAAACTGAGAATTGGAACATTTCTGGGATTGCAATCGTAACCTGTGATCTAATTTAAAATGCCACTTAAATATAACTTATTTCATAAAATAATAAGAATTATTGTTAAAGTTTATTAGAAACTTTGGGTCCTAGGAAAAAATAACGCGTACCACCCATCAATAATGTTCCTCCTGAGTTTTGTGGAAAAGCCATTTGATGAGAAAAACAGACAGATCTATGACCTGATCTGACCTGAAAATGGAATTTATTTAAGGGGGTTGGAGAGGGGAGAGATGAAATACAGGCAAAAAGGTAAAAATGTGAGACCAAAAGAAAACTGGGCCAAGATTAACAAATGAAAATGAGTAGAAAGTCACGAATGATTTTTACGGAGCTTGAGGAAGTTGAACATTTTAGGATAGATATATAAAGGAACTGGAGCACCTCCTGAGAATAACAAGAAAACAGCTAGAAATTATTTTCCTATAAAGTAATAACACAATACACTGGGAAGTTGAAATTTAGAAACTCTATTTTTCATAGAGTCTATATACATTTCTTAAGGGGAATCAATGGTAGTCCAGTTAGGGAATTATGCAAATCTATCAAAGAACTAGATCACTTTTATTACTATGTGATTTGAAACAGAACACATATGGCTTATCTAACAAACTTTGTAGAACATATTCTTTGGAGTGTAGTATCATTGAAATGCAAATGGCATTTGTAATGTAGAGGAGCCAGGTTTGATGTTATTGTTTTGCCCTTCTGAGATACAGTGTGTTCCTGGCATGATATTCTTTCCCTTGTTTGGAAACCAGTTAGCACAGCTTCTCACTGTCTAAATTCTTTGTTATCACTCATTTTTGGTACGTCTAAGACTTTAACTTGGTTACCTCTTTCCATTTTCCCGGTTTTCTCTTTCTGAAAAAATAAATATGTTCTAAAGTCTAGTGAAAGAGGATATGTTAGTTTTTTAATGTCTGAATACTTTGTATGTAATCACATAAAATATTCTGTGTTTATGTATTTACTCAAACATATTCATATAAAATCTATTTTCCAGGACTTATTCTGATCTGTGGTTCACACAACTGGAATAAAATACATGGCCCCTGTCATTCTGTAGTATATGGTATGTTGGAGACAGCTATTAATCAAATCAAGTGACTTTATGCCAAAAATATACCAATGTGATACTTGAGTAAGCACAGTGGATTGGAAAATTGTTGTCTAGCAGTTTAATTCTACCTAAGCTAATAGGGTGAGACACATTGATCAACCATAAGCTTATTGGTGTCTTGGAGCAAATTTCATAAATACGTTGTCTTTTGAAAGATCGATTTTTTTAAAAAGTGTCCTTTCTCTGGGCAGCCCAAGCCAAAGTACATGGATTGATTGGTCAGGAGCGTTTGTACAGGATGCAACATCTGGTGGTCCTGGACACAGACACATCTACAAAATCATTACTGCAGTAAATGATTCTTTAAGAAACCCACATGTTGAAAATACCAAAGTGTATGTTAAATTCTTAAGATTTCAGAGGTAATTAAAAATACTACAAATATATTTAAAGACTAGTGTTAAATAAATGCTACCACCAAATGGAGATTATTTTTAATTTGGAGAGCATATTTATACTCAACCATACCTTTGGCCTTGGAATATCTCTGGTCCCTGTGGCAATTCAAAGTGATAATCACAAAATAACACTAGTTAAGTAGGTAGTCCTCTTGAGCAAAATCTCTCTGGACATAAATTGTGCCTTTTCTGAAGTCTCTATTCCCATAGGAATCTTCTTTGATCTTATTTATAAATGTTCTTTGTTACCCAAAATATCCAAACAGACAAAAAAAGAAAAGAAAAAACAAACAAACAAACAAACAAACAAAAAAACCCTTCCAGTTGAAGCAAAAAATCTAAAACAGATGGAATCTGATGTTTTGCCTGTACCTGACACTCAGTGTGTTAATAGCTTTTATTATGTTATCATTGCTTCATCTGCTATTTTACTCTCCTACTGTGGCTCAACGGTCTTTCCCTTCTCATTTCACACTCTTTTTACACCATATTTTCAAAACCCTCATTGTTGGGACCTGTCAACCTCCAATGTCCTTTTCCTCTGGATGATTTTCTAAATGAAACAGCAAGGCACTCTCCACCTTTGCCTCAAACTCATTTTTCTCATGGCCTTTAGGAAGAATAAACTGACAGTGGTAGAACACAAGTTAACATTCATCTGCCATTGCTTCTGTTATATTTCACCATCTCTCAAACTTGCTACATTTTCAAGTCTCAAATGCTAAAACTCCTCCCTTTGACCATAGAGCAATGCTCTGGACTCTCTCTTCCAAGAGGAATCCTTTATTTACCCACAATTTATGCCGCTTTAGCATATCTCTCTCTCTTTCAAATTTTGCTTTGGTTTCTAATCTTAGATAACTCAATAACACACTTTCCCAATCCTAAATTATCAATAGCAGTATTTGTTTTGCCAGCTTCTCTAATGGAAGTAGGCACTGGCCAACCTGTGAAAGCCACAGCCCTTGTCCAAGGGAGCAGGGAGAATAACTTAATAAAGAACACAGTTATTGAGGATATCAGGGTCTCTGGATGAAATAGATGCCATCAGTTCATCATGACTTCTGGCCTCCCTTCCTTCCTGGTCAGTTGTGCTTTCCTCCCCAACTTTAATCCAACAGACATTTCCACATGAGAATTTGTGAGAATTTGCAATTTCTTAACCACTTAGGGGCTTCTTCATTCTCTCTCAATGATTAGTTTGTGCAAAATTGAAATTGAAATGGTTTGAATAAACCAAAAATTAAAGAACATTTACATTTTATTGGCCTATTCTGCAACATGCTTACATAAAAGACTACACCACAATACATTTATTAGAGAACAGTGAGTTGGCATTCATTTATTAAAATTAAATCACTAGGACATATTAGGAAACAATATTGTCAACCTCCAAAATTCTAATCTCTGGGTCCTAAATTTATCACCTTTTAGGTTGAATTGGCGGCTTCAATTTGGACTCTTCCCAAAGCTCTCTTGATATGTAGACATTTCATTTGCATACAAAAAAGCACACAGCATGGCTGGATAAACCAACCATCTGGCCCAGGCAATTTATCTGGATTATTACTGAACTGTACAGAACTATGTAAATATATATTCCTAAAAATCCAACTGCTCTCTTCTCCATCTGCCTTACTGCATTTCCCTTCAGTAACCCTGAGCAGACAGGATCATTTGTTTCCTCAACCCCTGACACAACAGATACACGCATATCTTCCTGCTCTATTGACTGTTGTTAGTGAAAGTCAAGTCATAAAGCCAAACTGGTTGGTCCGCTGCCAGTGTATGCTATTCAGACTCAGTCAGGCTTTGTAGCTGATTAACATGCCTTTTACTAGTCTCCATGAATCCCCATCTCATTGTCTCATTTTTCACAATGCCCATTCCAAAACATTTGCATTCTCTTCCAGTCCTGGATTTCTCATTCTTGAAGATGATCTATTTTAGAAACTCAAAGCTAAGGATACCAATGAATAAATATCAGTATAAGTGCACCTGTATATTATTTTTATTATGTATAAGTGGTATCGGAATTCATTACATGATATGAGTTTCACAATTAAACCACTGTCATATTTCTAACGTTCTGAATTTAAGGACCTCTGTTGTTATTATTAGGAAAGATTGAATTTGGAAGATTTCAAATGATATCTTTAAATCATTACTCAATGTCCTTATTGGTAAATCCAAGAAACTATACAATACATCATGTTAAGAGCATGGATAAGCAGGGACTCTGAAGCCAGACTGCTGAGTTTAAATACTTAGTCTTCTCCTCACAACACTGTACCCTTGGCCAATTTACTTACTCTGTCTTTATGTTTTTAACATAACTACTTTTGTCTCATCTATAACAATTTTGTCTTATCAACTTCAAAATTTTAAAAACTAAAATAACTTTGTATTTTATTTTATTTTATTTTATTTTATTTTAAAATGTGATCTAGATAACTCTTTTTTTTTAAGTTTATTGATTTTTGAGATGGGGGGAGGAGCAGAGAGACAGTGAGGGAGAGAGAGGATCCCAAGCAGGCTTAGCGCTGCCAGTACAGAGCCGATGTGGGGCTCCAAACCATGAACTATGAGATCATGAGCTGAGCCGAAATCAAGAGTCCCATGCTCAACCAGTAGAGCCACCCAGGCACCCTCAAGTAGTTAACATTTTAAAAGTTTCAATGGTATTACATTTGTTACATAAAATAGACATCCTGTAACTCACCCACCCCCCAAAAGACGCACCTGCTTGGACCTATTCTGTTGATATGTGACTCTATTCCATCTTCATTTTTTGTTCATTTGTGCAGCCCCTGAAGTTAATGTTTCCCTTTCCCCTGCTTTGTTGACCCAGTTTTGCAAGCAGTCCTGCATTTGAAGAGTTTGCCTCATTAACTCTGCTTATTTTAATAGAAGAATACATGGGAGTTTGGGGTAAAAGTTTCAGCTAATAATAGTGAGTAATCATTGGACTACTTTCTGTCCTTTGTGTATATATTCAGCTACAAAATTGGTCATAGTCAATAGCAAGTTGAGGATCCAGAGCATTTTGTAACCAGGCTATATGCTCCCAAAGACACGACTATCAACATACCACCTCCATTTCCCCAACTCCATCCATTACTCCAGTCATCTGTGCTCTACCCATAGTGTGCACTGAAACTGCTCTTCCAAGGTCACGAATAACTTCATTGTTAAAGCCACTTTTCTTATTCCTACCACATCATTGCATGTTGCTCACTTGTTCCTTGGATTTTATGACAACACCGCTAATTTTCCCAGTTTTTCTCACCATTCCTTTTTTGTCATCTTTACAGGCTCTTCTCTCAGTGCCCCTACATAATCCTCATTTGAAGTGCCCCTGTTTATTCTGCCTTTGATCTCTATGCTTCTGAAACAGCAAGTTGATGCTGAATTGTCCCATCCTTCAAGTTTCAGCCATGGTCCAGTGATAATCACACCCTTGTGATCCCTTCCTTTGATTATATCAACAAAATCTTAACCAGGTTCTCTGTGCCTCTAATCTGGTCCCTTTCAAACCTCTAAGGTTATCTGTCTAAAATAACAGTGCTCTTGTGATTACCCACAAGCTACAGAATGAGGTTTAAATTCTGTAATGGAGTCCACATGACCCTCCACATTCTAGCATCTTTCCATCCCTCTTGCTCCAAGTACATCTCTTGCTGTGTGTATTATCTTCCAACAGCTCTGTGTATTCTCACAAATTAACAGTTTTACTTAAAAAAAAATGCATGCTTTCCCATGTACTCTTTGCCTGGAGTATATTTTCCTAGACTTTAATTGCATCCTTTAAGGAAGATACCGTTTTAAGTAAGTTTAAGTAAGACACATGTCAATCCCTCCAGCCTGTTCCCTAAGCCTGGATGAAATGCCCTCTCTCATTACCCTCAAAGTATCTATTTTATGTATGCCCTGGCATATTAATTGCATTTCACTTAAACTATCTTCTTAATACTTGAGATGTCTTTGATGGCAGAATATGTAATATGTATACGTTTCCCCAGTCCTTTCCAAGGCACTTGTCCTTTAAAAGGCACTCCATGATATTTATTGAATGGATGAATAAGTGATTCAGCGAATGAATAGTTGCATAGGGGCAGCAAAACTCTCAAGAAATTGACCCTTGAAATATGCTCAGTAACCTCTTTCATGAAAGTCTAAAACCTCATTCAGCCCAAAGACACGAAGCTAGTTATGCGGCCCTTGTGTTTCTTTCACCCAGAGACAATGAATCATACCGAATTACAGCTCTTAAGACCTTACAGCAAATGCAAAATGCCCTGTAGGACATTCATCTTTCATATCGCATTATATTTTTAAATGATAATTGTTGTCATAAATGTTCTTACCCACATTTCAGCTAGTTAAAAATTTTGCCTGCCTCCATAAAATGAAAGATGCCAGATTGTTTACAGATGAATTAATCATGACATTATCCCTGGAACTTTTAAATTACATCAATTACATTGCATTTAGCATCACAAATAACCTGCATATTAAACGAATGGAATCTTTTCTCCTATTAATAAAGATTAAATCATTAACTACCACTGCTTGAATAGTAATGTGTCTGCAGTCAATGGCTCCCAGGACAGATAAGAAATCTTGCTCTGTCACAAAATATATGCCATCCTTTTAGGAGCACCGTCAATCTTTATGGAATTTGGGAACATTTGTTTTCTTTAGGAGTTCATCTATGAATTGATTATAACATTTAGATGTGGTAGGCTGCCTAACGCTGAGAGCTCAGGAGAGCTCTGGCAAATAATTCCACATTAAAGAATCCAATGCTTGGGCATCTTGGTGAGACAAAAGACAAGCTTGGCTTTTCAGTTTCCAACTTAACTTTTCAGATACTTAAAATATTTGGATTTAGTTGGTCAATGTGTTTCAAATTGTCACTTGCTAGTGTCTGAAGCAGGTCAGGCAGAGCCATAATTTCTTGTGTCTCCTATGAATCATGCATGCATATAAAATAAGATTAAAATAATTAAACGAAAACTTTGTTTACATATACTGTCTCAAAATGTTTGCTGAAGTTGCCTTTAATGCATTGTGCTAATTTAATTTTGTTACACTTTATATATTATAAAATGTTACAAACCAAATGTTACCAACCAAACCAAATTTCTCCTATCTATCCATAAATATGCTAAAAACAACAAAACAGTTACAATATATAGCCAAAGCCTCTGCCACCATACCTAGCCTTAGCTTTCTTTCACTGGCGTATAATGGAGAACCAAAGGTTGTAATCTTAGGGCCTTGGAAGCTACCCCTGCCCACCATGGGCTGTTTCTTGCAGCCTTCAGATTCCCTTTGTACAACCATAGTGGACTTCTCAGCAGGAAAGGGAAAAGATCTAGACTATTTGCAGCCTACAAAACCACAGCGACGTTATTAAGACTCTGGCAAAAGGCGAGCGAACACTAATTCACACACTCTCAGGGTGTGCCATAGGTGTTTAGGCCTTGTCAGTATCAAAGTTTGGGTGGATTTAGTTCTACATGGTACCTTAATGTTTTCTTCTCATTTAGTAAGATGGACTTTTCCTAAGGTCTTTAAGAAAGCAAGCTATAAGCAGTCAAGGATATAAATCTAATATTGGTGAGCAGGTACCACCTGCTATAGTGGGGAGACGAGAGGTGCCAGTTTGCTCAAGCAATTTGTAGCCTTATGAGTGTTTTGGATTTTGAGCCATGTGAATCTAATGTCTATTCAAAACCTGCATTAAAATGGTATTTAAAAACAATATGGAGAAAAACTACATGCCATAAAGAAGGGAATGGCTAAATATGTTATAGTATATTCATATTCTAAATATAATAATTCAAATTATTCTGTAAAGATTGTGAAATGCCATAAAAACAATTATGCTATATTAAGTGAATAAACTACATATGTATGTGAATGATATTATTATGACTACATTTTTAAATATAAGCATGGAAAACTGGAAGAACACAAATGAAAAATGTAAATAACAATTATATCAGTGAAATCACAGGTGAGGGTTTGCTGAATTCTACTTTTGTTCATTTTTGTAATTTTCTTGAATAATGACACATAGTTTCCATAATGTAAACCTCCAAAATGAAGACTTAAATTCTACTTTGATTGTTGCACATTTATTAAGTAAAACTCAAAGAAACAATAATCAGAATGCCATCCATTATTTATTTAATTTTTTTAAATAAATAAAAATGTAAAATTTATTTAAAAGTGCCTTTCCTTTCCATTTGTTTTTTTCTGAGAGTGGTCACTATCTTGTACTCTGGATCAAGGACTTAGCATAGTTTCTGGCTTGTGGTGGGCACTCGATAAGTGCATGTTGAACACAAGTGAATAGAATCCATGGGTAATACAGAAGCCATCAGAAAAAAACTGCACGCATGCCCCATGAAAAATCTACAAAACAGCATTTATCCACACCCATTTCCCCCTCTTTGTGTGTGAATGTATGTGTGTGTCTCTCTTCTCATTTAAGATAATCACTCAGTATCATGAATTCTATCACTGAAGGAACTCACTCCATTGACTATACTCTTTCTCTCATTTGAACTCACTCTCTCTTTCATTCCGGTATCATTCTGGTTAGACATTACATGAATTTATAATTCTCCCATCTTAAAACAAATAGATAAACAAAACTTTTCCTCGAATCTCTAAATCTCCCTTCAACAGTCAGTCAGTGTTAATTTGGATTCCCCTGAAAGCTGAAACTGAAGCAAATGCAGACTGTTTATTTGAGAGGTGATTTCGGTGAACAGGAAAGGAAAAAAGTTCAATAGAAGGGCATGATATCATGATCACCACTATGGGAACTTCTGAGAAGTAAAAAGAACGCTTTTCAGAGTTGTGTCTGAAGAACTGCTGGAACATTTATCCAGTAGCTCCTGTGTCCCAGAGGTTAAGGACGCCCCTGGGGAAGGTACCTCCTCTGAACTGTAGAGACACGCTCATTCATTCAGCAGCAGAGCAGTCCCTCACAGCGTGGGAGAAGGCACTAGGCCAAAAAGCTGTACAACTCATAACATGCCCTGCCTAAGAGTAGGGCTCTGCTTGTTGTCCTCTCAGGCTGCTTCTATCTGGGTTCAAGGTGAACCGCTTCATAGGCCTGCTCATACCACCGCCAATTTGTTGGCAGAGATGGAGGGACATCAGTGTAGGAGCACCAAACCTCACAGCATCAAGAATAGAGGAGCAATGGTTTAGGAAATAATATGGTGATCCAGGCTTGTATTCCTCTGGCTTTTTGTAGTATTTGGCTCAATTATCCACTTTTTTCTTCTCAAAATACAATTTCCCTTTAATACCCCCATTGTTTTCCTGCATTTTTTCCCTGGAATTTCTTTGTTTTCTCTGTCTCCTTTGCAGATTCCTATTTTAAACAATGGAAATTCTTAGGATTCAGTCCTAGACTGCTCCTCACGTTCCGTTCTTCCATTTCCAATGTTGCCTCCTTGTTCTCTAGTTTTATTTTCTTTCTACAATTACTTGTTGAATTCTTGTCTATATATCACAAGCTTAAAATTTCCAAAGGACTATCTCTTTATTCAACCCATGACAAGGTGCACAAGAGGAGCACAGGAAATATGATTAATCAGAAATCCATGGTTTTTGGCTCCGCTGCTCTGTGGACTTGCCCAGTTGCCCTCAGGTGTGTAGTCATCTATTCTTGCAGGAAGAAGCCACAGGGAAAACAAGGCAGGTCTGTGATTCCCCAGCAGCATATATACAGCAACATTCTCAGAAAGTGCTAAAAGTCTAATGTAAGTAAGAATCTTTTTCAAATACTACTATCAGCAATTAATGAAGTACAATTAAACCACTGCTAGCTATATTTTTGCTTATGAAAAAGATGGAACAAATCTATCTTTTACAAAAAATGAAAACATAATAAAAGTATTAAAAAGATGTTTTCTGGGAAAAAATTGCTTTCTCATGTTTGCCTTTTATATATCATAAATAGGGAAAGGGGGGGACTTTAATACTCCACTTACAACAATGACAGATCATCTAAACAGAAAATCAACAAAGAAACTATGGCTTTGAATGACACATTGGACCAGATGGAATTAATAGCTATATTCACAACATTTCATCCGAAAGCAGTGGAATGCATATTATTTTCTAGTACATATGGAACATTCTCCAGAATAGATAACATACTAGGTCACAAATCAGGCCTCAACAAGTACAAAAAGATTGAGATCACACCATGCATATTTACTGACCATAGCACTGTGAAACTTTAAATCAACCACAAGAAAAAAATTGCAAAGACCACAAATATATGAAGGTAAAGAACATCCTACTAAACAATGAATAGATTAACCATTAAATTAAAGAAGTAATAAAGGGACACTTTGGTGGCTCAGTCAGTTAAACGTCCAACTTTGGCTCAGGTCATAATCTCACAGTTTGTGAGTTTGAGCCCCGTGTCAGGCTCTGTGCTGACAGCTCAGAGCCTGGAGCCTGCTTCAGATTCTGTGTCTCCCCTTCTCTGTGCCCCTCCCATGCTCATGCTCTGTCTGTCTCTGTCTCTCAATAATAAATAAATGTTAAAAAAATTTAAAAAAAAGTAATAAAAAAATACATGAAAACAAATGATAATGAAAACATAATTGTCTGAAACCTTTGGGATGTAGCAAAAGCAGTCATAAGAGGGAAGTATGTAGCAATACAGGCCTACTTCAAGAAGCAAGTAAAACCTCAAATACACAACCTAGCCTTACACCAAAGGATCTAGAAAAAGAACAGCAAATGAAGCTGAGCTGAATGAACTGAACTGAAATAGGAAGACATCAAAATCTTAAACAGACCAATTACCAACAAAGAAATTGAATCAGTAATAAAAAATCACTGAACAAAGAAAGTCCAGGGCCAGATGGCTTCCCAGGGGAACTCTACAAAACACTTAAAGAAGAGTTAATACTTAGTCTTCTCAAACTGTTCCAAAATATGGAAATGGAAGAAACCTTCTAAATTCATTTGACAAGGTGAGAATTACCTTGATTCCAAAACCAAAGACCCCACTAAAAAAGAGAAGTACAGGCTAATATATCTAATGAACATGGATGCAAAAATTCTCAATAAGATACTAGCAAATCAAATCCAGTAGTACATTAAAAGAATCATTCACCATGATCAAGTGGGATTTATTCCTAAGCTGCAAAGATGGTCCAAATCAATCAAAGTGATTTACCACACTAATAAAAGAAAGGAAGAACCATACGATCCTCTCAATAGATACAGAAAAAGCATTTGACAGAGTACAGCACCCATTCTTGATAAAAACTCTCAACAAAGTAAAGGTAGAAGGAGCATACCTCAACATCATAGAGGACACTTACGTGAGACCCACAGCTAATATCGTCCTCAATGGGGAAAAATTGAAAGCTTTTCCTCTATGGTCAGGAAGAAAAACGATGTTCACTCTTAGCACTGTTATTTAACATAGTACGAGAACCTAGACTCAGCAATCAGGCAACAAAATGAAATAAAAAGCATCCGAATTGGCAAGGAAGAAGTCAAATATTCACTATTTTCAGATGGCATGGTACTGTATGTAGAAAACCTGAAAGATTCCATCAAAAAATTGCTAGAACTGATACATGAATTCAGTAAAGTCAATGTACAATGTATACGAAATCAATGTACAGAAATCTGTTGCTTTTCTATATACAACAATGAAGCAGCAGAAAGAGAAATCAAGGAATCAATCCCATTTACAGTTGTACCAAAAACTATAAGATACGTAGGAATAAACCTGATCAAACAGGTGAAAGATCTGTACTCTGAAAACTACAGAACATTTATGAAAGAAATTAAAGAGGACACAAAGAAATGGAAAAACATTCCATGCTCATAGATTGGAAGAACAAATATTGTTAAAATGTCTACACAAGCCAAAGCAATCTACACATTTAATGCAATCCTTATCAAAATACCACTAGAATTTTTCACAGAACTAGAACAAACAATCTTATAATTTATATGGAACCAGAAAAGATTCCAAATAGCCAAAGCAATATTGAAGAAGAAAAGCAAGGCTGGAAGCATCACAGTTCCAGACTTCAAGTTATATTACAAAGCTGTAATGATCAAGACAGTATGGTACTGGCACAAAAACAGAGAAGTAAATCAAAAAAACAGAATAGAAACCCCAGAATGGACCCACAACTAAATGGTCAACTAATCTTCTACAAAACAGGAAAAAAATATCCAATGGAAAAAAGACAGTCTCTTCAACAAATGGTATTGGGAAAATGGACAACAGCATGTAAAAGAATGAAACTGGACCTCTTTCTTACACGATACACAAAAATAAATTCAAAATGGACGAAAGACCAAAATGACCAGAAGCCATAAAAATCCTAGAGGAGAACACAGGCAGTAATCTCTTTGACCTTGACCATAGCAACTTCTTACTAGACTCGTTGCAAGGGAAACCAAAGCAAAAATGAACTATTGGGACTTCATCAAGATAAAAATCTTCTGCACAGCAAAGAAAACAATCAACAAAACTAAAAGCAAATGATAGAATGGGAGAAGATATTTGCAAATAACATATTAGATAAAAGGTTAGTATCCAAAATCTATAAAGAACTTAATAAGCTCCACACCCAAAACACAAATAATTCAGTTAAGACATGAGCAGAAGACAAAAATAAACATTTAGCAAAAGAAGACATACAGATGGCTACAGACACATGAAAAGATGCTCAACATCATTTATGGCTCAGTGGGTAAAGCATCTGACTTTGGCTCAGGTCATGATCTCACAGTTTGTGGATTCGAGCTCCGCCTCTGGTTCTGTGCTGGTGGCTCAGAGACTGCTTCAAATTTTGCTCCTCCCTCTCTCTCTCTGCCCCCTCCCCTGTTTGCACTCTGTCTCTCTCTCTCTCTCTCTCTCTCTCTCTCTCTCTCTCTCTCAAAATGAAATAAACATTTAAAACAATTAAAAAAAAACTACAATGAGATATCACCAAAAATCCTGTCAGAATAGCTAAAATTAACACCACAAGAAACAACAGATGTTGGAGAGAAAGAGGAACACTCTTGCACTGTTGTCGGGAATGCAAACTGGTGCAGCCACTGTGGAAAACCTTAGGGAGGTTCCTCAAAAAGTTAAAAATAGGAACTACCCTATAATCTAGCAATGTCACTACTAGGTATTTAGCTAAAGTATACAAAAATACTGATCCAAAGGGACACGTGTACCCCAATATATATAGCAGCATTATCAAAAATAGCTGCATCATGGAAAGAACCCGAAAATTCACTGACTGATGAATAAGTAAGAAGATATGGTATATACACACAATGGATACATAATAGCATCACAATAAATGAAATCTTGCCATTTGCAACAATGTGGATGGAGCTGGAATGTATTATGCTAAGTGAAATAAGTCAGTCACAGAAAGACAAATAACATGATTTCACTTATATGTGGGATCTAAGAAATTAAAGTTAAACACAGTTGAAGAAAAAAAGAAAGGAAAACCATAAAAGAGACTCTGAACTGTAGAGAACTGAGGGTTGATGGAGGGAGGTAGGCAGGGGATGGGTTAAATGGACAATGAGTGTTAAGGAGGACAGTTGTTGTGATGAGCACTGGGTGTTATATGTAAGAGATAAATCACTAAATTCTATTCCTGAGACTAATATTACACTATATGTTAACGAACTGGAATTCAAATAAAAACTTGAAACTATATATATATATATATATATATATATATATGTTCTGAGAGTTGGCTGGGCAAACAAAAAAAGCAAATTTTATATATATATATATATATATGTATATATATATATATATATATATACACACACACACACACACACACACACACTAAATAAAGGAAACCCAGCTAGGGAAGCAAAATTTCTGGTCAGTTAAGAAACAATCAGTTCCACCCGAAAGAAAAACATCTCTTTTGACACCTCCCTTCATTGTGATAAATCATTTGCCTTGGTTATAGGAGAAGTGATGTTCACAAGGTAAAAAATTAATTATATTCAAGTGTGCAAATGTCCTGAGTGAACGGACTAAGGTAACATTCTAATTTTTTCCTAAACAAATGTAATATCTTGATGAGTACACAGAAATACATATAGGAAGGTAAATTTTAAATATTTTGTGAGAAAGTTTTATTGTGTCTAATTAATTTAGAATATTATGTTTAATTACTTATGTCTCTAATTTAAAATATTATGTTTAATTACTTACAGAAAACAGCAAACTCAAAGCCACCAATGGACTATTTGTGTATATGAAAGCAGAGTCTAGAAATAGCTAAGCCAACATTAATATTGTTGTCATGATTTATTAATTTAATGTACTAATGATTCATTAAAATTCTTCTAACCAGCCTCTGTCATCAATCAACAAATATTTACAAAACAGCTATTAGGTATGTGCATGCTCCAACTCTGTGATAAAATAATATAGAAAGGAAAATACAAGACCGAATTAATCCTGGATAAGAAACTAATGCAAAATTTTGAATTATTTGGCTTCCGTATAGGCAATCTGTGATGTTAGAAAAAAAATTAAAAGACCAAATTGCTTTATGGTTGGCTTACTTCACGTTTCTTCAGAGATATTCAGAAACAAAGTTGCTAATTAATGCAGTAGCCATGCAACAAATAAACAAGATTGAATAAAGGAGGGAAAAACAATAAACGTGTATTCTCTAATTCTGAAGAAATCCTCAGTTTCTTAAAAAATTATTGTTTTGACTCCATTTTTGTTATGACAAAAATAATGAGACTTTTGCCTCCCAACTTAGGTTTCATCTTTTGCCTTGAGACTACCTTAAAGACTGACTTTTGTTTCAAGGGACATGAGGAGAAGACATTTTAAGACATAAAGGACCCAAGCCTATAATTGAAGTTTCTCCATACAAAATGATTTTGATACTGATTTCTCTTCCAAAAGTATCTTTAATTGAAATATGCCAAGAAAAACTTTCCTTGCTTTCTTTTAGGTTTATTTATTTATTTTGAAATAGTGAGAGAGAGAGAGAGAGAGAGGGAGAAAGAGAATCCCAAGTAGGCTCTGCCCTGTCAGCGTGGAGCCCCACTGGGGGTAGATCCCACAAACTGTGAGATCAGGATCTGAGCTGAAAATCAAGAGTTAAATGCCTAACTGACTGAGCCACTCAGCCAGACCTTTACTTTCTTTGTAGATTATATCCTTATATTCAAAACGAAAGAATAACAGTACATTAGATGAAAACATTAATTTAATCTCTACCCTATCCATGTAAATATGTTACAATAATATAAATATCTTCCAAAAGAGCACAGACTTATGATTTAAAGATGTTTTATGTTTCCTTAGAATAAATATTTGATCTCCTTAATATTTGTTATATAGATAATGAAACATCCTAAACCATGAGCCTATACTTTGTAGTGTAATCAATAGAATTACCAACTAACTTAAATAGCAAAATTTCCAATGTGAACCATTCTACGCCTGTGCCAGATATTCCTGGCAATGCTTCTTCCATCTGTAAATAAATAGAATTGGCAGGATTGTTACTAAGGAAGTACAGTAAGACAAGGCTCTGTTACAGTAATGGGAGGAAAAAACATAAAGCATAAAAATGTTCCTAGTATCTTGATCTTGCACCAACTCATAAGAGCATTTGCCATTGGGTGACCCAAAGGAGAAAAGAAAAGGTGTAATTGCATATCATCATTGTGATGTGATAACCTTTAGATGTGTCAATTTGGCTAAGCTACGATCTACAATTTTCAATCAAATACTAATCCAGGTGTTGCTGTGAAGGTATTTTGTAGATATAATTATAGTTCATAATCAATTAACTTTAAGAAAGGGAGATTATCCTAGATAGTTCCTTACCTGTTTATGATCTATAAAATCAAACATGAGAAAGCAATTATCTTAGATAATCTGGGTGGACCTGATTCAATCCAGTGAAATGCCTTAAAATCATTTCTAAAACTTCCCTGATAAAGAAATTTCATCTGCAGACAGCTTCAACCAAAGCATAAGAGTTTCAGTGTGCCCTATGGATTTTGAATTTGCCCAGCCAACTCTCAGAAATGCTTAAACCAATTCCTTGCAATAAATCTTTTAATATGTATCTTCTATTGGTTCTGCTTCTCTGGCTGAACCTCTGACAATTCTCTATTATCTTGGCTGTAAAGGAGCAAATCAGTCACCTCAAGGAAAAGAGCTGGTGGTTTCCAGGGGCTTTGACATAGGACAAGACACATTCTGCCTTGTAACATAGACCTTCAAGCTTAGCTTGAAACTTAGCTCGAAACTGTTCAAGGAGAAAGAACACTAGAAGAAGACTAAAAAAAATAGTCTCAGTAACGTTTAATAATTTTTCAATGTTATCTTAAGTGAAAAAAAAAAGAGGGGAACTTTTTTGAAAAATCTTTCTGACTGATGTCTCTATAGAATTCTGGACCTTTTACTCATTCATTTATAACAACTAACCTATTCATTTATTCGGGGTCTGGCAAGGAGAAAGACAATTCTCCTGAACTCAGGTCAAAAAGTCCTTGAAAATCTTTCCATTTTCAAAAACGTAGGTGACCTTACATATTTAAAAGGAATTTATTTTCTACACGGATTATTTATATTCAATCACTGAATTTCTTCGAATAAACAATTGCTCTACTGTTTATCATCTTATGCTTAAATTGATTTTTCACACACGTGTATTGATGTCTATGTGAATATACATATGGTTATGCAAGTTAGCACACATATGTAGTTGAGAAATTATGCTAGAGTTAAGGATTGCGTGTGCCTTCATGATTATGTTCTCTGTCATAAAGCCCATGACCAAGGTACAGATAATAAACTGATTTATACGTATGAAAATATTTTAAATCTCATTGCACCTGTCTTATAATATCCCTTTCTCAGGACTAATGATATAAAAATTCAGGATTAAGGATCAAAGCCCATAAATCATAAACAAAATGATGCCTGTTTTTCTTCTTATAAATCATTTTTCTGAAACCACAAAGTACAACAGTGCACTCCATCAATCCATCATGCCTGAAGCTAAATACAACATTAGTTTCCAAAGATGTGCATGGTTTCAGTATTCAGCAGAAGTTCCTTAGTTTTCTTCACAGGTATTTGAGAGTTAAATCATCAGTGAGGTAGTAAGTGAAAGGAATTTATTAGAACATCTTAATTTTTATTTTAATGAGGAAAAAAGTAAAGCAGATAGGTAGTCCACTGCTCTGTTAAGTGTAAGTACCCCAAACTGGGGATCTTGTTGTTATAAAAAAGCAAAGTTAGTAACAAAGCAACATTTCCTAAGGAAACTAAAACGATAGGGACTGAAGGCCCCAAACTATACTTAACTCTTAACATATTTTAAGTTTAGAATAAATAATTCTAGCCTGGGTTTGTAGCCTGGGAAATAAGAATCTTGAAGTTTAGAGAGGAGAAAGGGGAAGAGAGTGGTGTGAGAGGAAAGGGAGAGGAGACAGGAGAATGAGGTAGAGGAGAAACTAATTGTCAGTTCCTAAAGGTTGACCTAACCTTAAGAAGCAACTGAGAATTTCTTTTATTTCTACCCCCTGCCTCTTCTCTGATCCCTTTGCCCATTTACCCAGGCCTCCAAGTGACTCCCCTTTTCTAATTATGAACACTGCCCTCCAGCCACTTCCAAATTTAGCTTTCTAAACTATACAGATCATACACCTCTAAGTGGCAATGCCTGCTAAAGTCTTAAAATCAGTGACTTCAAAAGGGCATTGGAACTGTAATAATAAAAAAAAAATTAAAACAGAATCTTTGGGTAGAGGAAGATACCCACAACGTAACGTGGCACAGCCCATAAGCCACTTACATATTCATTCGTTCGTTTTGTTTATTGAATAAACATTTAAGCTTTTCCCTTGATGGGTCGTGCCAGTTTTCTTCTCCTTTCAGTGTCTTGACTTCTACCGTAGAGCCTTACAGACTCCAAAACTCTCCCGGTTTTAGTGTTGGCTCTGTTTGCTTATTTGTCTCCACAATGGCTCATATGTTAGTGAAAGCAGGAGCTCTGACTGGTGGAAGCTGATGAGGTGCAATAATCTGTACAGAGGGGTCGCGAAGAACTTCATCTGTTACTCTCCACTAATGTACGCTCCTGGCAAATTAACTGGGTCAGAAGACTTACATAAAAATTTAATTAACTGGTTAATCAGGTGGACAAAGATCAAGCTGGATATTTAAAAACCTGGAAGGAAAAGCAAATTAATTACTTCAGTGGACTCCCTATCAAAGAGCTACTAATTCCTTTAACCGGATTGAGTTCATCCGGCCCCAATATTCTTGCCACTCAAGAGACAAAAGACCCCAGTTCCCCATGAGTGATGTGTGTGGAAGAGAATTTGTGAAACAAACTGCATTTATTAACTAATGATGACTTTATCACTGTTATTAATCAAACCAATCTACAACTGCTAATCAGAATTTCTGCTGCGCTGTTTGCAATCAGATCCTACCTGGCCAAGATTGTAAGAAATTACCTAAGTCCCTGATACAGGCTGCTCGTACAAGAAAAACAATTGCACTGATTTTAATAGTCTAATTTTAGAAAGTGTGTATTTATTCAAAAAAAATACAATCAAACTCAATTTTGAGAAATTATTTGGGGAGACTTAAGGTTTTACTTTACAATGTTATTTTATTTCAAGCATTATATCAATAAATTCAACAAAAGAATTTTCAGCCAAGAGGAGAAAGAATAAACAAAAAAAATATAAAATAAATCAGACGTGGCTTTGCAGATTTTCTTCCAGGCTTTCTAATTATGTGTTATTCCATCTTTATAGTTGTGCAGAAAATTCAAGTGTGGTAAAAATTGCCTCATCAGTTTGTCTGATTGGAAGAACTAATTTAGGCTGAATAGGAATATGTTCTCAGAAAAAGAGTGATGACCTTGAACAGCATGATATTACATACACGTTTTTGTTGAAGAGTTCCTAAGTAATTTTCAATTACAACACATTCAGTTCTATATAAAATCATGTTTTTGTCTGATCATATTTATTCAAAGAATTTATATTATTAAGGGATAAGTAAATTTCAAAATGTAATAGTGTATTATAGAAAATGTTCAACAACATGAAAATAAGTAGCTTCATGTATTAGCTTGTGTTCATTCTATAGATAACTCTGAGTGTGTACCAGGTGACAGTATTCAGTATTCTACTTGAGTGTCTTCTAGGTGACAGACACTGAGAAAACGAAAGCAAATAAGACAAACATGTCTGTCCTACTGAAGCTTAACGAATTAGCTTAATTACAAAAACTAGCAATTGACAATTTAAGTGGCATGTTTCAGATAGTAGCTTGTAGTGATGGTCTTTTTCCAGACAATGAAATGTATTAAGCTACTGTTAATTTCTTTTTTCAGTAAACCGTCCAATGACACTGGCTGATTTCACCTCAAAATTACTTAAGAAGATGCAGAAATTTATCTCAACACCATGTTAAAGAAACATTTTTTTTAAATGAAAGAGTCAAAAATTCTCTCATTTTCCAGATATGATGTTTATACATAAATATCAGGAACTGAACCAAATTGCTACAATTATGACTTAAAATTGTTAGAAACTTTAAATACAGAACTAAAAACCAAATTCATTCAAATTGAGGAAGTGTCTGAATTTCAATGCAGGTAATGCATTGCTTTTTCTGTTTACCATTCCATTAGCATGGGATAAATACAGTCCTTATCAATTCACTACTTCTTGTCAGAATTATTTAAATAAACAGCTAGGCAATTTTTTTTCATATATATTCCTTGTCAATTGCAATATTTGTCTCCTCAGTTTTGTCTTGTACTACTCACACGTTATCTTCTAAAAATGCAAACTTATTTTCTGCTAAGAAATATTTGTGAAATTTTCAAAATCTTTAAGAACAATGACAAAATTTTCACCTTGAATTCAAAGTTGCTCACAATCTGACCACAACCTAATTTTCTCAGAATTTCTCTCAGAATTTCCCCTCTTCAGAAATGATGTAGAAGACTGAAAATGCCCTGGCCTAAAAGTCAGATGATCTTTGTTTTATTTCTTTCTTTTTCTTTTTAACTTTTGTAAATGTTTATTTATTTTTGAGAGAAAGAGAGAGGGAGAGACAGAGTGCAAGCAGGGGAGAGGCAGAGAGAGAGGGAGACACAGAATCCGAAGCAGGCTCCAGGCTCTGAGCTGTCAGCAGAGCCCGATGCAGGGCTTGAACCCACAAGCCATGCGATCATGACCTGAGCTGAAGTCGAACGCCCAACTGAGACACCCAGGCTCCCCCTCTTTCTTTTATTTCTGATTGTGCCACTAACTCTTTGAATTAACTCTCTTCCTCCCCTTCCTCTCCTCTTTCTTGCTGTTAAACTTTTCATCAACATTACCATTCAAGTGAAATCTAATATTTAACTCCTCATAGAGAAGAGGTATAAACTGAGCTTTTTTGGATGTTGTTTGGCAAGATAGTAGAGTCCTACTGGCTTGTACACCCCCATCCCTTCCTGGTCCTCTCTGAAATGCCTTAGGAAAAAACCTTAGGACTCCACTGAAAACATGAAAACTCTTGGCCTAACTGATCTCTAATATTCCAAGAAAATTTCCTTTCCTGTCTTCTAAAACAAGTTTCATCAATTATTCTACTAGACTTTTACCTCCTTAGTTAAAGCTACCTTGAAAGATGCAATCCAAAGATATTTTTTGCTTATCAACTCAACATATTCTGTCATATTTTGCTATAAAGCATTTTCAAAAATATGTGTAGTAAACACCAATTCTGTTAGCTATTAACAGTTAGGGACAGAGAGAGAAAGAGAGAAGGAAATAGCACAATCTAGGTTGAAATAACTTTGGGAACTATTCATATAGTCTGGATATATCTGGAGTCTTATTTTAAGACCTCTCAAAGATTTTTTATTGTGATTAAGATTTTATATGATGAAGATTTAATGTAGTTCTAGCTATCATGTTCATTGGGCTGCTTCTCATTACCTTTTTTTTCCTTCCCTAAAACCTTTATTTTTTTTTTAAGTTTTTTGTTTAAATTCCATTTAGCTAACATATAGTGTAATATTAGTGTCAGGTATACAATATAGTGATACAACACTTCCAGACAACACCGGGTGCACATCATCACAAGTGTGCTCCTTCATCCCCATCATCTATTTAACCCATCCTCCCACCCACCTCCCCTCTGGTAACCATCAGTTTGTTCTCATTATCTGAATGCCCTGGACATTATCTTTTAAACAGGATCTTGTTCTTTTATTATTTTTATTATTAACAGTGTAGGGATTAAGAAGCAAGTTATGTTTCCTTTTAATATCCTTACACCTAATTGTCCACAACCTTTCTATATGTGCATGGTAGACTAATAAAAATTTGGGTATTGGGGCGCCTGAGTGGCTCAGTCGGTTAAGCATCCGACTTCGGCTCAGGTCATGATCTCCCAGTCCATGAGTTCGAGCCCCGCGTCGGGCTCTGTGCTGACAGCTCAGAGCCTGGAGCCTGCTTCACATTCTGTTTCCCTCTCTCTCTGCCCCTTCCCTGCTCATGCTCTGTCTCTGTCTCAAAAATAAATAAACATTAAAAAAAACTTTTTAAAAATTTGGGTATTGAGTATTATCTTATGGACATAACAGCAACATTAGCAATTAAAAATATAATATTTGATATCCCCATTCTTTTAGCTCATTAACCCTGCTTATGTCTGGGGATTATCTCAATGGGTACTGTGAGGCCAAATACATTTCTTGCTATTCCTCCAGCTAAGTATAGAGTCCTACTTCCCTCCCCTGGATTCTGGGTTAGCTTTCATGACTTCCTTTATCTATGGCAAAATGATACGATCCCAGTTCTAGGTTTACTACCCTATATAAGACCACTGGAAGTTTCCACCATTTCTCTTTGAGCCCTCAGACTCCATGTAGGAATTCCAACTACCCGTATTGCATGGACTCCCTCGGAGCCTGCTGAGAGACTTCATGGGGGTGCTCTTTTGGCAGCGCTGAGTAACCAGCCAACAGGGAGTGTCAGCAATCATTCCAATCTATCCTTCAGATGACCTGGATCCAAGCTGCTATCTGCCTGCAACTGATCACAAGACTCCAAGTGAAAACTGCCAGGCTGAAAGCAGCCAAACCAGAGAACCAGGAGAAATAATAAATTGTGGGTTTTTTATGGTTTTATTTTATTTTTGAGAGAAAGACAGAGAGTGAACAAGGGAGGGGCAGAGAGAGAGGGAGACACAGAATCTGAAGCAGGCTCCAGGCTCTGAGCTGTCAGCACAGAGCCTGACGTGGGGCCCGAACTCACGGATTGTGAGATCACGTCCTGAGCCACAGTCGGACATTTAACCGACTGAGCCACCCTGGCACACCTAATAAATTGTTTTTTTAAGCCACTTAGTTACGGGGTGGCTTTTGCACAACAATGGGGTAACTGGAACAGTTATCATTCTCATACCCCCATACTATTTTTTTTTATTTTTTTAACGTTTATTAATTTTCGAGACAGAGAGAGACAGAGCATGAACGGGAGAGGGTCAGAGAGAGAGGGAGACACAGAATCCGAAACAGGCCCCAGGCTCTGAGCTGTCAGCACAGAGCCCAACACGGGGCTCGAACTCACGGACCGTGAGATCATGACCTGAGCCGAAGTCGGACGCTTAACTGACCAAGCCACCCAGGCACCCCTTATACCCCCATACTATTATATCGATATTAACCAATATCTTTTATAACTCATATTTTTATTCAGATTTTTCGGTAGGTGTATCTTTTGATAATCATATAACTCAGACAAAGGACTAACAGTCATTTATGAAGTAGTTCTTTTAAATCGGGAATTGAAGAAATCCAAATATGTAGGAGGCAAAGAGCTACAAAGCTATGCATGTACACATGACGCGAAAAGGATATGGTATTATTATATTTCGTAGTCTTGCATGGGTAGATTATACTGGTTCTCCATCACGTCATTTTCCTAAACAAAAGATCTTAATAATACTCTAAACATCTGAAACAAAATTTTTTTCAAGGAGATATGAGGATGGTTTTATTGTTGCAAAATATTGGAATGCATTTAAAAAGTCAGGAAGACTTGTAACTCAAAATTATTTACCAGAGTTTTTCATAAGCAGATAAATGAATATTAGTGTAAAACTTTAAAATTACAGACTAATACACATGGATTGAAGTTTTAGATCTTTAAAACTTTATAAAAGTGAAAGTTGTTATATATAAGTTTAGTCATTAAAGAATAATTAATTTCAATTATAAATCTTCTAATCTAATTATTAGATGAAATTATAAACTTTTTCCTCTACAGTTTATAAAGTAGAGGGATTCTTCACATTTGTTTTACAAACCACTGATGTGGTCTTTGGATGGACATGACATGTAAGTCCTTACAATCCTGTGCTCATGTGAATATGTCTATTATCTGAGTAGAGGATCCATGTCTCAAAGAAAAGAATAAGCCCTGGCAGCTTTAAAAATTATAATTAATTTTTAAAAAGACTTATTTTAAAGCCAAAGAGACCTAAAAGGTCACCAGAGTAAAACAGTATATTGGAATAGATTACAGGACGGCTTAATTCCTGTTGAAATCCTATCTTTCCATATTATAGAAGTCTCTCCCCCGGGACTGGCCATACTACTGTACCATCCTGTAGATGCATGTAGAATATTTATTGCTTTACCATCCTGTGCTTCCCACTATTCCAGTAGCCTGCAGTGTTCATTGCCTATGTAGCTCTGCTTTGTCTAATAGATGAGGCAGAGAAGGAAAACTTCCATATTTGCTATTATCTTTTATACACTATAATGTTGATCAGTTGAAAGACAAAGTGAATTCAGTCAATGTGTCCTGAATATATATGTGACATGGAATGGATGATGTGGTACATTTAGTCAGAAATGGCTACATTTGTTCAAAAATGGAGGTTTGTCAATTGTAGCAAACGTACCCCTCTGGTAAGGGATGTAGATAGCAAGGGAGGCTTTTTATGTGGGGGTGGGGGGAGGGAGGGGTATAAGAGAAATCCCCGAATCTTCCCCTGAGACTTGCTGGGAACCTAAAACTGCTTTACGGAAATGCATTTTTTTTAAGTCACATTGTATACCTTACATATTCACAATTTATAATTTGTCAATTATACCTTAATAAAACTTGAAAAAATTACCACAGAAGTTTAACTGCAGAGAAATTCCTGACTAAAATAATTTTTATGCTAAAAACATGTCTAAAAGTGATTATAAGTGTTATTACTGACAGTATTATTTCAGCAAAGAATACTGATATCCATTTGTTGGGAATTTTATAGACATTATTATATATACATTCAATGGGCAGCAAATATTTCCTTTTACTCCATACTAATCCTGGGAGAGTGGGTGTGTATACTCACATATACATTCAACTATATTTAACTTATCCATAAAGAACATGAACACATTAAGTAATTAATGCCTGTCACTTACTTTGAGTGAATACCATTTGAGTCAAATGCTATATCTGTGGTAAGTAATAATAATAATAATCAAGATAATGGGCTGTCCAATTATGTAGGTTATTTGCTAGCAGTTTTAAAGCATACTTTATATTTACCCAGAGTGTAGAGATTTATTTTTTTCTCAAAAAAGAAGACAAGCATTCAACTTAAAAGAAAACATTTTTACATGTGAGAGACATACTGATTTCTAGAATGATTCTAAAATTGTCTAATGCCCTTGGCACAATCAATCAAGCTGTAGTCAATATGCTAAAGACAAGTGAAGAGCCTACTGCTTCATGTTTCCTTCAGTCAGTTCTCTCAGGATTAAGAAATATTCCAATTCACTCCCCCGTGAAAAAAAGCCATCTTATTTTCCAGATCACCTGGTTCTTCCAAACTCCTCTCACGCCTTCTATCAAGTTGCCATAACTGTAGGACACTTCCTGACCATAAGACTCATTTTATTTCACGAATAACTCAGAATGGCTCTGAAATATGATTGGGGGGAAAGAATTAAGCCAACAGGCCAGGAATCTAGTCATTGTCCTGTGGGAGACGGGAAAGATCCTGGGAAGGAGAGGAAGCAGATGACATAATATCCTTGTCAACTGGACTTTTTCAAGTAAGAAAACTAATGATATTTGCTAGGAGAAAGATTCATTACCTTTAAAATTCCCTTAGAAAGTTGGTTCTGGCTAAAGATTACCTAGATTAAAAAAACCCTGTGTCAATGA
This sequence comes from Prionailurus bengalensis, assembly GCF_016509475.1. Lineage (NCBI taxonomy): Eukaryota > Metazoa > Chordata > Mammalia > Carnivora > Felidae > Prionailurus > Prionailurus bengalensis. The sequence goes on from NC_057360.1 coordinate 52,603,907, forward strand.
TGCAAGCTTCCCTGGAGAATATTACCTAAGTCATACAACTCTGGGCTATAACTCAGTACAGCTGGAAGATTCTTTCCAGTAAGAGTAACCCCACACATCACAAACATCATGTGCAACGTGGGAAAGCAGGACCTAGTAAGCTGTTCTTGATGTGGCGACCCCTTTCTGCTTCATGTGTGATTATTGACTGCCTGTGATCTTGACATCATTGAGTAAAGTCTGATAGCGGGTTAGATCTTGAACTTGACAACTCCAGTCTACCTCTTTTTCTTTCCTTTCTGAATTTTCTGCTACCAAAGTCCATATCACAAAATTTACATATATTTTCTCTTATTTTTATATGCAACTATATTATATTCATACATATCTTATTCCATTCTGTCATTTAAAATAAATTTTATTAAATGTTTTTACAAACGCTATAGGATATATAATGAGACCAACATATCTTTTTTCAAAAAATCCTCTAAAAATCCCCTTTGTTCTGGTGGATAATCAAGGATTAAAACCCTGGGCAAGATGGATGTCACATACTCAAGAAGGACATGCTGAGTGCCCCATTCCAGGCTTCCCCCAACTTACAGGGTCTCCCACCCACAAAGAAGGAAGTCCTGCTGTGGAAGCTGGTGGCCTTGCTGGAAGAAGAGGAAGAAGTCATCAACCAGAAGGAGGGAATCCTGGCTATTTCACCCGTTGACTGGAACTTACCCCTGGACTGAGATCCTCCTCAGAAGCTGCTATAAGTTAGACTTCATGTCTCTATGCTCTTTGTGTGATTTTCCAAGCCTTCCTATTTCACTCAGGGTTGTGAGATGGTGGCTGCCCTTCTCTTTGTTTTTGCCAAAAAGAAATTATTTAAATTTTTTTCATATTAAGAGCCTTTTCAAGTAAAAAAAAAAAGATGGATGCTAGGTAAACACTACTTGTGTTATTAACCACACAAGCAAAACTAATGGGTATTTATTTCAATGCTGTTTCCTTAATAGTAGTCACTGATTCTAGTTTCTTCTATTTTCCTTGCAAGCTCTGCACCCTGTGAATCACAGTTTTATTATCTGACTTCTTACCTTAAAACCTTTAGTGACTCACCCCTGCTTACTGTGTAAAGTCTAAACTTCAGATTATAGCCATAAGGTATTTAACACTGTGATCTCAGTTATCTGGAAAGAGGATGTTATAAGTCTTTCCATATAACCTTATTATACCAAACTATTTAGTGCACTATCAAGGCTGATTTCCAATTTTCATGTCCGTGTGTCTCCATATTGTCATAACTGATGCTAGAGTGTTTAATTGTAAAGGATGCGCACTGCACAAGGGTATCATATTTAAAGAGGGTGCTATGCACTTCAAAAACAACATGGTAAATGTCTTGTTCTAACAACATGAGTTATGTTACAACAATTTTCTGAAAGATAAAGGTTAAATTCCTGAGGAAGAATTACCTTCAGGAGGAGCTGATGACAGCTTGCATGTCAACAGTTGCCAGACCTTTCAGATCAGGGCTCTGATACTAACTGGACCTCTCAGATCAAGGCTCTGATACTAACTGGATCTCTGCTACATCTCTTGGATCTGATTACTAAATGGAGGTTTCAAATGGGTTCAGCTCAAGTTTTCAAACCACATTATTTATGTTCTATATCCCTATGCAGAGTCATTGTTGGTTGAATTATCTGTTGACTAAAGAAATCTACTCACCACTCAGAAGGGACTTTAGGAAGAAATTTCTGAGAAAGAGATGTGGATGGAAGCAGATGTAAAAGATATCATAGACCTTCAGGCTTGATATTCTTTACTATGTTCCCCTCTCTGCCTACAATAGCTTTTGTTCACTGGTTAACAGTGGCAAAGATAGCCCTTCTATCTTTAAATTTTCATCACTGTGATCACAGTCTGAGACGATGGGTTTCTCTCAATGTGTATTTCAATCCATTGCAAAAGAGCTACTCTGGTCAGAACAGGTCATATACCTATACCTCTCTTTGGAAATATCAAACCATCTTAATTAACAACTCCATCAGAATCACATGAAATGGAGAAAGTGCTTTTTCTGCAAAGAAATTGTGGAAATAAAAAAAAATAGTGGATACCTTCTATCCCATGACTTCTCATCAGCCACAAATACCCTTTCTTGGCATTCACATAATTTAAAAAATTCCCAGCATAATGAAATACAGATATCCCATTCATTAAAAAAAATCTCACTTATCCTTTCCAGCCTTTCCAGCCAGGTCCAGATGGGGCCTTCAGATCCAATACCTTGTGAACTATTGAATAAGTATTTTGTGAAACTAAAGAATATATTTAACCACCACAAAACACTGAGTACACACTGATCACATGAAACAGATAAGCATCCCATAAAGCTTGTATTTAGAAAGGGGAAGAAAGAAAAACCACATATAAGGCATCTCTCATACCTCCGGGACATGGAATTCAAAGACACCCTTCCAAGGCAGTGAAATGAGTTCTTTGGTTGACCAGTCTCACTACTCATGATTCTCTGGAAAATTCACCCTTCAATTGGCCTTCCTATTCATATGTGGAAGGGAAATTGGACAGCTATTCTGCTTGAGTATTCTGTTCTTATGGAGTTGGTTTCAAACCTTAGGAGTAAACAATCATGAGTAGTTTCTCAGCTAGCTTAGGATTTCCCTGGTTAAAAAAAAATGCTGGCAAGTTTGCATTCTCTCTACCTCCCCAGTCAAGTAACCAAACCTAGAAATCTTGTTCAAATTTGATTCATCTGGATTTAGCAGTTGGATTCATCTGGATTTAGCCTCTTAGCAACAGGCTTTGGTTCTCTACCCCCAACCTTGGTCTATATCATGGCAACCTCCCTCCAGGCTACTGTCCCTAAATTAATGGCTGAAATATGGACTAAATGCATTCTACCTGACACCACAAGGCTAAATCCCAGGGGGTGAATCTATACAATGTGATGGTAATTAATTTGATCAGAAAGAGAATGTAGGATGGGTAGTTTTCACATAAAACCAAAGAATCTAAGTGTCTTCCATTTCCTAGTGGCATTTCTAAATGTGTTTCCTGCTTCCCACCTTGCCAGGGGCAGAGGCTCCTGCTAGTGCAATCTCCCACTATGCAGGATTATCTGTTTCTCAGTCATAGTGCAGGAGTGGCCATAGGAAATTTGTATTCTCTTATCTGTCTTCTTCTGGTCAGGCCAGTGGAGACTGAAGCTTAGACCTCTCTTCCCCCCATACTTTTGCTATAGGCTGCAGGCATTAGACAGTAGTTCTTAGGTAGTTTTACAGTAAGCGTTTTTACTACAAGCTTCTTTGCTGCAAGCATTTCTACATTTTTGCCACATAACTAATGGTCCATAAGACAATCTGCCATAAAATAAAAAATTAACTGGTTGACAGGTTGATTTGACAGTTTGTTGGTTTTATCAACGGGCTGACAGTTTAGTTTCCTTTCTCCATTGACTCAGTACTTCCATTCTTATATAAATCTTAGCCCTCATAGCAGTCTATACAGTGGCACAGAGTTTTGAACCCTCATGTCCCATAAGACTTTGGAACATCTATTAACAGACACATGATATGCCAAGAACAAACAACGGTGTATAAAGATTTCACAACACAATACAAAACTCAGTCACAGGGATGCATCCTAGTATTTGGAAATTGATACCCACTTAATGAAGGAAGAAATTTCAGCAAAAAAAGAAAGTGTGATGCCAAATGAAGAAACAAATCAACAAACAAAATAAAAATGTATAATACTATCAACATTGTGAAGACAAGTGCTTAGGTAAAATCCACAAAATAAAAATATGTTATTTGCACAGTATTGCCATAAATCTACACACATTTTAAAATGTATTCAAATATTTTGTATTTTGCAATAAAGTGTTTTACTTTTAATTTTATTATTCATTTGTCATGTTTCATTATGTCCTTTTTAATGAATATCCCACCTTTTTTGTGATTTTATCTTTTATAGAAAAATTGTCTGATAGTTAGCTATACAGCAAAAAATGTTTGTGGTGAAAGTGCTTGGGGCAAAGATGCTACAGCAAAAATACCAGTCACATTAGACAAGATGTCCCTTCTTCCTGACATCACTCAACCAAGTGTCTGTTTCTAGACGTACAACACGTATCTGCCTAATTAGTTGCTTTGCTCCTCATTAAAAAGATTAACTTCCCAGCTTGAGGGAAAGATACTCCCCTGCCATTCACCTTGCCTTGAATCAACAGATTTCATATTTTGGGGTCTTTCAATTGCAAAAATTGCCTCTTGCTACCAATGTTTTTGATTCCATCACATTGTATTTGCAAGTATCAGACAACCAACTCAAACTACTTTTAGTAAATAAATATAGTAATTCACTGAATTAACTGGAAAGACAACAAAAAGGGTCTGGCTGCAGGCCGGAGTCCAACTGATCACATTAACCAGGACCAGTAAGTCTCCTTCTGGCCATGCTCCTGTACCCACCTCTGTTCTCCCTGCAACTTAGCTCTGCTTTCCTCTGTGCTAGCTTCATTTTCAGCCAGTCTCTCTTGTTGAAGAATAATGAAAGCTTTGTTTTGTATTTAGGTTTACAGATTGCCAGAAGCATGTTTTTAACAAACTACTGCAGTAGGGCAAGATGGTGAGATGGTCGAAACTGATTATCAAAACCACTGAGCTTTTTTACAAGGCGGGAACAATGGACCCACAGTGAAACAGAAAGGAGGCAAAGAAAATAATCTGTGGCTCTTTTACATCTTAAATGATTAACAACCAAAGCTTTTTGTGAACTGTCAAGAATTCTCACTTTATTCTTATTTTATGACAAGGTTTCAAATATATTAAAGCATACTCTAACGTGCTATAAAAGATGTACATATAAAAAAAAGAAAAAAAAATCTGTAGGGCACATTTGAGTGTTCTCTAGATTTTTAAGATATTTAGAGAGAAGCAACATCAGCAACAAGCACTACTCACAGGAAATGAATGTGAGATGATCTAATAAAATACCATTGATATAAGAAATGTACAATAGCATAAACAAAATTAGTACAGTAGACTGGCTGTCTTTTGTAGACATACATATGTGGCAGTGTTGACTTTACAAAGAAAAGGACAATCTGCCTCTGTAGAAAGGAGGAAAAGGGCAAGAGGGAAGACCTTTGAGGAAATGAAAAGTCATCTGAGGTATGCAATTCAATAGGTGGGTACATGAGGAAAACAGAACGTTTCCAATGACTACTGTAGCAACTAATTAATACTAAAAGATGAGTAATGTGAGTACTGAGTACCATTGCCAAAATCAGTCAAGATAAAAAAGGACACATTTAGAGTACACTTAGCAATTAACAATAATCACAGTTTAAACATCTTTTACAGAATACATTATCACAGCAAAAAAAATGTATACAGTTAATGAATCAATATATTCATGAGTTCGTTTTCTTGGCAAATTTGCCAAGCTGAAAACAAACACTGAAAATGTCAATGGTGGGATTTCCCCAGAATCAAAGACTGACAACATTTCGAAAAGAGAAGAGTAGTAACATTATTTGTGAGAATGTATGTGACTGTGGATGAGGTTAGGAAGGAATGCTTCTTTCCCACACCTAATGCCTCCTTCCGCATAGAAAGTTTCCTTTGCAAAATATGCCTGGCCTTCTATACTAATTGGTGGTCTTCACAGGGAGAGGAATAGATCAGCATGATTTTCCTCCAGCCCCTTTGTCTCTCTTTTTCTTTGGGATGTGACTACCTGCCTGTAGAGATGCATGCTCTCTGCTTCCTTCATTTTTCCAGCTTCCATGCTGTGAGACTTACTAAAGCATGAATTCCTTCTTTGGAAAAGTGGAGCAGGGAAGGGGGGCAAATACTGAAGCTTGTGAAAGTAGCAGTTTCAATTTCAATTTAGGAAAAGTGTTAAGATTTGGTGTACTGAAAATGGAAATTATAGGATGGACATTTGGGGAGCAAAATCCTAAGAATGAGGAATCTGGCAGAGTCTTGAACAAGAAGCTTGAAGTGTTGGAGACACTGCATTAACTCAGGTGATGTGAGAAGTTTGCAGAGGCCTGTATTTCTGCAGTTTGGTTGTATTTTTGTGGTTGAGTTTAACAACAGAGCCTTAGTTGAATAGCTAGGCCACATGGAAGATAACATTTCCTCAAGGTTAATAGTGCTTGTGTATAACTAGCCCACCCTCAAGCTAATGAGTATGAGTCTCAGAAAATACTTGTAGTCCTGTGTAAAGCCTGGGGTTATCTGAATTGAACGTGATGCCAGTTTTCAAGGAAGACCCAGGCCATATATTTAGAACTGTTATAGTTTGACCTTGATCACAACAGGGTAAATGTGATATTGTGAATTATATAATAAAAAATATGTATTTGGTTTCTTTTTCTGTTCCAGGCACAGAGCTCCCCAAACCCTTGGAATTCCCTAAGTGATGAGAGCAATAAAGGTGTCTGTTGTTATGTTAATGAGATTACTTATGCCAATGCAAAGAAGTCTCTATAAAAACCTGAAGTAATATGCATATAAGTTTCCTCTTTTTTTTCATGGCTTCTTACTCATTTCTTTTTAGCACTAAATAGTATCCCATTGTCTGGATGTGCCGGGCATTTGTTTATTCATTTATTCATTTTATTTATTTATTTATTTATTTATTTATTTATTATTATTTTTTTTTCATTTGCCTGCTGAAGGACATTTTGGTTCTTTTCAAGTTTTGGCAATTATCACTAAAACTGTTATAAACTTCTGCATATAAGCTTTTGTTCCATACATATATACATATATTTAATATAAACTGGTTAGAGGGAAATGCAAAGAATCTAGAACAGCCAAACAATTTTGAAAAAGAACAAAGTTGAAGACAAGCTGCCTGATTTCACATATTACTAAAAGGCATAGCGATCAAGACAGTATAGTATTGGCATAAATGTAGACATATAGATTAATAAAGCAGAAAAGGGATTCCAGACAGAAATCCATGTAAGATTGATTTTCAACAAAAGTGCCAAGGTCATTCAAAAGGAAAGGATAGTCTTTTCACAAAAATGGTTCTAGAGTTGGGGCGCCTGGGTGGCGCAGTCAGTTAAGCCTCCGACTTCAGCCAGGTCACCATCTCGCGGTCTGTGAGTTCGAGCCCCGCGTCGGGCTCTGGGCTGATGGCTCGGAGCCTGGAGCTTGTTTCCGATTCTGTGTCTCCCTCTCTCTCTGCCCCTCCCCCGTTCATGTTCTGTCTCTCTCTCTGTCCCAAAAATGAATAAACTTTGAAAAAAAATTTAAAAAAATGGTTCTAGAGTAATTGGAAATCCACATAGCAGAGAAAGGAAAGAATAAGTCTGAACCTTTACCTCACACGAAACACACACACACACACACACACACACACACACACACACAAATAACTTGCAGTGTATCATAGATGTAAATGTAAGTGAGAAACTATAAAACGTCTAGAAGAAACATAGAAGATAACCCTGGCGACTTTAGGATAGCATAACCCCTAAAAGAAAATAAAAGATAAAACAGACTTCATAAAAATTTAAATCTCTTTCTCTTCAAAAGACACCATTAAAATAGAAGAGATAGGCAACAGATGAGCAGAAAGTATTTGCAAAACACATTTCTGATGAAAGAGTTGTATCCAGAATATATAATAAACTCTACAACTCAACCATCTCCATTAGAGGACAGACAATGTAATTAAAAATGAACAAAAATATTTGAATAAAAACTTTACCTAATAATACATACAAATGATAAATATGCATTTAAAGAGAATTTCACCATCATTTTTCATGAAGGAATTAAAAGTTCAAACCACAGCGTGAAACCTCTATGTAACTATTATAACACTAAAATAGGCAACTTTCTACCTCAGGTATTGGTAAGGATGTAAGGAAATGGGAACATTCATGCATTGCTAGTAAGAACATAAAATGTGACAGCTACTTTGGAAAAACAGTTCTTTAGTTTCTTAAAAAGTTGTAAGACCCAACAATTCTATCCCTTGTTGGATTAGGAAAACATCTCCACATAAAAATCTGTACTTAACTATTCACAGCAGTTATTTAAAATGGCCCCAAGCTGGAAATAATCCAAATGCCCATCAACTGGTAAATGGATAAATTAAATGTGTTATGTGATGGAATACTACTCAATAATAGAAAGGGGCGAACTACTGATATATGCAACAATATTGATATTTGTGATAAGACACCAAGAATGTGAGAATCAAAGATTGTATCAGAGGGGGAAATTTCACAGTTCATTTGTATGCAACTATACTAACAGCTAAAGAAAAAATTATTCATTCACCTGTTAAATATGGTAAGGAAGACTTTATTCAAGGGCATCACCATGATATGTATAGGGACCACTGCCGTGGGGTTTTGCAGCAGGGGAGAGAGATTGGGCTCAATTCTGAATACAATGCATAAACGTAGGAGTTACAGGTGAGGATCAAGATGAGGGGGCTGGAGGATGGAAAATTACTAAGAATAAACATTAAGGTAAGGAAGAATTGTGGTAAGTTGACCCAAGAGGACTATTGGTAGAGGCAAGTCAGGGTGATCAGACATCACCTGCGGGTGATGTTGAGGTGATAATTTATCAGATGTTGAGGTGACCAGTTATCACCAGGGGTGGGGATTGTGATTCACACTGACTTAGCTGGATTCTTACTAGAACTGGATTGCATAAAGAAGAAAACAGGAGCCCAAGATCAAAGGCTTAGTCAAAAGAGAGCTCAGAAGAGCTTGACCAAAGATCGGTCAGGGAGAGAATCTTCGTCATTACACAAGCTAAATGTGGCCCTGGTACAAAACCCAAAGGTCTCAGGTTTAGGCAGCCTCTGACCTCACATATTCAATCTTTAACATGAACATGTTAATCTTTAACATGAACATTCAATCTTTAACATGAACATGTTAAAGAACATGTCGAAGTTTTACTACTTCTTGATTTGTACCTGTTCATATACAATTTTCTTTGCATTATGGATTTCTTCCCCCGATATTCCCCTTTAAAATGCTTCTTTCCAAGAAAGGTCACAGAGCTATAGATACAGCAGGCCAAGCACCTGCTACATAGGTATGGCTAGTGAACAGGCACCTCTCAGATACAGGGTCTGTACATGAGATAAACAACTCTATTTGTGTCTGGGGAGAAAAGAACTCTTCTCAGATGGCAATATATGCACCTGTCAGGAAACGGTTGTGGGTCTGAAGTTGCAAAAAGTTGGCTTCCTAAATATCACCAGTGATCTGTTGAAAAGCAAAGGTTTATTGCTTACTGCCGTAAGGAAGAGCAAACCATTGCCGGTGTATCAGAGCAGAGACAGGAATGTCAGAAATTGTTGAGAACTGGGAAATGGATTTAAGGCAGTTCTTTCAAAGAGGGGTGTGTGTAGGATTAGGTATGAATCCAGATATAATAGCTCAGGAATGGTGGGAGAATTTTTTTAAAATTAAGGCTCGAATTCAAATTGCAATTTTAAATTAACCTGTCTTTATTTTCAGGGACACCCTAACGAAAGTAATTTTGCAAAAAGTGACCTTTGAAGCTTTGTTGTCTACTAACATTTCCCATTGAGGAATAAATGAGTCTTTTCAGAAGCGACTACAGAAAATGAACCATCAAACTGTTTGGGTAGACGTCTCCCTGAGAAGTGAAGCAATGCCAAAGGAGGCAGTGAAATGGCAAAGACCCACTGTTACACACAGGCAGCTGTGGTTTCGGTTTTCAGTGTCCTGTCTGAGTGTGGAGGCCGATAGTCTTGGTTCTCAATTTGTAAGCGGCCTCACTAAGCGGTGTAGACCAAGTAATTGTGCTGTTGACTAGAGCACTCTTGTGGGTCCCTTCCAGCTTCAGGAGCTATGCTGCCTGGTGACTTTGCTGAAGCTTCTTCCTCGTGACAGACTCAGAATCCAAGGCCCACAGAGGAGGCCCTGGTGATTCAGGCCAGCATGAGTGACCGGAGAAAGTATGTCATCTCAGGAAATATGAGGCCAAGAGCACTCATATGATGTCTGACAGGCTTAAATATAGACCTTTTTTAAAAATCCATTTAGTACATTTGTGGTTTGGGTAAATTACTTAACCTCTCTGGACTTCCGTTTCTATGCTAAATGAGACAACACACCTAAGATAGTGGCACATAATAGAACCCAACAGATACCTTTCCTCTCTTCCTGTGAACCTGTCTACTATGGAGAACATTTACCTAAAACATGGCATTATAATTTATTTAGTAGCAATTTCATATTAAAATGAGAGGTAGAGTTCTACTGAGTAATCCACAATACTGTAAACACAATTGTCTACCTGTTAAAAAATAAACATTGTGTTTTATGAAAATAATCTGCAATAAATGGGGAATTGTTACTCAATGAGTATAAAGTTTCAGTTATACTAAATGAGTAAGTTTTACAGTTCTTCTGTACCACATGGTATCTTGTGTTAATAATGTGTTATTGTGCATTTCAAACCATGTTAATATTATAGCTTTATGTTAAGTGTTCTTAGCACAAAAACAAAAAGCAACAGTAACAACAAAACCACAAAAGAACACAAGGGAATTTTTGGAAGTGATGCATATGTTTAGCACTTTGATTGTGGCGATGGTATTGTGGATGTTCACCTATGTCCAAACTCATCAAAAGGTATACATGAAACACGTCCAATTGTTTGTAGGTCAATTATAACTTGATAAAGCTTAAAAAGTACTCACAATGAATTTCTAATTTTCCGTTCAAATTGTTCATTTAAACTTACAACTCTCTCAAAAGTATTATATTCTAACTTTTCATAACCTAGCTCCTTGTTGGATATTTACTTAAAATAAAAGACAGACTTAATGAGATTTAAGTTAATTTCACTTGTTTCAAATTTTAACTAAAAAAAACCCACTTTCTTGTTATTTTTAATCCAGATATATTTGGTGTGAAGATGTAATTGCATTTTTAAATTAACTTGTCTTGTACCTTCGGGGACAACATAATGAAAGTAATTTTGCAGAAAACTGACCTTTTCTCTGTAGCCTTCAACAGATGTGCCCCACCAAAAATGAATCAATACTCTAGAATCTATTTTAGGGGGAAAAAAAGATATATCTTATATTCATAACAATTTTGTAGCATTTCTCTTGAGCCTATTTCTAATTGTAATTCAAATATGTTTTATTTATTTTTTAAATTACAATAAATTAAGCACCAAAAATTTTAGCAATACCTTTTCCTAAGCAGAATGCTAAATTAATCTTTTAACCAAGTCTTGACTGCAAGCATAATCCTGTGACCCTTATTAATAGTGTAAAATGTTATGTTGCTTCAGAAGTTATTTTTGGACCACCTTCTTGGATTCTACATTTCTGTTCTCCTGAGCTCAATATTCTGAACGGTTAGAACTTAGTAGAGTGATAGTGTTAGAGTTGAGATTTGGTGTTTGGGTGGTGAGAATAGATACCTGAACAGTACACATCTCCCTCTCTATCTTTCTCTTCCATCAGGGTGATTTTGTCTGATTATCTCTCTTCTAATCTGTGATTCATTATGTCATGGGATATTTCAGTACACACTCTGCTTCTGAATAGCAGACAGTTTAATTGGGTCTCTAATCTTATGCTTAGCTTTTTGCATGTTTTTTTTTAATCACCTTCTAAGTATGTGCTACAGTCACAGGCCCATAATTGCCACCTATCAGATTTGGAGATCTTATATTTGCTCAGATTCCCCATCACTGTGCTCCACCAACCAGGTTTGGCGCCTCAGTCTTGATAAGTGGCTGAATCAGGCCGAATCATATCTACACCAATATTAGTACTCTTACTGACTGGCTGCATTTGGTAGGATGAGCTTTAGCATCAGTTCCTTGCCTGCACCGCAGCAAGGTCACCGCATAGCTCCAGCTTTCTTTTCATTCCACAGCTGATATCCCAACTTGCTCTAGCAGGTACTTATGTACAAGTGCCCAACACAGAGCTTGTTAAATGAAACTGAAAACTGTCCACATTATGACAGTTTTCCCAATTTATTTTTCCCAGTTTAATTTTTTTTCCTATAGTGAAAACTAAACCCTGTTGAGTCACCTACCAGATGATGTCCATCCAGAGTTTTGAAAGAATTTCAGACAATTTATGAATGTGGACATGCCTCTTGACCAACATCGGGGCTCCATAGGATAAAACACATTTCACTTCACTGGAAACATGATATGAACTTTGATATGGTTGAAGATTACATAACATTTCAGTAAATATAACCTTCCTTGGGAGGCAATATGCAACCTGTGGGAAAAGAAGCACCTGCAGAATAAACAGTACAGGGTACTACCAAAATACGTATGGAATAAAAAGAGAATGTATGATTTTATTTAGAGACTTAAAAAGTATTTTCACAAAATTTTACATAAAATGCATTTACTATTAGAACTTATTTTCAAATAAACACTAGAGAGAAAATATCATGGACACTTTTACAATTATTGACATTCTTGATCAATAATTTTTGTCAGTCTTATTCCAATAAATTTTGTTAACAGTTTTTCTATAGGGTTTAAGAGCATGGGCCCTAAATCCAGAATCCTGAGGTTCAAATTCAAACTGCATCACCAAGTAGCTGGACAGGCTTTCTTTTATTTTCGTACCTCAGTCTTACCTATGAAATGGGGATAATAATAGTAGTATCTGAAAAGACTGTTATGAAACCCAAGTTAATATACAGAAAGTGCTTGGAACAGCTTCTGGGCCATAAAAAGTACCATGTAAGTGTGGGCTATGAATATTATTATTAGATTTGATAGTAATAGTATCATTATTTTTGCAACAATAGTGCCTTCAAATGAGAAAAGCGAGAATAAATACATAGGAATGTTTTCCTGGTTGAATAAAAACCAATAACAATTAAAACATAAGAAAATCTTTTTAAAAAGCCAGAGTAATGTAAAGGACAATTTTTTTTCATTTCTCTGCCTTTAGCCATTAGGTAAGATATTAAGCACAATTCACAGTTCTTCAATGCTACATTTGAGTGACCTTATTAACACAGGGGAAAAAATATCATTTACAAGATAGTACAATATATTTTGCATTTGGCAACAGAAGCACTATATCAGGGATCTACATAAGAAAGCTGTAGAGTTTGGAAGCAAGCTGGCTCCTATGCTACCCGAGGTGCTGCGGCATAGGAACAATGATAAATGCTCAATTATATGGCATTGCATCAATGTAGCATGTCACGAAAATTAAAAGCATGCATCATTTTCCAGATAAAACACACATTCTGGGAAAAGCTAAAGAGAAAATTAAGCTATCGTTTTAGCAAGATTGTAAACTGGGCTTTCTGTATTCAGTGGACATCACTGCTCACCATAGAAATTGCCATTAACTTTCTTTAGCACAGTCCTCTACCTGCTGTAACACCGGATGTAACACCTATCCTGTTGCTCAATATGTACTAATTATAGATGACAGTCATTTAACACAGTGAGCACTCCTGTCAACACAACATTTGGTTTGGAAATATTTGAAACATTTTCCCCCAAACCTTGTGTGTTTGTGTGTGAGTGTGTGTGTGTGTGTGTGTGTATGAGAGAGAGAGAGAGAGACAGAGAGAGAGAGACAGAGACAGAGAGAGACAGAGACAGAGAGAGACAGAGAGAGAATTAATAGCTCATGATACACTCAAAATTTTATTATTTATTTTTGAGAGAGAGAGCATGAGCGGGGGAGGGGCAGAGAGAGAAAGGGAGACACAGAATCCAAGGCAGGCTCCAGGTTCTGAGCTGTCAGCACAGAGCCTGAAGCAAGGCTCAAACCAACAAACCGTGAGATCATGACCCGAGGCAAAGTTGGTCACTTAACCCACTGAGCCACTCAGGCACCTGCCCCTATAGTCGTGATACTTTCAAGTTAATTTTGTTTGTCATAGTAGAGCTTCACTGCTTTCAGCATGACATCTCACAACAGAATTATCTGATCAGAAATCAGACACAAATTCTTGACATGCATTGATTTTAGCATTTGCATAATTACTAGAACACCAAATATTTGAATTGTGTTTGAAATCTAAAATGTTGGCATTTTAAATGTCTCTGCAAGTCATTTCAGAAAGAAGAGATAAACTATTTTCTTTTCAAAAGAGAACAGATTTTTGTAATTATCTAGGGAAAGCATATGCTAAAAGTTTAACATTCATTTCTGAACAAAAGGGTATCCCTACATAGACAGGTCCATGTTTACAGGCTTAAATTTGATGATATCAGTCCCATAAAAATGGATGTTTTCTATTCAATAAAACAAATTTCAGACAAAATTAACACCTTTTTTTTGCTTTTCTTTGAAATAAAATGAAACAATTTAAGTGACGTATGTGGGTTAATATTATGTAGGCAAGAAAAGGATTTCTAGGCATTTAGAAATTCCCATCTCCATCTGGAGACAGAATGAACCGCCTGTGGGTCATTGCCTCTGACCCAGGTGGGACTGACAGCGGTGGCCAACATGGCTTTCAGGACGTTTCTAAAAACAACTTTAAGCATTGAAAAATATCTACACTGTTATTTCCTGGGTTGCTTTGGGGTGGTGGGTCTTAGATACGAGTAGCATCAAGTTTGTTTTTCTAAACTGCTTCTCCCTATGAGAATAGTAGAGGCAGTTACAGAAAAAGAAAAGGAAGAATAAATGTAAAGTTGTACGTGAATTTACAAGTCAGTTTTTCTCTGCCCATCTTACCTTGAGGAAGAATGTCATGTATTAACCAAGAATGCTGAAGGTAAAGTTTAGTCCCAGAGGTATCAGATCATGGGAGAAACAATTTATAACTACTGGGAAAATCTGAAGAATCAGTGAGTCTGTCATTGATATTATGGTATTCTTCATTTAATGAAAAAACAAGGGTGTTTGTATGTATTTATTTATTTATTTATTTATTTATTTATTTATTTTTAATATATGAAGTTTATTGTCAAATTGTTTCCGTACAACACCCAGTGCTCATCCCAAAAGGTGCCCTCCTCAATACCCATCACCCACCCTGCCCTCTCTCCCACCCCCCATCAACCCTCAGTTTGTTCTCAGTTTTTAAGAGTCTCTTATGCTTTGGCTCTCTCCCACTCTAACCTCTTTTTTTTCCTTCCCCTCCCCCATGGGTTTCTGTTAAGTTTCTCAGGATCCACATAAGAGTGAAACCATATGGTATCTGTCCTTCTCTGTATGGCTTATTTCACTTAGCATAACACTCTCCCGTTCCATCCACGTTGCTACAAAGGGCCATATTTCATTCTTTCTCATTGCCACATAGTATTCCATTGTGTATATGAACTACAATTTCTTTATCCATTCATCAGTTGATGGACATTTAGGCTCTTTCCATAATTTGGCTATTGTTGAGAGTGCTGCTATAAACATTGGGGTACAAGTGCCCCTATGCATCAGTACTCCTGTATCCCTAAAACAAGGGTGTTTTTAAAGAGAACATAACTACTGCCAAAAAGGGAAAAGGTGTTTTTAATCTAAGTTTTGAAGGATTGATGAAACATAGACAAGTAGTTTTTTATTTAGAAACTCATAACTTTTCCATGACATGGATAGATATAGCACTATATAACTTAATTTTTTTGTTTTTATTTATTCATTTATTGAGAGAGAGAGAGAGGAGTACAGACAGAGAGAGAGGGAGAGAGAGAGGATCCCAAGCAGGCTCCACATTGTCTGCCCAACGCGGGGCTTGAACTCACAAACTGTGAGATCATGATCTGAGCCGAAACCAAGAGTTGGACACTTCACCAACTGACCCACTCAGGTGTCCCATATAACTTGATTAAACACAGCTCTTTTGATACACAAGAGAATCAGGAGTGGAACAGAGAGGCAGTAAGTTTTGAAAAACAGTACCCTTGTATTAAGTGTCTACAGCTATCATAAGGAATTACCACAATTGTGGTGAACTAAACAACACAAATATATTATACAAATATATGTAGGACTTTGGAAGTTTGGAAGTCTGACACAGGTCTCACAAAGCTAAAATCAAGATGTCCACCTGAGCTGGTCACCCTCTGGAGGCTCTAAATGAGAATCTCTTTCCCCACCTTTTCCAACACCTTTCCACATTCCTTGGTGTGCAGCCTGTTTCTATCTTCAGAACTGGCCCCATGACAGCTCTCTGAATCATCTGCCATTTCCACATCATCTTTTTGATCAAAGTTGGGAAAGGTGCTCTGCTTTTAAGGGACTACATGAGTAGTTTGGACCTACATCGAGAATCCAGGATCACCTTCCTACCTAAAAGGTCCTCACTCTTACATCAGCAAAGTCCCTTTTGCCAAGAAAGGAAACATATTATTCTCAAGTGTGGTTGTTTAGAGAACTGTTATTTTGCCTACCACACTCTGTTTCAAAGAAGTTAATACGCTATTTCCATTGTACTTAAATTCTCTTGCAAAGAATTAAAGAAACCTTTCTCAGTTGCTGACTGCCACACACACACACACACACACACACACAGGTTTGCTCACAAGTAAAAAAAAAAGTAACAATAAAATATTTTACATTACATGTTATTTTACATTACATGTTAATAATAACTAAATTTAACAAATTTTGAATTTTAATATGACTAGTTTTATAAAGTCAATGATGGATGACCATTTTCTTTCTGATAAAATCATAAGCCAGATTTTCTGGGGAAATTAGTAAATGGGGACTGAAAGTCAATGACAATTGCCATTTGTTCTATCTGCTTTAGTGTGAAATTCTTTTATGAAATTAAAGAGCATAAAACTAATATAATTGACGGATGGCAAAAAGTAACAAAAGGTCATCCTGATACTGCTACTCCAACATTTTCAATAGACAAGACACTTCTGTATGGTTGATGTCTAGCAAAAGTTCTCTGAAGTCAAGAGCAGAGTCTCGCCAGTTTTCTTGTTCTCATATAGTGTCTTTGGGGCCCAGTGCCGTCTCAGCAGAACATCACTCTCGAGTCCTAGGAAGTAAAGAAGGGTGCCTTTTAAACAGTACCACATCACTGCATGGAGTTCGTTTTTATATTTGTTCTGTGTTTACATAAATTCTGAGTAGGATTTAACTTATTTCACTGACGGCCCAACTGGGTCTTCCAATATCTGATTTAGGATGACATACACAATGTTAATCCAGCCTAAAATTATCTTCAAATTAATGAATTTCTATTTGCTAGGAAATTCCATATTTAAATATTCAGGCTGATACTATTTCTTAAAATTATAATAGTAAATAAGATAAGTGAAATCTTGTACTAGAGAAAAATTCCTGAGCATTATGTTTCTTGATCAAGGACAGTTTAGCTTTTGGAAACTGGAGAAAATGAAAAACGACGCTAGTCCTTAAAATGGTTACTGTGTAAATCAAATTAGGGATTGACAGTGCAGAAACTTCCTGTAGTTCAACATTCTTCCCAAACCATCTAATCAATAGAAGCATGATCAACAGGAATACAATGTAGTTGTCACCTTGGCCTTTTAAGTGTGGTCAGACAGCACATTGATGAGAGAGAAATGCTAACAATTGGAAGCAATTGAAGAAAAACAGGTAGCATTTCAAGAGCAATAGTAGAAATGTCTGAGTCTTACCTTAAGTATTGACTCCTGCAGAAACTACTAATTTCAAGGAAATACATCTTTTGCAATAGAGTTTTTGACACTTCTTATTACTTCGTTCATTTTGTTCCTTAAAATTAGGTAGTAAGGATTCTTATAACTATTTATCCTATAATTGCAAAGCAATTGGAGATTTGAGGGTAAGGATTTTCAAGAATGGAGTCCCGGGACTTCTAGTCATTTATTTCTTTGTCACAGAAATCTGCATTATCTTCCTGGTGGCTATTACCTATGCCACCACACCAAGGAAATTACCTACATCCTAAACTGCTATTTTACTCAAAAAGTATTGATCCCAAGAACAAACAATGTTATATTGTTTTCCATGTTCAAATTAACCTCGAGTAAACCATAAAAAAATTCAACAATGGAAAATGAAACTTAAAATTAGAAAATAATACATGTAATATGATCATATCTATTTATATGCTCATTTATATCATAGTAATTGTTGGATATTTCTAAGAGTGAATCTGCCAAAAACAAACTTTCTTTATAAGAATGGGTCCTAAAAGGAGTTTGATAAAATTATAATGTTTCTCTCTGTATCTTTCTCAGTCTGGTTTTTAAGTTGATTCCCAATTCCATGCCTGATTTCAAAATATATTTCATGGGACATTTTTACAGACATAGATGTATAAACAGTTGACTCTTGAACAATACAGGTTGAAACAACATGAGTGTACTTACACACAGATTTTAAAAATAAGTAAATATATTGAAAATTTTTTGGATACTTGAGACAATTTGAAAAATTGACAGAGGAACCGCATAGCCTAGAAATACTGAAAAAAATTAAGAAAAAGTTAGGTATTATTGTAAGAATATGTAATAGATATAACATACAAAATATGTGCTAATTAACAATGCTAGTTGTAAGGGTTCCAGTCATCAGTAGGCTGCTGGTAGTTTGTTTATCCCGATGTTTTAAATGATTACCTTCTTTTCATTACACTTTTAGAAACATAATTGGAAATAACTTTCTCTTCAGAATCATCCCTTAAATTTTCTTTCCTCTAAAATGTGATTTAAACAAAACGTAATTTAAAAAAAGCAATTGCTTTTGTAAATATCTTGTGTGTAATGAGAGTAAAGGTAACCATTCTGTTTACTTTAAAAAATGAAATGTTTTAAAAATTTATTTTCCTGTGTATTTTTTGAAGTAGTTTGACCACATACATAATACCATTTTATTTATATTTTCCTCCTCTGAAATCTTAGTTATATGTGAAGAAACATTAGTGTTGTGGTGATAACATGTGTCGTGTGTTAAACTACCATTGAAATGGAAGGTCTCTTATACATACTTCTGAAAGCAGTAATGCTTCTGTTTATATTCCATTTTATTTTTTATTTTTTTAATGTTTACTTTTGAGAGAGAGACAGAGACAGAGTACGAGTGGCTAAGGGGCAGAGAGAGAGGCTGACACAGACTCTGAAGCAGGCTTCAGGCTCCGAGCTATCAGCATGGAGCCCCACAAGAGGCTCAAACTCAAGAACCGTGAGATCATGACCTGAGCCGATTGGATGATCAACCGACTGAGCCACCCAGGTGTGCCATATTCCACTTTAAATTGAATATTTCATTAAAAGAACACGTCTATAAAAGACAAAACAGTAAGCCAACATAATGGCCAAAGGATTTGAGCTACAAAAATGATTATGAAGAATATGAGACTTATACGACCTATCATACGGCACATTACCTAGCCACACGTCTCCATTTCAATTGGTTTCCATAAATCAAGTCAGAATCAGTAATTTAAAAAAAAATAACTTTTTGAAGTTTTAAAAATACTTTGGCTCTATTGGCATATCCATTTCCCTACTCTGTAATCTTGTGATTAATAAGCATCCATTTTCATATTTTTATATATTAATCAAATAATATTGAGAAGTGTTTATATTTACAATATTTGCAAATTTGAAGAGTTATATAAAAAGTATGCAAATAATTATAAACCCAACCCCTCATCAATAGATTAAAGAAGAAATGGGTTGAACTTAAAGAGAAAACTAATGAAAGTGTAACACACTTCTACATTTTAATGTAATCCACTGTATTCTTCAGAACCAATGCTACAGAAATATACGAATTACATCGGTAAGATTTGATTATTTGTATATACTTCCACTGGGCTAACAACCAATGTAGGCATTAAACTTTCGTTTTATCTTCCTCTTAAGAAAAACAATTTTTCTCTGTAAAACTAGTCTATGTTTTAATGAGAGCATAATGATGGTTAAACTCTCTCTGGTGTCTAAAGACATGGAAGTCATTGCATGACTTCTGTCTTAACATAGTATACTAGATGTAAACAACCGAATTTGTGTAGCAAGGTATCTTAGTCTTACTTTGTTCTCTAAAACACATCTAACATCAAATCTAAAACATATCTAACACAGAATTCACAGTGAAACTCTTTACTCTGAAAAATATCTGAATATTTTCATTAGCTAAACATCTAGATATAGTTATATGCACAAGTGGATAATTTCCCATTTTTCAAATCTGACTTTTAAAAATCTTAGATAATCTGTAACTGTTTAAGTCAACTGAATATAACTTAAAAAAATAAAATAAAATAAAATAAAATAAAATAAAATAAAATAAAATAAAGGCTATTGATATCACTCAACTCCCACAAAATATCCTCACAGAAATAAATTAGCAGAGTAGTGGCAGTGGAGTGTTTACAATAATATGACAGTTTATTGACTCATGGGTGGTATATGATACCATTGCAACAATCTTGGTAACTCATGAGAATTCTCAAACAATTCACCTGATTGACCAGTGTATTGGAGAATATAGTGAAGTCTAATGTAAATCCTGTAATTGCTTGAATAGCAGAGAATATGCAATAAATAATAAGGAAATAAGAAACAATAAATAATAATTTAAATGTTCAATTGCATCTATGAAAATAATAAAAATCAGATTTTTAAATATTTTAACCCATTCCTGGGTTGCAATCAGATGTCAAAGAGATTCTACCCTCATAAAGCATAATATCTGGGTAGACAACAATCAATGGAACATAATAGGAAACAGAATAAAAATAAATGTGGACATGTCTTATATGTTTTCAAATATATTTTTCATAAAGTTAAAGAATTACAAAATATTCCTTTCTTGCTCATCACAAATGTTATTTTATTAACAACTTGTTCAATATGTAAAAAAGTTCAGTAATTTTTTAAGAATACATTAAGTATATATATAATCATTTCTAATGTTTTTTTCTTATCCCACCAATATCAGACTTCAACTTAGATTTATGCCTTAAACACAAACTTAAATAAGCAGAATGGTATCAGAGACTGTGACCTGGAATATATCTTGCTAATCAAACTCACACAACTCAAACAGAAGATATTTCAAGAAGCTTCCCTCATAGATCCTTGGAAGACTGTGCAAATGCTTGTAGAATAACATATTTTCTATCCAAGGACCCAGTCCAGATTCAATTTACAAAAATTGGATCAAACTAGGGAATAATTTTTTTCACAAGAATATAGGTTTTCTTAATTAGCTTTTAAATGTTTGTTTACAAATCATTAACCACTGAACAAGGAGGCTGAAGGAGTGTATGACTTAACACTGAACATATATTACCATAAAAGAATAGTCAGATGTAAATGTGAAACAGCCCTGATATGGGCATCAAAAATAAAACTTAGGACACAAAACTTCAGTTCATGCAGAAATTTTTGGGAAACAAACGCAATGCAAGTTTTACTAATATTATAAGGGAATCATTAAATCTGATATTTGTTTCTTTAAAAATGTCTCTCTTCTCTTAATCATGAAATATAGTGCATATTTATTTTAACAGACTTTAAAAGTAATACTTTAAATATCATTTACTAAGCAAGAAAAATGCTAAAAAGAATTATTGTAATTGTGTTAAGTAATTTATTTTGTTTGTATTTGTTCTTGGTTTTCTCCAAATTATTTCTTCTCTTTAAATAGAGTATGGAATCACTATTGGCCTAATGAAGTCTCAAATGATTAAAAAATCCCACCATAGGGCAATTACTCAATACTTGAGATAATAACACATTTGCAACAGATTCTTATGGATATCCTTTTCTTTCTTTGGGAAATGTTTTAACTATGTGTCTTCCAAGAATTTATTAATCAGGATGACAATAAAATAATCAAATAATATTCAAAATACAACTCTGACTTTATTAACCTTAAAAACATTTCTCTGTTCCCAACTCTGTACATCTGCTTCTCATTTTAGAGATCAGAATTTCTCTCTTGAAAAAATGATAATGAAATTAAGGAAAGAAGGAAGAAAAGAATGAAAGAAAGAAGGAATAGAGGAAGAGAGAGAGGAAAAGACGAAGGAGGGAGAATGGGAGGGAAACAAAAGATAAACCTGATAACCATTAGCCTTAGGACTAGGAAAGTCTTACACAGAAACATATTATTTAATCCTTTACTAAAAGAAAAATGAAGCCGCCACATTATGTAAACTTGTCTATCTATATGAAGTAAAATCTGGATTGTTTTTTACTACTTGTTTTTAATGCGTTCATTAATAGTACAATTATTATGTTGTAATACTATCAAGAGTTTGGATGGAATTTAGCCTGCTGGCCATGTTCTTTATCTAAAAATGCTAATGCAAACCTCAAGTTGAGAATTTTAATATATTGATCTATCATTTGGCAAATTGCAGGCTAACAGAATTGCACATGCAGCAAGTCAAATATTTCACAGGATTACAAAGCAATATTTATGTGGACACAACTACACTAAACATAAAGTGTCAGCCTATGGTTTCATTTATTCCATAAATATTTATTGAGCACATTTGTGTGGCTGGGACTGCACTGGGACATGGTGACGCTGTGATAAACAAGGCATAGCTTTTGCAGGTAGAACATTTATTCAAGGCAATACTTGGCTTTCTGAACGAAGGGTGCTTCTTTAATTTTTTTAATGTTTTTTAAATGTATTCTTTTTTTTAATTTTTTTTAACGTTTATTTATTTTTGAGACAGAGAGACAGAGCATGAACGGGGGAGGGTCTGGGAAAGAAGGGGACACAGAATGTGAAACAGGCTCCAGGCTCTGAGCTGGAGCACGAAGCCGATGCAGGGCTCGAACCCACGGACTGCGAGATCATGACCTGAGCCGAAGTCGGAAGCTTAACCGACTGAGCCACCCAGGCGCCCCTTTAAATTTATTCTTGAGAGAGAGAGAGACAGAGTGCAAGCAGGGGAGGGGCCGAGAGAGGGAGACACAGAATCTGAAGCAGGCTCCAGGCTCTGACCTGTCAGCACAGAGCCCGACGCAGGGCTAGATTCATGAACCTCGAGATCATGACCTGAACAGAAGTCAGACATTTAACCAATTGAGCCACCCAGGCACCCCAAGGGTGATTCTTTAATGGCTCAAATAAATACGTGTTAGGGCTAGCAACCCAAACTTTTAAGAATAGTTTTCCATAGCATTTTGTTCTTTTAATTAGGGCTTACAATAATTAATATCTTTGTCTAATATATCTTCCCTTATAAATACCAATGTCTAATTGGGGACATAAAGGAAAAAGATAACATGAAAGCCTCTTAACATCCTACTCAGAACTTTTTTTTTAATGTTTGTTTATTTGTTTTGAGAAAGAGAGAAAGAGAGAGAACGTAAGCAGGGGAGGGGCAGAGAGAAAGGGAGAGAATTCCAAGCAAGCTCCGCGCTGTAAGGGCAGAGCCCGACATGGGGCTTGATCTCACAACTCTGAGATCACGACCTGAGCTAAAATCAAGAGTCAGTTGCTTAACCAACTGAGTCATCCAGGCACCCCTGTACTCAGAACTCTTAAAATACAGTATATGATATATATTTAAGTAAGGAAGAAAGTGAAATGACATTACAAATGACATTACATAATTTAATCCTTCCTTTGGTTGGACTTATTACTTCCCATACACTAAAATCTGTGTGTACACCCTTCCCTATCTCAGTAAGTGGCAACTCCACCTTTGCAGTAATTCAGATAATAACAAAACAAAACAAAACATCTTGAAGTTATTCTTGACTCCTCTGTTCTGCTCATACCTGATCTCTGACTCCTTAGGAGAATCTGTTAGTTTGATATTAATAATAATAACTATTGCTTACTACATGCTAGGAATTGTTCTGAATGCTGTACACATATATTAACTATTTTAATCCCCACATAATCCCATGGGTTTGACACTTTATCATGCCCATTTTACAGATGAAAAAACTGAAGCACAAGATGTTAAGGTAAAGTCACAAGTTAGGAATTGGAGGAGCCAGAATTTAATCTAGACAGTCTCATGCTAGAGTACATGCACTTAACTATGACCAAGATGGCCATAAAGTCCCCTCCACTGCACTAAACTTCAGACAGGTTTCTTCTTGACCATAGGTCCCTTACTTCTCTTTTCATAGAGCATTTTCTTCAGCAAACTTGTAATTGCACATTCTTTCTCTACCTCTTTGAAATGTAGATAAATTTTCTCCCAGGTTTTGGCCAGTTTTACAACCCAGGAGTACCTTTCTCAGAGATTGGGGAACCATCCTTTTGAAATGTAATCATAGAAGGTGATAGTGTTTTATCCCCCAGTCTCTGTGGGAGGATGGGAGCCTAACTGTGATAAGTAACAATTAGAAAACACATATGACCAAATCATAGTTGACCAACTTCCTCTCTAGGACTTTTCCACTAGCTTGTCTCAGTGCTTACACTTCCTTTTTTTTTTTTTTTTTTTTAGCAGAATTGAGTTCAAGCTCTCTCTCTTGTAATAGCCTTGAATAAAGTCACACTTGCCTGTTTAATTTGTCCAGTGCAATTTTTCTTTGACAAATGTCATGCTATTATTTCAAAATGTAACCTGAATGCAAACCTTCCTTGCCATCTGCACTGCAAATCACTGTGATCTGAGGCACCATCGTCACTCTTGGATTGATCTTCCTCTGAGCTCTTTCCTCCCTCAGTCTCCTTCAACAGCTGATAGAGTGGTCCTGTTAAAACAAAAGTTAGCCATTGGATTCCTTTGCTCGGATCTCTGTCATAGATTGAACTATGGGCCACAATATTCTAGTGAGCCCTTGTATTCATACCCTTTGCCTTGTGACTTTATATTTCCCCCACTAGAGGTGGAATGCATCCTCCAGCCTTTTGACTTTGGACTCAGCCATGTGACTTGCTTTGACCAGTGAAATATTAGTGGAGGCAACACAAGCAGAAACTTGAACTGTCTTTGTGCATTTAAACTTGCTCCCATGTACCTCTAGTATCGCTAGAAAAAAACATGCCCTGGGTAGCCCATGGGTCCAAGGAGCATAAGAGAACCTGGAGCAGATCTGGACCAATCTTCATCTTGGGAGGAAGCTCATCTGAGACCAGATTAGATCAGCTGACCAACACAACCAAATAGGCATGAGTGAGAACAGATGGTTTTTTGCTAAGCTAGTAGGTTTAGAAATGATTTGTTACACTGAATTATTGTGACAGAAGCTGATGGATAAATCTGCCAATGCCCCTCTCCCTGCCTTACCCAGAGCAAGTTGGCCTTTAATGAGGTCTTGTGCTGCTACCTCTCTAAACTCCTCTCTTGTTCACGTCTCTTTTACCTGCTCTGCTCCATCAACACTGATGCCCTTGTTCCTCCTCAAACAGGAAACAAGCTTGCTCCTACTTCAGGGCTTTGCATTTGCTATTGTCTCTGCTTAAAATTCTCTCCCCCCCCCCCCCGGGTATCTTCACAATGCTTGTCCTCAACTCCTTTGTATTTTTACTCAAAGGTTACCTATCACTGGGACCTCCCTTGCCCAGACAACTTACGATTTTGGACCCTTTGCCATCCTGTTTCCCTTTCCCTACTGATTTTGTTGTTTGTCATTTGAATTTTTTTAAGGTTTATTTATTTTTGAGAGAGAGAGAGAGAGTGACAGAGCGGGGAGGGGCAGAGAGAGAGGGAGACACAGAATCTGAAGCCGACTCCAGGCCCTGAGCTGTCAGCACAAAGCCTGATGTGGGGCTCCAACTCATCAACTGCGAGATCATGTCCTGAGCCGAAGTCGGACGCTCAACCGACTGAGCCACCCAGGCGCCCCCTGGTTGTTTATCATTTGTTACCATCTAGCATATTTGTTGCCTTGATTCTTGACTGATCTTCCATTACAATATGTCTCATGAATGCAGTCTATTTTTTTCAATGTTATATCCCCACCACTCAAAACAGTGAGTGGTGGACAAATACTGGGTATAAGAATGAATTTGTATGAATGTCTTTCTATGCAAGTCAGGGTCTCTCTGGTTCCCAGCTGCCATAGACGTTCTTTCCTCACAACTGGGACTACCTACCCACTCTTGCAGGCTCAGTCTTATGTTGGCTTCTCATATTAAATTTGGGGAGAAGTAAGCTGAAGAGCCATAATTCAGCTGGAAATTCAACATTAAGGTATTTGGTTTGACTGTTAATCCTTATATCCTGTTTCTTTAAACTGAGCTTCTCATTTATGCCATGCTGGCCACTGGGTTCTTGTCATATTTCCCCAACTGAAGTATCCCTGATAAGCCAGGATTTAAGCAGTATCTTGTTTTTCTTCACCTCCTCTGGCCACTAAAGCTTCTCCATTCCGCCCCCCCCCCGATTCCTATGATGGACTTCTGCCTTTAAACCAGCATAAAAAGGCAGAGGGGGATTGAAGAGGAAAGGGGACCAGTCAGAGTTTCCTTGGTTGCTGAGTGAGGAAGCAGATTCAGCAGTTTACTAGAACACTGATGTTAGAATAGCACAGATTTTGAGAGCAGTACCAATTTTGTGTGTTTAACATGAGTCAAGTACTTTTACATACACTTTCTTGTTGTTAATCCTCATAATGACAAAATGAAAGGTAGTTTTATCTCTGTTTTATTGATGAGATAACCAGCTCAGAGGGATTAAGAACAAACCCAAAGATCACAGAACTAGAGAGCAGCTGAGCCAGTATTTGAACCTAGAAATTTCTTATTTCAGTCTCTGTTTTTTTAAAGCAAATCACAATTGTTCTAATCAGTTCACATTCAACAATTGTCCTTTCTCTTTCCCTGTCCCTCAATTGTATTATTTGATTGATTCTTGGTTTCATCCATCAGACTATAAACACTATCGAGAATATGGAATGTGTCTTTACCTCTCCATTTCCTTTTTACTGCTGCCAAGGAATGAACACAGTATTTCATGAAGTAGGCACAAGTAAGTATTTCTTACCCAGAAGTAAATGTATCTTATAGCATATAGACAAATATTTTGTATAAAAATTATTTTTTAATGTTTATTTATTTTTGAGAGAGGGAGAAGAGCGTGAGAGGGGGAGGGGGAGAGAGAGACACACACAGAATCCAAAGCAGGCTCTAGGCTCCCAGCTGTCAGCACAGAACCCGACGCAGGGCTTGAACCCACAAATGGTGGGATCATGACCTGAACTGAAGTCGGATGCTTAATGGACTGAGCCACCCAGGTGCCCCTTTATGGGTAAATATTTTAAAGATATGATATGTTATATTTCTTGATTTATCTTGATTAGGGCTACTATTCCTAAGCTCCCAAGAATGGAAATCAGTAGCAATCATGGCATCCTTTCCTTACGCTATCATCATTACAAATGAAATGTATCATCATTACATTTGATGTACATTGATGTACATCAATACATTACAAACAATGTAAAGTACAATGTACATTTGATGTACATTGATGTACATCAATACATTACATACGAAATGTATTAATTATTTTCTACTCTTGCTTTACCACTGTGCTATCATTATTATTACTTTTTTTTTTAAAAAAATTCTAGAATGTTGAGTCAGTAAGTGCAGGCTCTCTAGTGCAGGCTGCTGGCTATCTAGCCCCTTGACACATAAACCATTCAACTAATTTATTACTAGGTGTTAAAGTAGTCTCAGTTTTGTATTGAATGTGATAGTAGTTTTTACAAATTTTCCAAGCTGAGAAACTTCCAAATACAAAGAGTTTCAGTAAACACAAATTACTATTTATCACTGATTCCACATATGTTGATTGGGTCATTATGAGTTTTTGGATCATAACTAACAATTACTAATAAAATAATAAGATAATTTTAATTATCTCATTACTCAACTTTTTAGGCTTTTTAAAAAAATGCTGCATCACATTTAGATTGTTGAGTCTCAGTACCTATAAACCGGTCCTCGAGATTCACTCACACTGATCTGACTTTCTGTGAGTCCCACCAAACGTTCAAATTTACTCTCTGCCTCTTCTGAATGCCTAAAAAGACGTGAATATAAAAATGAATACTTCATCTTGGATAATTCATTTTGGATGTTGGGTTTTGCTTGCTGCAGAGAAGCTTTTTGAAGTGCCTTACGTGCCTATCCTGTACAATTTAGTCTGCAGATAACTGTAATATGGGAAGATATCAAAAGTGAATGTTTTAGAGAAATAATACCTTTTTTGAACAAGTCAAATTGCCTGTCCTTGACGCTTTTTATCCTTATGGCATGTCAAAACACTTCAATATTCACTGACCTTTCAAAGTTTGTAGTTCTAGCTCTTTTAGGGAGCTTTTGAAATTATGTAATACTCTGCACTACACTTTACCTTTTGTACTTGTAATTCATGTGAATCATGTTCACTGCACCTTATTTTTCCTTTTATCCATTTACAAGCTATACAGTGAGATATTTCAAAATTTTAACCATTTGAGGAAAAAATTCAAAATAGGTCAGTTACTCGGAAGGAGAAACAATGAGATGTTTAGTTCTTATTTCTTCTAACCTCTCACTTAACTGGTTGATGGAAGATTGCAGTTTTCATTGAGAAGGACGCTATCTGGGCACTCCAGCAATATTACCTGCAAAAATGTTTTAGTACTGTAGATGAACTCAGGTGAAGGATTCTTTGCTACACTTAGGATATGCCAAATTAATTGCACACCGGTTAATCTGTGATTTGGAGAAATCATTATTAGTTACAACACATTGCTTCTTCGATGACAAGAATATGTGTGTGACATTTGCTGTCTGTGTATCTCAGTAAATACATGCATCATAGTGCATTTGGCAGCACCTGAGAGAAATGATACATTTTAAAGCAATTCTATAATGTGGCACTATAAATGTCTGCAGGTGTTTGTCTTTGGAAATGTTGCCTAGTTACTCCAGCTAATTTCTTTGCATACAGCACCCCCTGCCTTCAGTAAATGAAAAATAGATGTGCAAATAGCTTCAAGGCAGTTTTGTTGATGCAATAGTTGTGATCCTTCAAAGACATTTTATGTCTTCAGTATAAAACATAAACTAAACTAAATAAAGTGTTGGAAATAACAGAGAGAAACAGAGAACACCCAGAGACAAAGACAAATAGAGAAAAAAAAAGAGACGTGGAACAAGAGTGTGAGGGTGCTTCGTGTATCTCCCTCTTACTAAGCTGGCTGGCATGGAGCTGAACAGGTAACACTAATATTCAATCTCTGGAAACATTGGGTGGATGCAGAGTTCATCTGTGGCATCTCTTCGCATACCATCAAATTCACTCACTGAAACAATGGCCTTTCTTCTCCCTGCCACGCCAGAGTGACAGACAGCTGCAATTAGTAGCTGTGGGTAGAAGAATATGGGATTTAAAAAATCAATGTTTCAAGAAGGAGAGATTGATGCTGACACTTTCTTTAATGCCAGGGGACCCGCAAACGTGGACCAATATGAGAATGCTATCATCTTTTTTTGATTTTCTTTAAAGGCATATTTTACAATGATTCTAAATGGGAGAAAAAGAAAAGTGTACGGTGAGGAAGAAGAGTTGTATACATGAGTGGTGGGGGGAATCCTAGGGAGATCGTATCTTCATCTAAATGGTAAAAGTAAGCTGCTTCCTGCTTCTCCCCCTCTTCAACAATGTGGGTGGTATTAATTGTTCTTTTAGTGTCTTTAACCCAAATGAAACACCAGAGTGCTACAACAATGGAGTTGGAGATCTGGTTGGAGGTAGCAGAAGAACATAGTACGACTTTCTGTTCCTTGTCCATGCTGTCTCTCTTGGAGGCAAGAAACACCTAGTAAGCAGACATCAAGAGACAGAGACACAGAAAAGAAAGATAAAGACATGGAAGAGAAAACTAGGGCTAGACTTAAAAAAGGGAGAGAAACAAAGAAGGGCTAAGTAACTATTTGATACAGGAAGGAAATGCAGGCCTGGAGAATAGGCAGTGCTTTACGAATAAAGCATTTGGGAGGAACACTTTCATAGTCAATGTGGCTTTCTCAAAGGTATCCAGTCATTAGCTGCTTTGCAGCACCAAACAGCCAAAGATAGAACAATGAATCCAAACAGGAACTAAAGTTTTGTTTGACATTACCTCTAGCAAGAAGTAGTCAAATGGAAATCAATAAAAGTGTATGCTATTATAATCCCTGAAGCCTTTTCTGCAGTGTTGTTTGCTTAATGGTTTCAAAGCAATCCAAATTGATAATTCTTAAAACATGTATTTCACTGCCACTTACATTTTTGACATAGCTTTCTACCAGATAAGTTTATTCGATTTCTTTCTTAATGTTGGTCTTCCAGAATCATTACGACACCCTCCCTGAATGCTCTGCCTGGACTGCTCCCTCTTTCATTCCCCCAAGCACCTGGAACTGGCCTCTATTTTTGCACATAGTGTCCTGCCTTGCAATCATCTGTTTCACCAAGGTGAGTTCTTGTGACATTATCAATATGAGGACATAGGTTATTCCTGACTCCACTCCCCCTCAGAGGATGAACAACTGACAATGATTCAGGAATAAGACACCACTGAGAGAATCCTACAACAAAGAGTGCGGCTGAAACACAGAGACCACAACAGACTATAATAGAAAGTTGAGAGAACTGGCTAAACGTTGACCGCATTGCCCTTCCCCCATGCCAACACAGCATAACAGGGAAATGTCTCCACTGAGCTCTAGTTTCCTCCAAGAGGAAACCAAGAACCCAAGGGGGACAACTGGCTTCAGGAGGATGTGCTGGACTCATTGATGGAGAATCTGACTATGAAGGAGAATGGTGGAAGGGCTTGCAACAACCATCACACAGACCTAAAGAGACCAAATTTATATCTGCAGTTCTTAAGTATTAATCCCAATTAGAGATTTTGCTCATCTGTAGAACCAAGTTGAGGGTGCATTCTGTTCAGGGAACTCTGCAGAGAGCAGATCTGGCTGATTCAGACCCTCAAGCAAGAAGTTTCACTGGCTCCAGAACCCAGTTTTCCCATGCCCAGGCAAAGTGGTATGTCAAATCCCCACCCACTGTGAAGAGTGCCTTTTAGCACCATCTGACTAAAAAAGTTAATAAAAACTCCTTAGAGCTGTGCGGCCCAGTGGTTCTTGAGCTGAGAGGCAAGTGAGCAGAACTGTTTGTCCCAGAGCAAAGCCATTACCAAGCATGGAGTGTTCCCATGTTATGCACAGGCAGGGAGATTAATTCATAGCCAAGACTGAGGGTAGGTCCCTGCCCCTCCCACCAGAAGGTGTATTTTGGAAATTGAGAATTGCCTAGAGAGGACTTTCCCCTTCCAGCCTAGGCAAAGGATCTGAGACAGCCCCACCAGCTGTGGAAAGTATTTTCCAGCTCCATCTGACCTGTAGGGCTGGAGACAATTCCTGGAAGCTGTGTAGCCCAGTGGCTCTCAAGCTGAGTGATGGATAAGCAGAGCTAATGGTTTGCAGAGCAAAGCAAGAGGCCTTATTTTGTCAGGAAACTTGGAGTATGGGTCAGCTTGAACTAAAACAACACAAAGCTTAACCTGCTTTAGAGCTGTTCCTTCCACTGCACCTGGGAAGGAAACCTAATTCATAGCCCTGCTCACTGCTTAATACAGCCTCCAGCCTGTCCAACCAAGAACCCTAACCAGAGATCACAGGAAGCTTCATAGATCATTCAACAATCCTATGTACAGTGGCACTTGAACAGAGACTAGAGCTCATGGCTTCCCTCACCCGCAGAGTAAAACCAGTGGCTTCACCTGACCAAGGAATTTAATGCACAGTCTAGACTGGGTCCACAGTGAAATGTATAGACCCTTGGTTTTGTTTTGGTGCCCTGCCAGGGCAGGAAAGTTAATTCATACTCTCATCTACTACTGAATATCGTACCCAGTCCCAACATCTAATAAACCTGACCAGAGAATCTAGGCAATCATGGAGCCCATCTTAAAGCCTCACTTGTATAGGGAACCAAGCCAATGGTCCTATCTAACTGTTTTCAGCCAGTGGCACGACCACCATCTCTATCCTCAGACCTCAAACTGTTGCCTTGCCCAAAAATAGACCATAGGAGCAGGTCCCAGCTGCCCAAAGACATCACCAGCAGACATTCACAGAAACCCAAGTTGAGCTGATAGATGAAGAACTGTCTCTGCCACTGCAAATCTATAAAATTCTGGAAGAGGAGCTTGATTATTCAGATTTGCAGATACCAACATGAGGAATCAAGGATCATGAAAAATTGTATAAAGATGACACCACCAAAGGAAACTAATAAAGCTGCAAAAACTGACCCAAAAGGAATGGACATCTATAAACTGTCAGAAAATTAATTCAGAATAATTCTCAAAAAAGTTTAGGGAACCACAAGAAAACACAAACAGACAACTAAACAAAATTAGGAAAACAATGCATGAAGAATGAGTTCAACAAGGAAATACAAACCATCAAAATAAACAGAAACTTTAGAGTTGAATAATATAATAACTGAACTGAAGAACTCAATAGAGTTTTAAAAGTAGACGTGAGCATGCAGAAGAAAGAATCAGTGACCTGGAGGAGAGGTTATGGGAAATAACCAACTCAGAAGAGCAGAGAAAGAGAATGAAAAAGAAATAAAGAAAGCCTATGGGGATTATGAGGCACAATGAAAAGAAACAATGTTTGCATTTTGGGAATTCCAGGAGGAAAAGAAAAAGAGAAAGGGACAGAAAGTATATTTGACACAATAATAGCTAAAAACTTCTTGAACCTAAGAAGAGAAATGAATATTCAGATCCAGGAGGTCCCAAAACTCCCAAATAGGTTGAACCCAAATAGGACCAGACTGAGACATGTTGTAATTAAATTGCCAAAATTGAAAGACAAAAACCAAAATTTTAAGAGCAGTAAGAGAATAGAGAAAAGTTACATTTAACTTATATGTTAAATGTAAGTCCTAAAACTATGAAACTCCTAAAAGAAAACAGGAATAAAGCTTCTTGACATAGTTCTTGGTAATATTTTTTGGACGTGACACCTACAATACAAGCAATAAAATAAAAAAATAAGCAAACTAAAAATATTCTGAACGACAAAACAAACCATCAACAAAATTAAATGACAATCTACAGAATGAGAAAAAAATTGCAAATCATTGACCCCGATAAAGGGTTATATTCAAAATAAATAACTCATACAACTCAAGGACAAAAAACAACCCAATTTAAAAGATGCATAAAAGGCCTGAAGAAACATTTCTCCAAAGAATATATATGAAAGGCCAATAGCTACATGAAAAGTTCCTCAACATTACTAGTCATTAGGAAAATGCAAAATAAAACCATGATGAGATAGCACTTTGTGCCTATTGGATTGGCCATCATCAAAAAGATAGAAGCTAACAAATACAGGCATAGATGTAGCGGGAAAGGAACTCTTGTGTGCTGTTGGTAGGACTGTAAATTGGTATAGCCACTATGGAAAAGAGGATGAAGGATTCACAAAAAAATAAAAATAGACTACCACATAATCTAGCAATTCTGCTTCTAGTAATTAACAAAAACATTAATTCAAAAAGATATCTGCACCTCATGTCATAGCGGCATTATTTTCTATAGCCAAGAAATGAAAAAACCTAATTGTCCATCTGTCCATTGTTAGATAGATGAAGGGATAAAGCAGACATGTTTTATCTATATACCTATATCTATATCATCTATATCTATCTACATCTATAGATATAGATACATAATTCAGTAATGAAAGCTGAGGAAATCCTACAACTCATGACAGCATGAATAGACCCTGAAGGCGTTCTGCTAAGTGAAATAAGTCAGACAGAAAAAGACAAAGACTATATGACCTCACTTATACGTAGAATCATAAATCAATCAATTAACCAACCACTGATTAACCAACCACCAACCAACTGACCAACTGACCAACCAACCAAACTCATATGAAAAGAGATCATACTTATGGTATCAGAGGTGGAGGGTAAGGAAGGGACAATTGAAGGAAGGTGGTCAAAAAGTAACAAACTTCCAGTTATAAGATAGTCCTAAGGATGGAATGTACAACATGATGTCTACAGCTAACACAGTTGTATGACATATAGAAAAGTTAAGAGAACAAATCCTAAGAATTCTCATCCTAAGAAGACAATCTTTTTCTTTCTTTTCTTTGTTTTGTATCAAAAAAAGATGAATATTAGCTGAATCTATTGTGGTAATCATTTCACAATACACATAAAGCAGGCAATTGTGTTGTATACCTTAAACTTACACAGTGATGTATGTCAATTATTTCTCAGTAAACCTAGAAAAATAGTGAGTCCTTATGGATAAGGTCTGAGTCTTACTATGCTTTTTATCCTTATGAATAGATACAGTTAAGCATTCAATCTATGTAGGGTTTTCTTTCTCAAGGTTAGTCAACATTTCAATGTTGTTGTTTCCTAAAAAACAGCATAAAGAAATATTCAATATAATTTTCCAGGGCACCTACATGTTCCCCTGATTTTTTTGTTCCCTACTCTCCCACTGTGGCTGTCCATTTTATAGCTCTTTATGTTACATTTTAGTTACCATGGGCAAGTAAGGAATGAATTGAATTTTAACTGTGATGAACTGCTAGTGACAGAATAAAAGGTCATTTTAAAGTTAAATGCTAATATTATCTTTTCTCATTATTGGGCACATTAGGTTGTCTAAATTTTTGTCTAAGATGTTTATCATTATTAGTTATTCAAAAACAATGCACAGCTATTCACTCTACAACTGATGAGACAGTAAATCTTCTAATGAAAAGGCTTCAAGCCTGACCATTAAAAAGATACTTAGTTTGAACTCCATTAGCAGTAATGAATGTGTTCTTTGACACATGTAACTTTCAAACCATACTCATATTTCACAAGCTAAGCAATTGGACACATTGGTCACAGAGACTGAAATGTACTGTCTGCCAGTTTAACCTATGAAGATGAAATAAAAATATTACTTACTATTTGGTTTATTGAAGACATATGGAGGTTATTTACTTTAAAAATATTTTAGCATAATTAATTCTCAGTTTATATTAGCATGTATACATGTTAACATTAGATATTATTAACTGGCCATCTATGTTTGCTAAACAAAGAGCTTCATGTTTTATAAATATTATTACTAAATCTCAAAACTTCTGCAAAGAGGTCTAGGAGTTGTTAAGAGCTGCATTTTTTTTTCATTTTCCATTTATAGACTGAGAAACTGAGATTCAGGAGTAGGAAGTGACCTGCTCAAGGACATTTACTAGTCATGCTTCCTTCTACTGGAGTTAAAACCTTAACTTTAATGCCAATAATTCTCCAGCTGCAGCCATGGGCCTAATTTCTTCTTTGTTGGCTAAGAAAGGTCCTTATGATCTTCTAGGGCAAGGGCTCTGGAATGCTGATGTATCCTTATCTGCAGAACATGAAGGAGCTTGGGCCAAGGGGGATTGTATGGTAGGAGAAGGCAAGAGGTGTGAATTTACCTTGGTGGTGACAGAAAGCGGGTTGGGGGAGGTTGCTCACAGTCTGTGTGGTGAGTGGAGAGAGGGTTGAACTTGGCACCCTGAGCACAGCCACATTTTAGGGACATACAACAAACAAACAAACAAACAAACAAAAACAGCTGACTTCAACTAGACACAGATGAATGGATTCAGAAAGCTGATAATTAAAAGCTAAAGTTACTATGACTTTAGACTGCAGTTAATATTGATATGTCCACCATGTGGAGATTATAGTCTTCATTCTCTTATGTTTTATGATACAGAAATAAAGGAGAGTTTTTAGCCAGTGTACAATATTGTTTATCTTGTTTAGGAAAAACGGACAAGATAAAGAGGATATTAAGAGGCCATTGAGAGTTGACCATGATGTGTTCTTGATGTTGTGGCTCAGCAGAGGGAGGCACCTGCGCAGCTCAAGTTTGGATGTAAGTTTCACTGGACCTCCATGCTCCACACCAGTGCTAAGGTGTGGGTTATAGGAGTATTGTAGTAGGGGAAATGCTATTAGAAAATTTTTTATAATGTTTTGGGATTGTGGGGCACCTAGATGGCTCAGTTGGTTAAGTGTCCAGCTCTTGATTTTGGCTCAGGTCATGATCTCATGGTTCAGATAGAGCCCCAAGTCTGGATCTACGCTGACAGCACAGAGCCTGTTTGTGATTCTCTGTCTCCCCCTCTCTCTGCCCCTCCTTGGGTCACACACGTGTGCACACTCTCATATGAGCGCTCTCTCAAAATAAATAAATAAGCATTTAAACAAACAAACAAAATGTTTGGGGATTCCTTTACTCTTTTAAGGCTCAAGGAAATAATTTTCTGTACATTTCCTATGTCTTCATAATTAAGGAAGGGCTTCTGTTTCACCTCAACTATAATTTGGATACAAGTGGACCCATATATTTTTACAATTGTTCAAATACCATACTGCTCAATTCTGGAGAGTGAGAACAATTTTTCAAGACTAATCCCCAAAGAAAACCAATAGCCAGCATTTACCAGCAAAGTTGTTGTTGGCTGGTTGAGGGGAGGGAGACAAGGACAGGTGGGAGGTTCTTGACCCTCTCAGCATCAATTATACTCTTCCATTTCCTCATATCTCCCACCTAATCACCACTGTCTCCTCTCCTGAAGCAAGCCTTTGTCCAGAAAGGCAGCATATGTTACACAAAGATGCTATGACTTGCTTTTTATTTTATCTCTCTGAAGTTTGAGTAAGTAACAAGAGGAACCGTAACCATGGATACAATGACAAGCAAATGCAGAGAATGTGAAGTGGAAACGACAGGGACTCAGGGATGTGATGAACATGCACTTGCAGAGTCTATGATCATCAGATGGAGACCTGGGTCTCACCAGAAATGCACTCTGTGCTTTAGAAAGGCAGACTTCAGAAACTTCAAAGAAAGGGCTTCTGAATGCAGGTGGTAGATTTAACCGTGCTTCTGATCTGTTCCCTCCATAAACCCCATTTAAGTGACAGTAAACAGATTTTTTGTAACTAGACACAAACCCACAAGGATGGAGGCAATAGAGAAGAATAAACACCAACAAACTTTTAGAAACTGCAAAGAAATATGCAAGTTCTAACTAACCTGACAGGAAAAATAAAACAAAGCAAACCAAAACTGTAAAGCCAAACTCTAAATCAGCAATGATTGGGAGGAGCCAAGCAACAACTCAATATGTACATGCAGTTTTCAGGTGGCTCAGGAACTGGGAGCATCAGGTACCACAGGATACCAGCGAGGAAGAGTTAACCTACTGAGAATTGATTGAAAGCTTTTAGAGAAACTGGACTCAGAATATTTTTCAGTGCCTATCTGACCATTTGCCCATGTCTTGTCAGACACAGATGCTTCATTCTTTGGAGAGGTTACAACTGAGGTTTTATAGGCTTTGGCAGCCCCCCGTGATTAAGGGTGGGGATACCATTCCAAAACAAAGAAAATAAACATATGCTGGAAGGTGAATGTTCTATTCCACTCCCGGTCCCACTTGTCTTTTCTGCTGTTGGGCTCCAAAATCATTGGCTGGCCATCATCCCTGCAAGCAAAAGATCAGAAGATTCTTCTCTGTGAGAATCTAACAAGCTCATGTAGAAATATTTCATCATATTTTAGTGCTTCTCCAACAAAATGGCCCACCATGTCAACAAATGACCTTCAGTGATATCTGTATTTACAAGCAGCACCCATAGGCTCAAAGTTGCCAGTTAAGCTTGTACTCCTTCACTCTTTAACGGCACAGAGAAGCAAAGATTACTGAACCTGTGAGAAAAGTCTGCTAACATGAGTTACAGAAACCAAAAGAAATGAAAAGATAAAGAATCTTGGAAGGAAACCGATGCCATGGAGGAGGAAAAAAATCTTCAAAACTTTGTTATTAATAACATCATAGAAATAAAGATATTTCATCCAAGAAAGAAGTGGACATATTAAAGGACATATTCAGGGGGAAAAAGAAGAGCCCTGGAAAATAACATGAGGAAAGAAATTGAAAATTGAATAAAAAGTTAGAGAAAAAATGGAAAAAATCTCCCAGAGTGTAAAGTGAAAAGATGGAGATAAAAACAGGGGAAACAAATGAAATTAGAAAAGCAGTTAGGAAAACTCAGTATCCAAAAAGTAGAAGTGCTACCAAGAGAGAAAAGGAAAACAAAATTGTAAATGACATAATTCAGGAAAATTTCCCTGAACTTAAGGACATAGGTGGCAAGATTAAAAGATCCCATTGAGATCCTAGAATAATTAAAGAAATGCAACTCACATTAAGGAATGTTGTTTCAATATCTCAGAGCAATGGTGTAGCACTGAGTGTGGTACAAACATCCAGAGAGGGAAATGGTTATTGAAAAGGGAAAGGGATCAAAATGGCTTCAAATTTCTTAATAGCAAAGGTTGGTGAATTGAAAGGCAATTGAAAATTGGAGGTAATTGAAAATTGCATCCAAAATATTGATAGAAAATGATTTTCAGGGGGCGCCTGGGTGGCGCAGTCGGTTAAGCGTCCGACTTCAGCCAGGTCACGATCTCGCGACCCGTGAGTTCGAGCCCCGCGTCGGGCTCTGCGCTGATGTCTCAGAGCCTGGAGCCTGTTTCCGATTCTGTGTCTCCCTCTCTCTCTGCCCCTCCCCCGTTCATGCTCTGTCTCTCTCTGTCCCAAAAAAAAAAAGAAAATGATTTTCAGTCTAGAATGTATGCCCAAACTGTCAATTAAATGGTATATAGGAATAGAGACATTTTTAGGTATACATGATCTCAAGATATTTACCTCCCTTTCCCATAAAATTATTTTAAGATATGCTCCACAAAAAGAAAGAGAAAGGAAACCAACACATATAGTAAGATACTAGGTAAACCGAAACAGTCGCATAAACCCTGGAGAGAAATTAAAATATCCTCCTCTAGGGTGATGGTAGAAGGGAATCTCAGAATGACAGGTATGTACTAAGCAAGGACAACCTGGTCGGAAGCAGTGTGGCTCAAAGTAAATACACTGAGGCCATCAACACCATATTCTCTGCCATTTTGTTGACTTTAAAAACAATGTTTGTTTATTTTTGAGAGAGAGAGACAAAGTGTGAGCAGGGGAAGGGCAGAGAGAGGGAAACACAGAATCCAAAGCAGGCTCCAGGCTCTGAGCTGTCAGCACAGAGCCTGATGCAGGGCTCAAACTCACCAGCCGTGAGATCATGACCTGAGCCGAAGTCAGATGATTAAGTCATCTTAATCCGGAATCAGTCATCAGATTCCGACTGAGGAACCCAGGCACCCTTGCTGCCTTTTTATTTGAATGAAACTACAAGAAAATGTGCTCCAATTGGAGAGAGAGGCAGCGGGGGGGGGGGGGGGGGGGAGGGGGACCTAGAAAGACAAATAAGATCTATCATATGGGTAAATAGACAAAACAACTAGGAGAAAAGTATAGAGTAGGAGAGCAGCAAGAAAAGTTCCATAATAAGAGTCATTTAGTAAGACTAAAGAGTAGAGAAATCAGATAGAAGAAGAGGTCTCTAGAAGGAAAGATTCCAGGGGTGCCTAGGTGGATCAGTAGGTTGAGTGTGGTTCAGGTCATGTTCTCAGGGTTTGTGAGTTCAAGCCCTGCATCAGACTTTGTGCTGACAACTCAGAGCCTGGAGCCTGCTTCAGATTCCGTATCTCTCTCTCTCTCTTTCTGCCC
Organism: Prionailurus bengalensis; assembly: GCF_016509475.1. Lineage (NCBI taxonomy): Eukaryota > Metazoa > Chordata > Mammalia > Carnivora > Felidae > Prionailurus > Prionailurus bengalensis. Next base: position 52,643,489 of record NC_057360.1, read on the forward strand.
CTCTCCACCATGATCTGTCTCTTTCTCTGTCAGAAATAAATAAACATTAAAAAAAGAGAAAAGATTCTTTAAAAATGTTGGAATTATTAGGTTACATTATGTAATTAATCTTTTGAAAAATACTTAGAAGCTGTTTGAAGATGTGGAAAAAATCATAGAAAGCTATGCAGATTAAAAAAAGATATCTATTAGCTTTAGGAAAAAGCAGTAAATGAAAAGTAATAACAGCACACAATAATATGTGAATTATACATTCAAAAACATAGTAAAGTAAAACAACACTGATTAAACAAAAACTGTCACTCAACCATACAGAAAGGCCGAGGGAGGGGAAGCAAGGGTGATGGAGATCAGACAATTAAATCCTCCTCTGTTATAATAATAAGTCAATGGATAATATCTAAGATCAAAAGGAACTGTATAACCTTGCAAATAAATAAATAAATAAATAAATAAATAAATAAAATATATAGATAAATGCCTAAATGTCAGATGAAACAGCTAAGAGTCCAAAGTTGCCACCTCCGGAGAGATGACTTGGGAGACCAGGGTGGGAGGGTATACTGGGAAAACAAACAAACAAACAAAGAAACAAGCATTGTTAACATAATCGGGATATGCTACAGACAATTCATACCAGCTTCACCCAAGTTAATTGTTCTCATCTGGTCCCTACTCCCGGTCCAGTAATGTAATGCTGGTTGCTTCAATTAGCCATGGTGGGAGTGTTGACACTGGAGAATTCAGGAAATGCCTCACATCTTTATTCCCACCTCCAACACCCTCAACACACACCCCCTAGAGGGAACTGGTCATTAAGTGTTTAAGTGTAGTCTATTGACTATACGCCTACTTGACTTTTATTCATAAATTCGTAAAACATGTGTAGCTCAGCTAATAGTAACTAATGAGTAATTTTATAATAATAAAACATTAAAACATTCCAGGAAAATATTTTTATGACCCTGTATTCTAAGAGTCTTAAGAACATTGATAACTCAAGAAGACTTGAAGACGATACAAGTTATGCTAATATAATCACACATTATTCCAGTGAGGAAGAAAAAAAAGGCACTTAAATTAATGCAAATGACAGGGAGCTTTAGATTCAACTCAGAAGGTTTAATGATCTATACAAATGTTGGGAAAAGGGCTACAAGATCATGGATGATTATGTGAAAGATCCACACTGTCAAGAGAACAAAACGAGTTTAAAAGAAGCTCAGGCTTACTCAGAAATTTAAGTTAAACACGAATCTTTTTAAACCTGTTTATGAAGTAGGAAAATAAACAAACAGAAGAAGAGTAGGATGTCTTTTTTGAGATGACACGTGTTAGCATTCGATGGAAAAGAGAACAAAACCGTTCAGCTCCACTGTTAACTGCAGTAGCCTTTATGGGGGAAAGGTCAGATCACCACTTTGGGGATGTTCAGTGCATCTTGCAGAAGCGAAGACGTGAGTGATACTCGGATGTTGTGCTTTGCAACCTGGGACTGGGCATAGGTGCTTCCATCCAAACTCTAAAATGAACACTGTGTCTAACACATAGGCTGTCAGAGAAAATCTCCAACTTTTCCACTGGCCTTTTTCCTCTACTCAGTTCCCTCCTTATCAATTACCTGGATTTCATTAGTCTGTCACATGAGTCATCCCCCTGAGCTGGGATCAGTGTTTTGGCAAGTAGCCCAATTATGGTGATTCAGACAACAAACAGAGAAACAAAAACAGGTGAAATGATCAAAGAGTAAATAAATGCAACTGTGTTTCTGTCTAATGAATGAGCGGAAGATATCGTAGTCTGGGACAATAAAGTTGAATCATTAAAAATACATCTTTAGATTCCACAATTCACACTCCCAGTTAATGAATCTCAAACATGTCCCCATTCTGACTGCAAAACTTTAACAATATTTAACACTTTAGCAACATTTAAAGTGCATTTATTTCCTTTCTGTGTAAGAATCCTCATTTAAAAACAATTTCAGCCCGGTCATTATTGTTAAAAAATTCTCTCATAGTGATAGTATCCTGTTTTTCTCTGAAAAGAATATTTGAGACAATTGCCTTCCTATGTTATGAACTCAATATGGAAACATGCCCCTGAAAGTCATGGAATAGAACAATTATCCTTTGTCTTTACAGCTTAAGTCAATCATATACCGATTCCAAAATGTATTCTGGTGAGACTATGGATAAGTCATAGGTTCGGTCTTCTGTGTTTCAACAAAGCCATTTTACAGTTGGGAACTATCACTGCTTACAATGATAAGACACATTCCCATTTTTTAAAAAATCTATTTTTGTGTATATTACTTTTGCTCACTGAACCATTTAAATTTTTGTTGATTATACAATAATTTGAAGCTTTTCACAAATACATTTTTTCTTACCATGACTCCAAGCTATAAAGGAGTAATTTACATTTCTAGTGACTTGGCTCACCCTGGGTCTCCTGAAAGAGAGCTGGTGTAGCATGGAAAATAGACTCAAAGACGGCGAGCTGAAGGAAGCTCTGGATACCGCAGTTGTTATCACGCTTTGTTATAACTGTATTAAGATAGTGTTTGTCTCAGTCCATTTGGGCTGCTATAACAAAATTACCATAAACTGGGTGGCTTATTAACAGCAGATTTTTTTCTCACTGTTCTGGAGCCTAGGATGTCCAAGATCAAGTCACTGGGAATTTCAGTGTCTGATGAGAGCCCACATTCTGGTTCCTAGATGGCACCTCCTTGTTGTGTGCTCACATGGTGGAAGGGGGTGAGGGAACTGTCTTGCACTTCTTTTTTATAAGAGTGCTAATCCCATTTTGAGGGCAACACCTCACGTCCTAATTACCTCCCAGATGCCATACCTCAACACACCATCACTTTGGGGATCAGGTTTTTAACATATTTAACTTGGTGGGGAGGGGAGCACAAGCATTCAATCTATCATGTTGTTCTGCAAACAAAGAACTTTATGAGGACAGGAATGTAAAGAGCTGTGCTAACGTCCTTTCTGTTAACTGGTTACATGAAGAAATATACTAGTACTATATTTCCATGTTATACAGCATGAAGATAAGACAGAAATATAAGCTTGGTCTTCAAGGGGCTCATGATCAACTTCAAAACTCCTAGAACCATTAGAAAACGTTTATTACACACACAATATGACTAAGTGTAAGGGATAGGATATTTAAGGAAAAAGAATCCTAAGTAAAATTTTTATGCTTGAGGAAAACCAGCTGCCAAGCTTGACCAAACTGAACTTAATTATTCTTATGGGTCACTCTCAACTAATTCCAATCTTTTAGTCTAGTAAGAATATTTTCTGCAGAGAAAATGACTTTATCTTAGCAACACAATTACATTATTAAGTTTTTTAAGAAATGCTCAGTTCATTAAGAAGGAGACAAAGACAAATATCACTGATTTGAAATTGTTAGTTCAGAATCACATAGTATGAAATTGAAAGCATGCATTGAGTGAAAATTATAAATATGCTAACTACTAAGTGAAAAAAATTATTTGCCTTTAAAATAGTAGTTTCTGCTCACTTAATAAGGCATTAGGAAATAATGTCACAATGGTCCAAAATGCTCTGTTATAGGTTGTGTGGTTATGTTATAAATGTTACATATGCCTATATTATGTGGAGACTAGGCAATGTCTTATGAAAAATTTAATGGTACAGATGGGAAACCAACATAAAAGGCACTTCTGAGAGGAAGCAGAAGGTGGAGAGAAAAACAAGACCCTGAGTTGGAAAAATCTAGTCAATATGCTAGTTTCACATCTTACTAGCTATGTAAATTTCATCAAGGTTCTCAACCATTCCAAATTTCAGATTCCTCCTCCTTCCTTCCTTTCATCCTTCTTTTCTCCCTCCCTCCCTCTCATTTTTCTTTCTTTCTTTCTTTCTTTCTTTCTTTCTTTCTTTCTTTCTTTTCTTCTTTCCATTCTTTTGTTCTTTCAATTTCTTATCTATAAAATGGGACAACTCTTCTGAACCACATGACTTTTGGTGAGAATGAAATAACAAATAAAACACCTGCCATAATGTTCAGAACACTGTAGTCACTTGGGGTTAGTTATACTTCCTCACTTAATGTTAGTGACTTTTGTCTTGTGGAATTTAACAAAGCAATATGCACATACTTGTCTAGAGAACTTAAGAGTTTTTATTAATTTCTCATTATTTCTCCATAGAATGGGATGTTTAGAATTGGACAGAAAACAAATGCACTTAACATTTTTTTTTCAATTGAGAGACTACTTGTCTAAGAGAAATAAAAATCCAGATCCAGTTAAGGATTATATATCATAATACATGAGGATTTATTCTGATCATTCACTCTTTAGTATTCACTCAATGCATATACATTATTTTGTAACACATGTACTTTATTTCTACAAATAGTGCTTTCTTTATCCATTTTTTGATTGTTTTGAGTTTATGAAAGCTATTAACCTTGACAGAAAAACCCAAATATATTTATTCTCAAAGATATTATAACAATAGTTAACAAACTCAAGTTCTTACTATGTATCAGGCTATGATACATACATAATGACTCTGCCAAAGATGCCCATGTCCTAATCCTTGGTATTGGTAAATATGTTAAATACAGAGCAGTTGGGAATTATGGTTGCAGATGGCATTAAGGTTGCTAATAAGCTGAACTTAAAATTAGGAAGGGGTTATCCTGGACTATCTGGGGGGGGCCCAATGTAATAACAAGGGTCTTTTAAATGTGGAGGAGGGAGGCAAAAGAGTTAGTATTGAAGTAATGTAATATAAGAGAGACAAGACAAGCCATTGCTGGCTCTGAAGATGGGAAGAGACCGGGAGCCAAGGAATGTCAGCAGCAACTAGCAGCTAGAATAAGGCAAGGAAACAGATTCTTCAGAAAGCCTCTAGCACGGAATAAAGCCCTGCTGATGTTAGTCCAGGGAGACATATTTCTGACTTCTGAACCACAGAGCTTTAAAGTAATAAATTTGTGTTGCTTAAAGCTACTAAATTTGTGATAATTTGTTACAGTAGTAAATGGAATCTAATATACAAGCACTCTTCTAAAATGTTTTCTGTTTATCAAGTCATCTCGTTTTAAAAATAGTCATAACTTAGGTATTAGTATTATGCTTTTTCTTTTATGGTTAAAAAAAAGAGCTGAATGCATGGAAAAGTCAAGTAGCTTGCCAGAGTTGGATCCTAGGGGATTTGAACTTGTTCTTTGGCTCTATAACCTTCATTCTTAAAACATTTTAAAAAGAAACCCAAAAAACCAAAAACAACAACAACAACAAAACACTTCCTCTCTTGATTTAAATACAGTTTTGGGTGGTCCACAGAGTCCCTGATGCTTATCCATAGATGCCAGTGATCTAAAAACTGTTATCTGCCAATCATCAAAAGATATAATTTTTGCCCCCCCCCTTAAAGCTTTGTTTATGGTTCAAGAACATCACAGGCATATTAAGATGGGTTAATGTGGGGCATCTGGGTGGCTCAGTCAGTGAAGCGTCCGACTTCAGCTCAGGTCATGATCTCACGGTTTGTGAGTTCGAGCCCAATGTTGGACTCTGTGCTGACCGCTCAGAGCCTGGAGCTGTGGATTTTGGATTCTGTGTCTCCCTCTCTCTCTGTTCCTCCCCCACTCATGTTCTATCCCTCTCTGTGTCCCAAAAATAAATAAACGCTAAAATAAATAAAAATTTAAAAAGATGGATTAATGTAAAATCATTTTATCATAAATGAATTAGTAAAATAGCAATTTAGCAGCAATATTTAGAGAAAGCAGATTTGGGGGAAAGAGTGGGTATTGTATATGCTTCTCCCTTACCTTGCCTCTGTCTCTCTTTCTGGTTCTCTTTCTCTCTCTTTGTCTCTGTCTCTCTCTCTTTTTCTCTCATGCACATAATATACATTTTCCCAAGAGGAATTAATATGTAAATGAAACAAAGCAATGCCCTCACTAGGGAAACAGACCAAAGAAAGTCTGTCATAGGAAGGTAAAAGTCAAGGTCAGTCAGTTCAGTTTGATTAGAGCCTGTTGTGTCTGAGATGGTTGCAGACTGCACCTTCTACCATTCTCCCAGGCTTCACCTGCCTCTTGCATAGAGTCTGCACCTATCTTCTGACACCTGAGTATTTTTATTTCACCAGATTGTGAACAGTCTAAATAAACATAAGTAAAAAAAAAAACTCAAATATTTATGAGTCTTTTATTTATATTTTCTAATTTGTATTGAAATTCTAGTTAATTCAATATTGCATACGGTGCAATATTGGTTTCAGGAGTAGAATTCAGTGATTCATCACTTACATACAACACCCAGTGCTCACAACAAGCGCCCTTCTTAGTATCCATCACCTACTTAAGGCATCTCCCACCCACCTCCCTTCACCAACCCTCAGTTTGTTCTCTATTATTGAGTCTCTTGGGGTGCCTGGATAGCTCAGTCGGTTAAGCGTCCGACTTCGGCTCAGGTCACGATCTCGCGGTCCGTGAGTTCGAGCCCCGCGTCGGGCTCTGTGCTGATGGCTCAGAGCCTGGAGCCTGTTTCAGATTCTGTGTCTCCCTCTCTCTCTGCCCCTCCCCCGTTCATGCTCTGTCTCTCTCTGTCTCAAAAATAAATAAACGTTAAAAAAAATTTTTTAAATAAAAAAAGAGTCTCTTACGGTTTGTTTCCCTCTCTCTTTTTTTTCCCCTTCCCCTATGTTCATCTATTCTGTTTCTTAAATTCCATTTATGAGTGAAATCACATGGTATTTTCTTTTCTCTGACTGGTGTATTTCATTTGGTGTAATAGTATCCACGTCATTGCAAATGGCAAGATTTCATTCTTTTGATGGCTAAGTAATATTCCATTGTTTATAGCCCACATCTTCTTTATGCATTCATCAGCCAATCCTCATTTGGGCTCTTTCCATAGTTATTTCCACAGGCTATTGTTAATAATGCTGCTATAAACATTGGGATGCTCGTACCCCTTCAAATCTGTATTTTTGTATCCTTTGGGTAAACACCTAGTAGTGAAATTGTTGGGTTTTAGGAAGAGTCTATCAGACAGCCAAACATTTTCATTAAAGACATAGTACCAAAAAAATTTTTAAAGAGAGAAAAAATAAGTCATTAATTTTGTGCTACTCCCCCTCCTTTAGTAATCTTTTTACCTCTCCACTTTTGAGTCTTCAATGCCATTGCCCATCTTCATGAAAGATGAACCTTCTTTCTTTTGCATAACATTTCAGAAATGCTTTAAATAAAAAGTATACAAAGTAAATAAGAAATAAATAATATCTAAATGTGCTATTTAAAATATTATTTTTATTTTGCTGGACCTATGTGTACATAATTTATTGGAATAATAAAACATGTATTTGGCAACTGTGCTAAAATAAAATACAGAAATAGGAAATGGTTAACTGTACCAAAAATTAGTTTTAAGTTCTATTCCAGGCATTTAAATTCCCATGATGGCAGAAACCTCTTGTGACTGGTGAGCACACCCAGTTACCTATTTGGCAGCCCTGAGTCCTGAATGGAAACCAGTGCACTTTGCTGGTAAACTGAGTTACCACTATCCTTCACTGGACAGAGACAACATGCTTTTCTGTCTGTAAGAGTATTTTATTAACATCATTTCTCTGCACTACAAGTCAGTGACACGTGTTAACTAAGTCAGTTGGCAAACATTATTATGCTTTTTAAATAGGATGTTTCTAAATGACAGTTTCATAATAACCTAAAAGTGCAATAACCCAGGCAAGCCCTACACTAAATTATTAAGTAATACAATGTACCATAATTGTAATACTGTCCATTCCACCCATTCTTTTCCACAGATCCTTCTCCCGACTCCACTTCTTCCCCATACACATAGATACATTTACTCATGACGGATGTCAATTTCAAATGCTTTTCAACTTCTTGCCAGTGGAAAATTGCTGTCAGGGAAAAAAGAAATTCTAAATACCTAACTCAGGCTACATGAGTTATAATATTTATAATGTAATAGAGTTGCTATTGATTTAAAATTTTTTTAATGTTTATTTATTTTTGACAGACAGAACATGAGTAAGGGAGGGGCAGAGGGAGAGGGAGACACAGAATCTGAAACAGGCTCCAGGTTCTGAGCTGTCAGCACAGAGCCCAAAGCGGGGCACAAACTCATCAGCTGTGAGATTATGACCTGAGCCAAAGTCAGATGCTTATTCTACTGAGCCACCCAGACGCCCCTAGAGTTATTATTTCTAGTAGTGTTTGTATTTTGCTCTTAAAAAGAAAAATAAACAAAAAAAAAAAAAGGAGAGGGGTACCTGAGTGGCTCAGTCGGTTAAGCACCCTGACTCTTGATTTAGGCTCAGGTCATGATCTCATGGTTTGGTCCATGGGATCAAACCCTGCTTCAGGTTCTGTACTGATAGCACAGAGCCTGCTTGGGATTCTCTCTCTTTCTCTGTCCTCTCTCTCTCAAAATAAATAAATAAATATTTTTAAAAAAGAGAAAAAATTCAAGGGGAGGTCCCAAAGAAATGAATATGTATTGGTGAGATTTCATAAAGCAAATGGCCAGAAGGGCTTGCTTCCCTGTGACTCAGAAATCACACAAATTGAAGTGATCATCTGTTTGTAAAGCATATCTAACCTAAACTGCACAGGTAATATGGGCTCCCTTGTTAGGCCCAACACCTCAAAATTGTAGATTCTGAGCAGGACTGAGTATATATAGAAAATTTGAAGTACACCACATATTTACTTGATAAGCAAAGCATTATAAAGATACTTCAAAGTAAACAGAAATCATCCATAAGGCAAGTAGAAGGGGCTTTTTAGCTGGCAGTAAATATAACAAGAGTTAGTTCCAGGCAGAGAATATCTCTTGATTGGACCATATAACAATACATAAAAGTAGGTAATAGTCATGTATACAACACATGGGATCATTTTATGTGCATTTATATAAGAAACATAGTTTCTGAGGCTCCTGGGTGGCTCAGTCGGTTAAACGTCAGACTTCCGCTCAGGTCATGCATGATCTCGTGGTTCGTGAGTTTAAGCCTCATGTCAGGCTCTGTGCTGAAGAGCTAAGAGCCTGGAACCTGCTTTAGATTCTGTGTCTCCTTCTCTCTCTCTGCCTCTCCCCTACTCATTCTTTCTCTCTCTCTCTCTCTCGCTCTCGCTCTCGCTCTCGCTCTCTCTCAAGAATATATAAACATTAACAAAAATTTTTAAAAAATAAATAAAAAACATAGTTTCTTAACACAGAGAATATGGTTCATCACTTATTGGAAAAGGTCGAAAGGCACATCAACATTATATACTGTAGCAATGTATACTGTTTACATATATTTTGAGACCAAGATAAAATGCATATGAATTTCAAATTAAATTTTGTTTTCATGTTAATCAATAATTCTCACATTTAACTAGGTCACAAGGGGGGAGTCTGTATTAACTGGATAGAGCATGACAGGAGAAAATATAGAAGTAGTATGTTTTTTTAAACATGTTTTTAAAAGCATTTAACTAAACCTTTTCTCGACTACAACTTGGTTTCTTTAAAGCTTCCTTTATTTCAGGCTAAGGTTTTATGAGCATCTCCCAATTTATACTTATCTTTGTGAGAATAGAAATTGATTTTCTACTATAAGTGTTGCTTACTCTAGGGAATAGACACATTCCAGAAAGAGAGTTGCTGGAATTTTTTTTTTTGGTAATACTTGCATTTTATTTTCTCTTTGACATTCATTATAAACTTGAAGACTGTATGGCGAATATCACCACAAAGAAAAGTCCACTCAAACTTAGTCTTTGGAAAAAAAAAATTTTCCTGAGAAAAATTTACTAAATTTAATGTATAATTGCAAATTAGAATTTGGCAGGTATTAATTTTAGCATGCTGCCTTTCAGGTAACAAAACTGGGCGTTGAAATAAACCAAAGGAGCTAACAGTTGTTGAGGGCCCAGTGTGATTCTGTGTGCCGTGTGTGATTATATACCTCAAAATGCATGCTTTTTCTTCAGATTGAGATCCTTGGACTAATTGCATCATAATCAGATGGAATGGTATGTTTCAAGGCTGACTGTTAGTCTACAAAATTAGAATCCAAGTCTTTGAGGATGAGGCTGGGAAATCTGCATTTTTAACAAGCAAGTCTGGTTATTTGTTAAGCAGTCTAAAGTTTGAGAAGCACTGATCGATGTTAGTGAGGTCCTCCCTTCCTAGGTAAATTTTTCATAAACTAAGTTATTGAAAAAGACACTGTTTACATAATTTAAGTTCTTATTTTTTAATTTCTTGACTATATGCATAAGAATTTCTGTTGAATTGTAATGGCAGAGCTTGGATCTGTTAAGGAAGGTATATGAATACTACTGACTGAGACATTGCCTCTTTAACTCTTAAGGAAAAGAATTGCTCTTTGGGGGACAGAACAAAAGCTGTAACGCTGAGATCTGCCTTACTGGATTTCCCCCATTTCTCTCAGATGAATGGATCTTCCTAGGCTAAAACCCCAAAGCAAACCACAAAAATGATTCTGAAAGGTAGCTAAATCAAAACACTTTGATAAGCCATCAAAGGCTGATACTGTCTTTTACTAACATTCAGCGGAACACATATTGCTACATACTAGGAACTGATCGCTCAAAAGCCAATTGATGTCACAGACAGTGCTAAAGTGGTTCATGAATTTGAAATGACAACAGATGCTTTGAAAAAGGCAAGCCGGCTGGATTTTGATTGAACATGCTAATTTCCAAAAGAACCATTCCCTAGCTTGATTTTATACAGTGCAACCTGTTAAGACTATTTGGAAATCGCAGGGGCTGGTGATAAAATAATAGTGGGCTCAATTATCCATTATCAGAGGAAAAGAGAGCAGCATTCCCTTTGTCCCTTTGCAGGTTGATTTGAATACACAATACCAGAGGGCGCGGTGAGATGACTCAGAGGACAAGTGGCTGCAGCTTTGGGAACTATCAGAGATGAGTAAGTGACAAAATTTGGGGATATGTCCCTGCTAATTTGGTTCTGCATTGAGATTAAAGCTTTAATTTCTACCACTTGAGAAAAGAGAGTTAAACAAACAGCCTCTGTCCTTAAGGCAAGATTAAATTGAATCCTTTATCATGGGGATCCATAGAGGATGAGATTAAGAATTCTCATCAGTTAACTTTAGAAAATGCTTAAATGTAGGATCTCATGGTACAGAAATGTTTCTTTATAGCCAAGTTCCATTCAGCGGCAGAAATCTCAAAGTAGAAATTCAGGACTTTTTGGATTGATTAATAAGTTGATGGCAGTCCTGGACCTCCCTCTGCTCAAACATTTTAGAATTTCTCCTGATTAAATCAGCAGTGAGAAGATAGCCTCGTTGTACCAGCAACAGTGATATGAGTGTCAGCTCCCAAATATTTTCTCTTGTTGTCTGATAGTTCTTCTGTTTAATCTAATTCCTTCGACTCTTCCAGGGGTACAAATTTTGCTTGTGCTTTAGCGTTCTTCAGGGCAGGGATTGCAGTGATGTGAATGAGTCATGAACCTGAAGAGTGAAATGAAGGGATGGGGCACCTGGGTGGCTCAGTTGGGTAAGGGTCTGACTCTTGATTTCAGCTCAGGTCATGACCTCACAGTTCCTGAGTTTGAGCCCCGCATCATGCTCTGCGCTGACAGCACGGAGCCTGCTTGGGATTCTCTTCCTCTCTCTCTGCCCCTTCCCTGCTTGCTCTCTCTCTCTCTCTCTCTTTCAAAATAAATAAATACACATTAAGAATGAAAGAAGGGAATTTTTTCCAGAAAACATGGTAATCAAGATAAATATCTAAAAAATCAAAATAATGAAAAAAATCCCAGAGGAACAAAAATGTTGAAATTTTAAATATAGTCCGTTGTAGTTTGTTTTCTGACCCTGCATTACTGGACAGTAGGAACAGTCATTTCAACTCGTCCTGGCCCCAGAGCCATTGCATCTTCCTTGTCCCCCAGGCCCTCCACTAGGTAGATTCATGCGAGTTGACAGTGACATGCAAACAGATGGGGCAACCATGGGGTTTATATAGGGTATATATTTTTTTATTGTAACGCTTTATTGTTTACCACTTGGTTCGAAATATGAGAAGATACTTGGATAAGTGAATAAAGGGATGCACATTTTTTCTATTTGTCTCCAACATGACACTGTTAGTATCTTAAACTATTTAATACACAATTAACTCAAGGTATCTCATTAGCCACATCTGAATGTTAGAATGATGATACTTAAAATTTCAAATAACTTTCCTGTTTATGTTTGTTTTTTTTTTTTTTTTTTAATTTTTTTTTTCAACGTTTATTTATTTTTGGGACAGAGAGAGACAGAGCATGAACGGGGGAGGGGCAGAGAGAGAGGGAGACACAGAATCGGAAATAGGCTCCAGGCTCTGAGCCATCAGCCCAGAGCCTGACGCGGGGCTCGAACTCGTGGACCGCGAGATCGTGACCTGGCTGAAGTCGGACGCTTAACCAACTGCGCCACCCAGGCGCCCCTCCTGTTTATGTTTTTAAGAAGTGATAGTCCTGCAGTTGAATTGATCTCCCACTATTTAATTTGTATTATGTTCTTTGAAATAGGATTAACCACCTTTTTCACAAATCCAAAATGTGGATTTTGTGTTTTAAACTTAGGGATATTATATCCTGATTGACAAGCAGTCAGAAAGGTTGAAAGAACTAAAGAATTTCATCCCTACTCTGGGCCAAAAGACCCAGCTTAGAAAGCTGCCTGTAGAGGAGCTTAAGAGAGATTTACTAGAAACATTTTTTTTGGCTTTTAAAGCTCTTTTTAATGGGTAACCTAAATGCCATTTTAGTATAGAGTCTGTAGACTTCTAACAGCCATACCAGAAGTGCCCCTTCTAATTGGCTACTTAGATGGCAAGGTCACATATATCAATCAAGATAGCAGACATTTTGGAAATGTATCACTGGGAAAAGTAAGACTGAAAGAATCATTAAATACTTTTTATAGTTTTCTTTCCAAAAAATATAATAGCAGAAATCTAATCTCAGAATTGTCAGATACTTATTATTTTTCTGATTAATTATAAAGATTTAACCCCTTCCTGATAAAATTTTATCAATTCAAGAAAAGTAATATCAAGTGCTCCTTGCCTCTACTTTAATTGGAATTTTGTTTAGTTTGAAAGGTTTTATAATAAAATATTGAGAATATCTCATCCAATGTGAATATCCGAGAACCTCTGCTTCTTTTGAGGTGCAGTTTGAAAACCAATGCAATTTTAGATGGCACTTATATCAAGCCTTTACAGGTGACTAAAATTTTGAAGATAAGAGAACTCACATAAAGATACATTTCTAAGGATTTCTTCCTCCTCCTCTTGTCCCCCTCCTCCTTCTCTTCCTTTCTTCTCTTCTTCTTCCTCCTTTTTCTGGTTTTGATTTGTTGCCATTTGTTTTTAATTGGGATTGACCCACGATATGTCTTAAGTCAACATAACAAGACGGTGAGTACCTTACTCTGAATTTTGAAAACCCATTGGCTATTAGCAAACAATAGAAGAGAGGAAACCAAAGCCACATGTTCCAGGGATGTGCAATAAAGTCACAAGTTTTAAAATGTAATCGTAGGCAATCCCTTCATTGATTGAATCATATGAATGGAGACTTTGAAGTTAAACCCCATTGTTTATTTTGAGGAATAAAGGGTTAAGCTTTAAAGGCATAATATGGAAATTGAGAACAAGGGTATTTCCAACCATTTAAAAGAACACTTTCCTGAAAAGCTGTTTGGGTACCTCCCATTGTATTATATCATATACACAGCTAACTGCATAAATCTCCTTAAGCAGGATTTCATTTTTCCTCTTCAAGAAGTTATGTAGACAATAAATAGAACAGATTGGACTTGTCTAGCAGCATCAGGTAAAAAAAAACTGAAATTATTTTTAAACTTCTTTGCTAATGTTCAATGTCATGCTCTTGAAGCCATTATGATTGTTTAAGTTGTTGGTATTCGTTCCTGTAAAATATAAAACATACGAATATTTTTAGAGAGTTTATACATCCATGGTTTTTCTTTTTTCTCAGCAAATAAGAGAGATGGATATACAAGCAAATGTCCTAATGACTAGAAGCAGAAGGAGAGAAAAAGTAAGATAAAGAGAAGTGGGGAGACTATATGAAGAAAAGAGCTGACAGTACAGATGCTTTAACCCATGAATCTTTTATTTTTTTCATATACACCTTGTTATTGAAAATGAATGGCATGAACTTATGTTACCCGAGAACAGTATGGAGTGTGAAACCAGAGGGAGAATTTGCAAATATGTCTTTCTTAAAGAGGATTCTCTTCTCTTACTGGAAATATTATTTAAACACCTACCTACTGCTGACTATCAAATTCAAATGTGTTTTTTATGAACATCTTCACAACCCACCTCAACAAACAGATTCAAGAAAGAATTAAAGGAAAGAATGTGTCTAAGTTTCTCTCCATTAATGAAGGGAAAAGTCAGGCTTTTGTTATTTTTCCAGGGAAGTATAATTCATGTCACTGGAGGAAACTACTGCTAACAGTGTGAGTATTTCATTCTTTTCCTCATTCTCTCTTTCTCTCTCTTTCTATCTTTCACACACACACACACACACACACACACAACACACACACACGTCGCACCATCTAAATAGAGTTAATTCCTTACTTTGATTTTCACATTCATTCATTTTTTTCCCCCTTATGAACAGTAGTCCAGCACCTCCTACCTAGCAAGAAATTCTGATCCGAGAATTGAGGATACCATACTGAAGGAAACATGACTATCACACTCAAGATTTCCTAAGCTTTTTGTAAACAGGGATATAGTATGTTTGGGTGTATGTATGCCTGTGATTATCATCTGCATAGAATAGTTTTTTGCACATAAATGTTCCTTGGTAACTAGTAGTGAATTGTTTGTTTCATTGATTTTATTTATTCATTTATTATATGTTTTTTCCAGGGAAAAGGTTAGTGATTATAAAACAAAATACATTGGAGATATTCTTATCCTTAGTAAAAATTCTCAAAATTAAATATTATACCATATATATTTTCTTATTAATTTAATAAATATATATCGAGCCACTATTATGTGTTAAGCATTTACACTTTATAGACTATGATAAAGAACATTTGTGCCCATGCACACCACAGACTCGGTTCTCGGTTCCCTGGAGAAGATGTTATGCTTGATGATTCCATTTTCCTTTCTGAATGCAAACTAAGAATAACATAGTGTGCAGTAGTAATGAATAACCCTGTCAAAGGGCCAAAGAACAATGATGTTAGGTGCTTAAGTATTTTAAGCAGCTGCCAAATACTAGAAAATGTACCCAGCAATTGATTGATCACTTTGTGAAAACAAAAACAAACAAAACCAAAAGTTAAATTAAGGGAAAAAGGTTTTTGCACCTTCAGATATTACCTATCTGAATCTACTCCATTATATGCTCCCTTGCTTATAATTGTAGTGTGGTTATATTTAAGGTTTTACTTATTGCTTTTGGCTTATTTCCCCACTGACAGGTTAATATTGATTCAGAACATGTTAATCTCAATGAATATATTTCATTTCCTTTTTTTCTCTTTTTATAGACAAAATTTGACACCATGTAACAAAAATACTCTTTTCTCCCTCAAAATCTAGGAACAACAGGAGACAGATGGGGGCTAGCCCCTAAAAAATTGTATCAATCAATGCACAGCCATGTAAGAAAACTACATTTAGTCAAGCTGCTGATCATAAGCAGGATTATCTCAGGGGCAATAGAATTTGGAAACAGACCATATCTTGGCTGTTACCAGTGACAGAGCGAATCCTTTGAGGCTCTGAGCTCATGCTAAGTAATTTCCAATTAACTCATTACAATAAATGAATGTTTTTGTCTTTTTCATATAAGAGCTGAGGCCTTCATGTCATGGCTTCTTTTTACAAGCTTCTGGTTATTTCAGTCCCTTTGTTGGTGTCTTACCTTAGATTTCAAATCTAGCTGTATGTGTTAGACACATCATCAAATATTTTAAAAAATCAATTGGGAATTGCTAATAAATACTTTTAGCAACATAAAATAGCAATTATAAAATTATGTCAATTAAAATTACAGAAATCAAATTAAAAATTACTTTTAACACATTACAGAATTGAGGATCACCTGGGTGGTTCAGTCTGTTAAGCATCCAACTTCGGCTCAAGTCATGATCTTACAGTTCATGGTTGGAGCCCAGCATAGGGCTGGTGCTGCCAGCTCTGAGCCTGGAGCTGGCTTCTGATTCTGTGTCTCCCTCTCTCTCTGCTTCTCCCCTCCCCCCTCTCAAAAATAAACATTAAAAAAAACACAAAACGTTGAAATCTTTGATCTATAATTGCTCTTATATCAACAACAACAACAACAAAACCCCACAAATGCCCATATAAATAAATGCAATTTTAAAGCAGCAAAACTTCTTGTTCTTGCTATGTGTCATTCCTGGGTCAGGAAAGGGCTCTGCTTAGCACCTCTGTACTTTCAGACCAGACCTAAGATGGCACAGAAACCATATACCTTTGCCAGCCGTGGGAACACACACACACACACACACACAAACACAAACAAAACAAAACAAACAACAACAACAACAACAAAAAACAGAGGTCTTTGTTGTGGCTCTCAATGACAAATGCTCTAGCTTGAAAAAAGACACAGGTCACTTTGACTCAGAATGCATTCAGCAGGATGGGGCCAACAGCCCCAGCCAACCACAGGCGTCCAGAATTAGGTAGAAGTTTAAAAGTAACAAATATTTGATGAGTGACAACAATGCCGAAGTACACTGCCATTCCCTTCTTCTCTTTATTTTTCTCCATACTATGGTGTCATTTCTAAGTTATATCATTAATTTACTTATTCTACTCACTGTCTATTACCCTCCCCTCCCCATTCCTTATCCAAAGGTAAACTCCATGAGGGACTAAGAAACAGCCATTGTCTACCTTGCTCACCACCATATCCCAGACACCTAGAACAAGATCTCGTATATTTTTTTTTAATTTTTTTTTTCAACGTTTATTTATTTTTGGGACAGAGAGAGACAGAGCATGAACAGGGGAGGGGCAGAGAGAGAGAGGGAGACACAGAATCGGAAACAGGCTCCAGGCTCTGAGCCATCAGCCCAGAGCCCGACGCGGGGCTCGAACTCACGGACCGCGAGATCGTGACCTGGCTGAAGTCGGACGCTTAACCGACTGGGCCACCCAGGCGCCCCAAGATCTGGTATATTATAGTTGCTCATTAAAGACTTATTAGAAGAGTAAGCAATGTATTTTTAAAAATCTATCAAGTTCTTTTTTTATTTTTTTTATCTTATGAATAACCCCAAATGCTAGCAAGTGTGAAATAGGGTGGATATTTGTATACACAGCTTGCTAATCAGAAATTCAGGTTCACACTTTCTGGAAATCAATTTGGCAATATGTAACAAGAATCTTAAAACATACAGATACTTTGTTAAAAGTGATTTCTCCTATAGGAATCTCTCCTAAAATAATAATCATAAATATGAAAAAAATTTTGGGAAAAAAAATGTTCATTTTAGAACCATTTAAATACGAAAGATTGAAAACTAATCTAAATTTCTAATGACAACATTATGGTCAAATAAATTTACTCTATCTATTTAAATATTTGCCGCTCCATGATGAAAAAATACTCATAAAACAATGCATATGTGGCACAAGTTAATATATTTATATATACACTAGCTAAAGAAAAAATTAGGGAGAAATTTCTTGGTCGTATGCAGACAGAGCTTCTGTTCCCACTGTAACTTCCAATTGCAAATACTTAGAATGGACTGATAAATTAATCAATCCATAATAGCAATAGAAAATAAGAGAAAGTAACATTAAAATCCCAACATTTGAGGAAACTTACAAAAGGAAAGCAGATAGGATCTGAGTGAGGAAAGAAGCAGACCCCAAAACATACACATATGTCAGCTTTCATAGAAGATGGAAACCATTCTGGGTATCCTCGAAGTATAGATGAAGCCTCATAAAAGAGTAGTGAGCCCTGCCTGAGAGACTGGAGAAGAAAAGCACACTGGTTTCTTTTCCTCTCCTTGCTGATTATTAAGCAATTAACAGCAGAATTATTTGATCCCAGACCACAGCAGGGTTTGCTCAAACAAGAATGTTAACTGAGATAAGTTAGGGGTCAACACCCTTCATGTTACAGCTGTTTCACAGTGGCACTCACCTCTGCAATTCCTGTAGGAATGTGGAGTTTGGTCACACATTGCGATACTGTTTTGATCAGGACATGGGAAGTGGGAGGTTCCAGAAGCTTTTTCCCCCTTCCTAAAATAATACCTCTTCCCAGTAAACATGAATGTACTTAGCATCATAGCCTTGAGTGACATAATAAAAATAAAAGGACAGGGGCGCCTCGGTGGCGCAGTCGGTTAAGCGTCGGACTTCAGCCAGGTCACCATCTCGCGGTCCGTGAGTTCGAGCCCCGCGTCAGGCTCTGGGCTGATGGCTCAGAGCCTGGAGCCTGTTTCTGATTCTGTGTCTCCCTCTCTCTCTGCCCCTCCCCCGTTCATGCTCTGTCTCTCTCTGTCCCAAAAATAAATAAACGTTGAAAAATAAAAATAAAAGGACAGAATTATAAGCATAAAATGTTAAATATACAACAATAAAAAATAGTCCCACTATAAACTCTGGACTTGGGAAATAGACACAGAATGGATCTACACTCTGCTCAGCCCCACTGAGTTTGATGTGAGCCAAGACTCTGTTTATCACCTGACTTTCATAAGCCCCACTTTGACCTGTGCACTACTCTGGTATTTTTGTCATTTCAGTGCTGGTATTCAATGACTCCCCAAACTTCTGGACAAATCCATTTCTCTCATGCACAGTTACACTTGTAAATGACTTCAAGTCCCTCTGCTAAAGTCTTGGAGGAAGATTTACTTGTGGTTATGTTTCAGGAATTTTTTTTTTACTTTTAAAAAAAATATTTATTTATTTTTGAGAGAGAGACACACAGATTGAGCTGGGGAGGGGCAGAGAGAGAGGGAGACACAGAATCCGAAGCAGACTCCAGGCTCTGAGCTGTCAGCACAGAGCCCGATGTGGGGCTCGAACTCACAAACCGGGAGATCATGACCTGAGCCCAAGTTGGATGCTTAACCAACTGAGCCACCCAGGAGGCGCACAGGAACATTTCTTAAAAGGACCTGGCCACGTCAAATAAGGGGCTCTGAGACCTAGAAAAGAGGCAGAAATTTCCACTTATAGTTACTTGAATCAAGCTCTGCCTATCTGACCTAAAATTTTACAACTTACGTAGATCAAGCGGTAGCCGAGTATGCTCCTATTTTATTCTTAATTATACCATGATTGATTTTATCCTCAGTGATACCACCATAACAGATGCTATGGGCCAGAATAGTCTGATTGATGCTTTTTTCCTGTGGCTTATTATGGTAAGTGCAGCCACCTTGTCTCTGACAGGTGGGTCTATGATGTTGCTTGGACACCACCATTCTGAGTCCCACTCTTCTCGCAAACCATGGGAATCAAATCCTGCGGTGGCCTTTTCCCATTCTTATCGGGTTGCTCGCTAGGACTGCCATCATACAGTACCATAGACTGGGTGGCTTACACAGCAGACATTTATTTCTCACAGTTCTAGAGCCTGGAAGTCTAAGATCAAGGTGTTGGCAGCTTCGATTTCCCCTAATGAATCTCCATCGCTTATAAAGGTCTGCCTTCTTTCTGTGTTCTCACAAGGCATTTTCTCTGTATCTAGATCCCTGGTACCCCCTTTTTTTGTTGTTTTAATCTCTTCTTATAAGGACACCAGTCAGACTGGATTAGGACCCACCCCAGTGGTCTCATTTTAACTTAAGCGCCTCTTTAAAGGTCGTATCTTCAAATACAGTTACATTCTTAGATACTAGAGTCAGAGTTTCAACATTTGAATTTTGGGGGAATACTATGTGGCCCCGAACAATTATATTGGACATCTGAAAAAAAACAGCGTAGAACTATTCTTAAAGGATGCTTGTTTTCCCTGTACGAATGCATTTCTTATGCACTAATAGTGCTTTGGACTATTTCTGAGGAATTTGGCTAAGGAATGCCTGAGATTTTGTACATACTAGGTCCATTCCAACATTCCCATTGTCCTGTGCTTCCAAAATCTTTCCTATATAATGTGCTACCAATGAGTCCAACTATTAATACCATTCCCAGGCACTTAAGCCAGCATATTCAATTCTTATTTTGGGGTAAGTGAACTTCACACTAATAAAAGCAGCCTGATCCAATTTTATATTTCTATCTAATAGCATTAGAACCCATTTTGCATATTTGCCAATAAAAATTGGCAAGATCTTGCAATTTCTCTGACTATAATTCTCTAATTTCATAGAAAACCTTATACTACTCCATCTAGGAAATTCTGTAATCCAACTCTCTCTATTAACCTGGAAATAAGAGTTATTCCTTTTGAACAATGCCTGGGTGAGTTTAACCAAATGAAATCTGGTTCCATCAGAAAGAAGTAAGAAGGATCACTTCTCACAAGTAATATCATTTCAGGGCATTTGGAAGTTCAAAATCTCAGACCTTATTGTTTGTTCAAATGCCTTCATTCTATATCTCAGGGCTTTTTAAGTTTTCCCCTTACCTTATAGGTGAGGCTTGAAGCAAGTGATATTCGGTGCTACAACTCTACAACATTTACAGTCTGGACTTGGAGCCAGAAGATATGTAGTTTTTAAAATAATTCCATAGTCTTTGGATTCTCTACCAGTGCATTTTGGGAGAGTCAAAATTGTTGGTTTGACTTTTCTTTTGTGTAAAACCTTTCAGGGAAGTCAGAAAAGGCTAGCCCAGTCCACAGTAATCACCATGGTCACCAAAACAATCAAGAGCTATAGTTACTTGATCCCCCAATTCTCTCCAACTACAACTCATTCAATGATGGTGCCATTATGAGTAAACAAGATGTCACCACATTCTGGACATTACTGGTGTCCCATTTACCCCACTGAATTATTTATCCATGTCTCCATCAACATGTGAAACCTATTTCCAGAATCCATTGGTGACTGTCAGTCCATGTAGACATTATTAATTTGCTTATTTTACAGCTGTGGACACAAAGGTCCAGAAAGCTTGAGTATTTTGCCCCAAATCTCATACCTTCTAACTAGCAAATTGGGAAATGGAACCCAGAGAATCTGAAACCAGGCACTGTTCATAGGTCATTTGCATTTATACTCAGTTATGTCTATTATTTTTAAAACTTCACAAAATATAGCTTTATTCTAAGGTTTGCACTTGTGAATCTAAAATCAAAAGAGTCCTCTCTTTTATATAGCAAAGTAAAGACATATTTTGTTTTCACAGTTTAGAAAATATCTTTCAGATTCAGGTATGCTTTCTTTTTATCTTACATTTCAAAATGCTGCCTTTGTGGTTTAAGGGCCTACATAATACATAGATTCTTCCCTTTTTTTCCTTTACCACTATTTATAATTTTAGCTGTTTATCTGTAATTGTTCTTTCTCAAATCATATAATTTTCATATTTCATTTTAAGTACAGAGTACTTCCCAACTTAAATCTATTTCAGTGATTTACTTCACTTTTAAGTATTCAAAGTGATTTTAAAAGCAACTAAAAAAACTGACTCAGTTTATTATTTTAAAACTTATCTTTGCATTGCTAGGTTTGAAATCTGTTTTATATAGTAACTTATCACCCTGCAGTTTGAATTTTGTGTCAGGAATCATCTGTTAGATCACCCAGGGAACCTTTAATGCCGGGGAGAACAGCAGCAGAAGGGTCTGAAAGATCTGGAGATTACAGTGCACACACTCATAGGACTAGTTTAACAGAACTCCCCTCCCCACCCCACCCAACATCACTGTCAATTTGAAAGCAAGACACGTTGCAAGTGGCTATGTGTATCATCCAAATGTTTGATGTGAGCAGTGAGCATTTTGTAGGAAACAGATTCTGACAGAAAAAAGAAAAAAACAGGCACACAGCAAAACAAACTTAAAGTTCTCTATCTCTCAGCCTGGCTGACAAGGTATTTTCTTCTCCTGTTCCTTTCCTCTTTCTGTAAAGCTATTTGAAAACTTTTAATAGAGGTAAATAAAGGCTATTCCCTACCTTATTGCCCTCCTTTTTTAAGATACCAAAACATCATGTGAGATAGCATCTTGTTTTCACATCGAGGACACACAGAAAGATTTGGGCAGCCAAGTATTTTGTCTTTGCTGTTCTGATCCAAATCTTCTGCATAAATGTACCTTCAAGAAGAAGACTAGAAGCCCTTCCAGAAACAAGATACACGGAGATGAGGATGTCCAAGATGTAATAGTACAGAAGTAGGGCACTCACCTGTTTCTGTGCGTGTTTTTGCTGAGTTGCCCATTCCAGATTACACTTCATTTGTTTTGCCAATTTGTAGTTTTGTTATTCTGTTTACTGTGCTTCTAGCATCTTGATTACATTACTGGAAACTCAAAACTCCTTTGACTCTTGTGGTGTCTTCCAATCCTTTTGACATGATTCACTTTAAAATCACATTCGACTTCTCATCTATTAGGCTACATCAGAGGGTAGAAATGACCAACCCTTAGTTTCCAGCTTACTAAGTGACTCCATGCTCCTACAACCCTGCCAGCCTCTTCGTTATTTATGCATGTACACATATGGAAAAGAGCTAAGGTTCGCTCGCTTTTGTTGCTTTAGTTCAGATCGAAGTGAACAGGATGGGTGACATGGCCGAGCAAGTGGTCTGCCACAGTATCTTCCACTTGCTCCAGTCTTTTTCTTCCTCTCTTTCTCCTCTCCTTCTGGGAAAACAACCTCTTTCTACCCCATGTAGAACCATCCTGGTTTGACACCAAGCAGCCATCATACTCAGCAGGTCTCTCTCGTCTCATCTCCTTAACCAACCTCATAAAGCCACTTTCTTGATAAATGGAGTCTTTCCTGAAAGAAAATCCTCATGTCATCTGTACAAAGAACAAAATCTTTCCATTCTGTTATAGTTGGGTCTATAAAGACTAAGTAGGGGCACCTGGGTGGCTCAGTTGGTTGGGCGTCCGACTTCGGCTCAGGTCACGATCTCTCGGTCCGTGAGTTCGAGCCCCGCGTCCAGCTCTGGGCTGATGGCTCAGAGCCTGGAGCCTGCTTCCGATTCTGTGTCTCCCTCTCTCTCTGCTCCTCCCCTGTTCATGCTCTGTCTCTCTCTGGCTCAAAAATAAACGTTAAAAATATTTAAAAAAAAAAAAAGACTAGGTAAGAAGTGGGCACTTTAAAAGGGGAAACTTGTTGCAACTAGAATAAGTGATTATTTGATTAAAAGTGGCACTTGTCATGGGTAAGACCACACATGAATATAACAATATTCATGTTTCATGGACTATCAAAAATAACAGGTCCCAAATAAAGCTATGGATTTTTATTCAAGCTCTTCTTCTTACCATCCTTTTCTTCTTTGTCTTCTCTGCCTCGATTAATGGTAACACTACCATACAGTTGCTTTCACCCTCAGCTTGTCTTGTCAGCTTTACCATGAACATATAGCCTTCACCTAATAATTTCTCAACATCACCATTGCGACAAATTTGGCACAAAGCATGCTCATTTCTCACCTGGACTATGGCAATAGAATCCAAACTTATAGCCAGACACGTCTTCCAAATATAAATCAGATTATACCATCTTTTAGTTGAAATTCTTCTAATGGTTTTTTTTTCATTGTAATTAGAATAAAACCTAACTTCATACCATGGCTGATAAAATTCAATGTTTCCAATTATCTCAACTCATGTCTCACAGAGTCTCCTCTTGTTAACTAGCCTCCAGTCAACCATTGAGCATGTGGGCTCAGGTTCAACCTCAGAGCCTTTGCACTCATGTTCTCTCTGCGTGCAGTATCATTTCCCCAGATCTTCAAATATTAGGCTCAGTACCAATGTCATCTCAGAGATTTCTGACCACTGAAAGTGACATATCGCTGCCTTCTCCCCATTATATTTTTATGCTTTGTAGAGAAATTTTCATTACAGAATTATAATTTTCTTCGCTTAGTTGTTAAGTACCCATTTTCCTTGGCTAGAATTTAAGTGATGAAATTAGAGACTTTTTTTCTCTTGTGGCATCATAACAGTGCTTGAAACTTAATAGACAAATAATAAACCTTTGAGAAATAAAGAAATGAATGACCAAACAAGCATGCAAAGAGTTACAAGATGTTAGTCATTCAAGTAGAATAACAGGTCAATGGAAGAAGCACTGATATATTTAAAAGAAGAAAAAAATTGAGAGAACCATCATAGGATTTGACCAAAATATTATAGAAAACAAATATTGGTCATGTTGATTCTGCTTTCCAACTCTGCTTATCATTCAATTATATCATCTCTCTAATCTTGTTGTTATTTGCTTGTGACATAGATCATTACCATATAAACTGTTTTAAGTATTTATATAAGAAAGAGGTTTCAATAATTTTGGATAAATTATATATATCTCAGGTAGCGAAAATTGGAGGAAACTGAGTCAAGTCTATGCAAATAAAGCTGGAAAGGACAAGTGAAAACAGCAATTTCAATAAAGTCTCTGGAAGCAGTCATTTAGGACATTTTTCTGATGAACAGCTGAGAATCATCTAAACTTAGTTTTATTTGTGCAGGCACATCAAAGAATGGTTCATTTAAACCCTGCTAATGCATATAGATATTTATAGTTCTTTTTTTATACAAAGAAGAATGTTGGGCAGCTATTAATGTTCGTTGAACCAAAGAGCAGGGTGTATTTTGTGTCAACTTGACCAGTTAAAATAGCTCAGTAATGAATGATTATCAGTTAGCTAAAATAAAGTTTACTTAGGGATAATAAAATAAACTTCGATATTGATTTATGAGGAGGCTTTGAAAAAGGAAATTCTCTGTAAACATGTGTACTCAATGGACCATCAATAACTATGGCCTTCTTGCTTCATTTATCCTGATCTTATCCTAAGTAAAGAGGCTAAAAATAAATATCAGATGCCTAGAGAAAAGTGTAAACAGCATGTCATTCTAATAAACCTCTTTACAGATCTCATTTTTAAAGCCTAAACATCTACTTGCCATTTGGTTTTTGTCTCAAGTATATTTATATTCCGTATGCATCTCTAAGCAATTTTCTCACGAGTATTTTTTTAGATTGCTGACAAAAATCTCTTTTTCCTATACTTAGGACAATTCAATATGGAAGTGATGAAAAAAATTGTACCTGAACTTTGGAAACTGAAGATTTATTTTAGACTAATATATTCAGTTGCACCCAAAATTGTTTGATGGGAATTTAAAGTGATAGTGATTGGAATTCTACTGTTTATTTTATCATATGGCTTTCTCAGAATGACATAACATAATTTGAAGTTTTACGTAGTTTGAATAGGAAATATAGGAATATGTAAATATAGCAACATTAAGTGATATTCTGCCCATGAGCCCTATGAAAATTCATTCAAAATGAGACAATTAATGAAATAATCTGGACAATATAGATAGTAATTATGTAAATGATAATGGTTGCGATGTAAATTATTTCATATGTGGATGAACACTGAAAAAATTTTAAAGTGAGAATGTTTTTATTGGGTATGGAGGAGACTTTTAATTTAAGAAGAAGTTACATAACAAAAATTCAGTATACATATTGATCATAAAAGCATGTGAAAAAATTATAAAACATCAAGTTAGACAAATGGGATTGTTTGAAATTCAAAATAAAAAATGATATAGAGAAACTAATAAAATATAATTAATATAGAAGTGAAAATGTCAGGGCACTTTGGGTAAGAAAACTTGAAAAATGTCAGCAATATATAATTATGAATTTAAAAAGTATACAGATTCAGTTACAAAATTTACAGGAAAATCAGAGAAGCAGCTAAAGAAAATATAATCAGGCATTAGATGTGAAAGGACCGACCATAACACTTGCCTGGGTCAGCATATTTCCTTATTCCTCCTTTATTTCTAGAATTAGTGATCTGATGACCAGAAGAAAAACAAAGCAAAATGTCAAAAGAGAATTTGGGTTTGACAGTTGGATAACTCAGTTCGGACAACCCGGTAGATGCTGTTATTATCATGCACGTGC
The DNA here is from genome assembly GCF_016509475.1 of Prionailurus bengalensis. Taxonomy (NCBI): domain Eukaryota; kingdom Metazoa; phylum Chordata; class Mammalia; order Carnivora; family Felidae; genus Prionailurus; species Prionailurus bengalensis. Next base: position 52,669,690 of record NC_057360.1, read on the forward strand.
TACAAAGGAGAAGCTTGCTTGGCTCTGATGATAGTGACTCCCATTTTGAATTTGAGATGCTGAAAGACATCTGATTTGAAGTCAGGCAGGTAGACGCAAGGTACTCAGGAAAAAGACCCAGGATACAGATGTTACAGAAAACTAGTCTGGATCACCCAGCAGAAGAACCAAGCGGCGCTCGGAGATCTTGGAAGGGAGGAAAGAGGTTTATTTTACAACCGTGGGCCTAGAGATCATTCTCCAGAGATCTGAGCCCAGAGCATCAACAGAGGGTACAATTTATAGTCTGTTACTTCCGCATTCCTAATTAGTAGTAATTTGGTGCCTGAGGCAAGCAGGGTGGGAACAAGAACCCAGAAGGGAAGGCTTCGGGCAGGGACTGAAATTCCCTTATCGATCCTGTGGGACACTATGTAACAGATTTTTCCCTAACATAATCACAAGAAATACAAATACTACCCTAAGGTGTTCTGATTTATTATGACATAAATTCTGTAGAATTGGCAATCAAAACTGCAGAGGTGATCATTGAAGACCTAAGAGTGGAGAAACTCTCTGAGACAGAAAATGCAAAAAAAAAAAAAAAAAAAAAAAAGAAAAGAAAAAAAAAGAATGTCCAAAAGGCAAGAGGCCTGAGATCTACCAAGCTTTCACAACTAGAATATTATTGTGGAAATGAATAAGAGATACGTACGAAGATGACCAAGCAAAGACCATGCTAGGCCAACATGTGGAGGATGAGCCCAGTAGGACAGGGTGTGCAGGAAGCCCTACAGCATCAGCCAGGGAGCAACGTGAATACAGTGCGCAGTCGGTGTGATGTATGAACCCAGTACGGCTTAGGAGGTTCCCAGTTCTAAGGATGGCGATGCATGAACGCCAGCAGGGCTGTAGGAGTTTTAAGGATGGTGATGGCACGGGCATTTCTGACTACAGGGCACAAGCTGGGTAGCAATCCTTGAGCTAATGTAGTAGACAACGTGGACTTACTGTTAGCACAGCATCTGTGCTGCAGAGAGACAGTGATGGATCAGAAGGTGTGTGTCAGCTGGAGAAATGCCTACGAAGGAAATTTCAGAGTGAAGACGTAGAATAGACCAGGATAGAATCATTTCCAGCAAGTGGTGATGCTCATTTATCTTAATGTGCCAGGGGGGAAGGGAGTGGATAGCAAGGATTCCCTGTTATGCAAGTCACATTGTTCTATCCCTTTGCCCCGAAGCAGCCCTCACTAACCGATAATGGTTTCCTTGCATTCTAAGTCCAGACAAACCCCCGGAATCTTTCTCCACCTAATGAGTGGTTCAAGCAATTTGTTTATCAAAGGCAATTTGCCCACAAAATAATACATCCTGTCATTCATAGTTTGACTTTAAAGAAGGATACAATAACACAATAAAAAGAGGTCTGATCTATTGCTAATACTGATATTTATATTAGAAAAGTTACAGAGGAACAGATGTGCAGAGAATGAAGTTGAGATGCTGAAATAATACAGAAAGTAGGAAATTAATAGAGGTAAGAGGAAAGCAATATTCATAATGATTTAAAGCATATGTTTGGGGGCTCCTGGGTGGCTCAGTTGGTTAAGCATCCGGCTTCGGCTCAGGTCATGATCTCACAGCTTGTGAGTTAGAGCCCCGCGTTGTGCTCTGTGCTGACAGCTCAGGGCCTAGAGCCTGTTTCCGATTCTATGTCTCCCTCTTTCTCTCTCCTCCCCTGCTCATGCTCTGTCTCTCTCTTCTCAAAAATAAACGTTAAAAAATTTTTTTTAAAAAGCCTACCTTTGCCCTCCTAGGTATTTGCTAGCATTGGCTTAAGGAAAATGAGCATTTTAGCAATGGATTGGAAATTATGAATTGCTGAATTTATCAAATTATGATGTGCTTGGTTTCTATAACAGTGTACTCCCTTTGTAATGTGACAGATCACAGTTCACTATCTAAGTAACTATGTGGGTTTATGGTTGCTCATTGCGTGTGTACAAATATCAGGACCCATATTTTAGAACACTTCAAATTTTCAAGGAACTTTGAACTCAAAGGTGTCCTGACAACATTTGGAACAAGAACACAAAACTGGCATTTTCTTTGAAAAAGGTACATCTCAAGGTCACTTTTAACATGATCAGTGGGAAAAATCAAAGTGAAATCCTTTAAATCTCCCCGTTTTAAACTAAAGAGGTTTTCTTTGTATGCTTAAGCTTGTTAATTGCATATCTAAGCCTTTTTCCCTGAAGTCCTTAATTATAATACAGGCTTTAGTTCAATTTCATCTCATAAGAACTTTTCTGAGACAATAGCCATACAATAATTTGGTTTTATTATTAAAATAATTACAGTAATATATCAAATGCTATCAAATTACCTAACAAAAATGTAAAGATTAGTTGCAGATGATTAAAAAGAAAGATGGTTTCTGAAAAGAAAACATGACTATAAATTAGTCTTGAGGAGAGAAAAGGCAATATCCCAGCCACCCAGTGCCTAATAATGGTTTGACACTTAGATGTGAGAAGTAAAGAAAATAGGACGAAATAACGAATTGATAAGAAAAATATGCAAGTCAGCTACAAAAATCAAAAAATGAGAGAAGCTTCAGTGTTTTAGTCATTGTAAGATACTGGAAAGGTAATTCTGTATGCAATTTTATTTCTGTATCACTTTAGAAGAATAAAAGTAAAAGAAAATGACTGGATTTATTATTGCATTTAAATTGGACCTGTGCTACACCTAATCCAAAAAATTGAATAAGATATAGAAACTGGCTAGCCAGAGCAAGAACAGAAGAGACAGAAGTCGTATTTCTCAGGTAAGTAAACTTTTCCTAACCCCAAACACAACATTTATCACTAGAGGCAACAGGGATACTGTCAGGCAACATGACACAAGAGCTGTAAATTTCTAAAATTCCAAGGAGAATGTCTCTAAATCATTCTGTCTGAGAAAAATCTCCACTTAATGTTATGTATTTATGAGAAAATCAGTTGCTAAGAAATAGAAGAGAAAGAAACTGATAGTAGAAAACCATGGTACCTCCTCAAGATGCCTTGTGAAATTTCAGTTTTTATTTAATTTCTAAACCTTTAACTGTATATATATTTGAATCCAGATAATATTTAGTGGAAAAGAGTCATGACATTTCATGGTAACAATGTTACAATTGAAAATTGTACTTCTCAATATATTCTATCTCTTTATAATTTCTATTTGAAATTGCATCTTTCATAATGTTAGTATTTTAGCCTCTGCTTTCCTTTAGAATGCGTTTCATTTTCAAACACTCCCCACATTGCTTTTACATTTTCTGTGTATATTTTCTGTTTACAGTTGAATTCATTATGAATCTTGTCTGCAAATTTTGATGTTTAATATTTATTCACTTAAAAAGAATATATTTTTTTCTTCTATGCCAACCACTCTTCTACTAACTGGGGATACAACCATGCATAAAACAGAGTCCTTGCCCTCATGGAGTTTATCTTCTAGTGGTAAGAAGCTGACAGTAAAGAAACAATACATCTGTAGTATGTAAAGCAGGGCAGGGAAAAAGTGTGCATCTCAGATAGGTGGCATTTGCACAGTCTCAAAGGAGGTAAATAAACTACCTTTCTGAGCATCTGCCGAAAGAATATTCTAGGCCAAGGTCACAAAGTGTTCTCAAGTGGTCCTGTGTTTACACAACCAAAGAGTCCATGATGGGGAGAAGAGAACAAGTAAGGGAGGTCAGAAAAGTCATGGAGTCCAGGGTCATGTAGAACTGTATACATCATGCTGAAAAAACTTAATAGCTTTCTCGGGGTAAGACAAACACCCCAAGACAGAGAAATGGGATATATTAGCACATTAAAGGATTATTTGGACTGCCACATGCAGGGACATTTTTGTGCAGGGTCAGGGGCAGTGAGGTCGTTTAAGAAGTTATTTACATTAATCCAGGTGAGATGGATGGTAAATTGAACCAAAGGGTTAGCAGAGAAGATGGTAAGAAATGATTGAAATCTGGATCTACTTTGAAAGAAGAGTTGGGGGCGCCTGGGTGGCGCAGTCGGTTAAGCGTCCGACTTCAGCCAGGTCACGATCTCGCAGTCCGTGAGTTCAAGCCCCGCATCAGGCTCTGGGCTGATGGCTCGGAGCCTGGAGCCTGTTTCCGATTCTGTGTCTCCCTCTCTCTCTGCCCCTCCCCCGTTCGTGCTCTGTCTCTCTGTCCCCCAAAAAATAAATAAACGTTGAAAAAAAAAAAAAAGAAAAAGAGAAATACTTTAAAAAAAAAAAAAAAAAGAAAGAAGAGTTGGCAGAATTTGATAATAAATGAATATCATGTGTGAAAAAGAAAGACTGAGACTGGGCAATTGAAGTAATGATTCTATTGAATGAAATAAGGTAGTTAGGGAAAGAAGTGTTGAGAAACAACTAATATTTCTATGTCTCTACAAGGATTAAAAATGGGCAGAGGAACTGAACAGATATTTCCCAAAGAAGACATCCAAATGGCCAACCGGTACATGAAAAGACGCTTAACATCACTAGTCACGAGAGACCTCAATGAGATATCACTTCCTACCTGTTAGGATGGTTATCATTATGAAGACAAGAGATAACAAGTGTTGACAAGGAAGTGGAGAAAAAAGAATCCTTGAGCACTGTTGGTGGGAATGTAAATTGATTCAGCCACTATGGAAAACTATGGATTCCTCAAAAATATCAAAATAAAACTACCATACAATCCAGCAATCCAACTTCTGGGAATATAAACAAAGAAAATGGAACAAAATATTGAAAAGATACCCGTGGGGCACCTGGGTGGCTCAGTCGGTTAAGTGTCTGACTTCAGCTCAGGTCATGATCTCACAGTCTGTGAGTTTGAGCCCCACGTCCGGCTCTGTGCTGACATCACAGAGCCTGGAGCCTGCTTCGGATTCTGTGTCTCCCTGTCTCTCTGCCCCTCCCCTGCTCATGCTCTGTCTCTCTCTGTCTCAAAAATAAATAAAAACATTAAAAAAATTAAAAAGAGAAAAGATATCTGCTCTCCTATGTTTATAGGATTCATATGTTTACATGATTCATAATAGCTAAGATGTGGAAACAACCTAAGTGTCTGTCCATAGATGAATGAGTAAAGAATATATATATAAAGAATACACACACACACACACACACACACACACACACACATATTCCCTGACTTATGATGGGGTTTCATCCCCAAAAACCCATCATAAATTGAAAATAGCAAAGTTGTAAATGTATTTAGCACCTCTAACCTACCAAACATCACAGATTAGCGAGTCTACCTTAAATGTGCTCTGAACACTTACATTAGCTTAAAATTGGGCAAAATTATGTAATTCAAAACCTATTTTGTAATAAAGTGTGGGTATCTCATGGAATTTATTAAGTACTATGCTGAAAGTGAAAATAATGGAATGTTTTTATGCATACAGAATGGTTATTAGTGTATCAGTTGTTTACATTTGTGATCATGTAGCTGACTGGGAGCTGCTCAGCACCACAGGAGAGTATCATACAGCATATCTCTAGTCTAGGAAAAAAAATATCAAAATTCAAAGTACAGTTTCTGCTCAATGCATATCACTTTCTCACCATTGTAAAGTTTAAAAATCATTAAGTCGAACCATCATAAATTAGGAACTGACTGTGTAGATAACGGAGTATTATCAAGCTGTGAAAAAGAAGGAATTGTCATTTGCGACAACATGGATGGACTTTGAGGGCAATATACTCAGTGAAGTAAGGCAGACAGGGAAGATAAATACCATGTGATATCACTTACATGTGGACTCTAAAAATCTGAACTCAAAGAAGTAGAGAGTAGAATGGTGGTTAGCAGGTGCTGGGGGTGGGGAAATTGGGGAGAAGTTGTTAAAGAATATAATTTTTTTAGTTATAAGATGCATAAATTCTGGATATCTAATATACAGCATAGTTGTTATTGTCAGCAATATTGTATTATACACTTCAGTTCCTAGAAGACCAGATGTAAAATACTCTCACCACAAAAAAGAAATGATAATTACGTGACATGATAGAGGTGTTAGCTAATGTTGCAGTGGAAATCATATTGCCATATAGAAATCTATCAAATCAACACATCAGACATTTTTAACTTATACAACGCTATGTGTCGATTATATCTCAATAAAAATACTTACGCAAATCAAAATTTTTAAATAGAAGCTTATAGAGTCTCCTCTTTGTCTACAGGATTCTCAGAAAGATTTGACTTTCATTCATCATGCCAGATACTTATCAGGTTTTTTTCCCCTGTCAATTCATATCTGTAGTTCTATTCAATTTTCTTAAAATATTTTATTGGTGATTTTCTCAGGTCTGTTTTCCTTTAAAGTCATTATAGAACTCATATTATTTGGCTATTGCCCTCGTCAGCCAGTTTCCTAATATTCTTTTCTATTATGCAACTCCATTGCTTTGCTTTATTTCTTGTGAGTTCCCCTCAAATTTACCTTCCAAGCATTCTGTTTTCATTTCTTCTTTCTCTGTTCCAATTTCCAAAAGTTAATTTTTGTTCTGTAAATCTTTCTTTCTTATTACATTCTGTGCTTGCTTAAATAATGCAATATCTTTATTTATTTACCTAAAGCTATAATGCAAATCGTTTTTGAAGTTTTCTTGTCCTACACAAAGAGCTCTGTTTTCTCAAAGTTTCTTTAACTTACTTATTTATTTTGTTCTCTCTTTTCCTTATTAGAGATTTTCCTCAGATATCTGGTAATTTTCATTGTCTGCTAATGCTTTATATATATATACATATATATGCATATATATACATATATATATATGTATATATATATAAAGGTGACTGGAAGTTGTCTGCTAATCCTTAATACACACACACACACACACACAGACACACACACACACACACATAAAAGGTGATGGGAAGTTTTCAGCATGTTGTTAGGTCATTGAAATTAACCACATGATGACTTCATGGGGCATTTTGACAAAGAATCTCCGTATTAGTAGGGAAATTGAGAATCTAATCTTCAAAGAGATTTATAGCACTCCTTACGTATTCCATGTGCCCTTCATCTTTAAGTCCAAGGCAACCATTGGCGCCAGTCCCTGAGTATTCTGAGAATTCTGTCTTGTATTTCAAACTGGTTTTCTATTTTCCCCACTATTGTTTATGGCTAAACTATTTAATCTTTAAGGCAGTTACCACAAAACACACTTGCTCTGTGATAATTAACTTCCTCCAAAAATGTTTTCATCCTTGTTTTTGAGTAATTGTGGTTTTATGCTTTCAAAAAATTGCCTTGTCAGTAGTTTGAAGCTATAGGTCTTCGAAGTGGAGAATATAGGAGTCAGGTTGCCATTTTTAATGGGAACTCTTTGACAAAGTCTACTTACAGATGGTTAAACTTACTCATTTTTAACACATTATTTAATTTGTCTTTCTTAAAATGATGAAGCCAAAAATGAAATTGCAATCTCAAGATTCTCACATTTTACTCTCTCCCACATTGTTCTAACTTACTTGGTGAACGTTGTTGGTAAGTAAAATATAAGATTTGATACGAGGATTATTGCAGCAATACTGTTATTTATTTTCACAAACAGTCCTACATGAAATATTTGGATATTTGATTTCAACTGATTTTTGCTTCATTTTGAGTCCTTTAATAAGTGAGGCACACCCATTTTTTAACAGAGCTATCATCTAGTGGAACCCTGTCTTCTAACTTTTTATAGAAATTAACATGTTGTATATTTCTTAGTTTTATATTCACATATAAAAGACTGCTGAACATAAAATTATTGAGTCACCACGGTTTTTGATAGATCTCAACAGAGTCTCCACCATCCTATCATATTTAGCAATTATAGCAGAACAATCTGAGGGTGTCCAGGTTTTCTGTTTCATTTTGCTGTTTGTTGTAGCTTTAACTATTGCTGGAGGTTTGTTTGTTTGTTTGTTTGTTTTCTTTGTAGACAATATTGACCTAAGACCAGGGCACTAATAGTTCCCAGTATTTCAGTATAATAAAAATGATTTTTGAAAGTTCATTAATGGGTTGAGTTTATGGGAATTAGGAAAAAGAATTTATCTATCTAAACTAGTAATTTGTGCTGTCTCCTTCCATTCCCCACTACCAGCATAGGTGGGGTTAAGTGCAGAAGGAAACCAGAGAGAAGAAGTGGCTTTATTATTATTATTATTTTACTGCCTCAGATCACCCAAAACAGAAGTCTAGGCAGACTGGTACCATAGGTAACAATGCTCTCTCTAGCCATCCCCTCCCCGCCCCCATGTATTTTAGGAGGTACTTGGAAGTGTCTGGACAATTCATAGAAAAGTGAAATGAGGTGGGGTAAGGGCAGCAGGGAAGCCTAGCTGACCTGGCCTCTTGAGGAACTGGACTTGTTTGCATCTGCCTGTCCAAACAGATCTCTGCCCAGATCAAGCCAGGGCAGGGGTTGCCTGCGGCAGAACACATTTCCTTTTGCCTCCATGGAGCAGGAATGTGCCCAGGGAATGAGCTACAGAGGTCAAACATTGGTCATAGCTTAATTTATGATTTCAAAATATTTAGACCCAGACCTACTCTGGGTGCCACAAATGTTAAAAGAAGAATCGTTCATGGGTATTTCAGTTAACATAATCAAATGAGCACTACCAGGAGCCAGGGCTACTATTTTGAACTAAATATTTATCAGAAAATGTTGGTGTTTGTGGAACTGTCTGCAAATGCACATGCAACAACAAAATAGAACAAGACATTCCTTCTTTGAGTGCTGTACCCACTGGATATATCACCTTTCCCTCTCGTTGCTATTACTATATACCAACCACGTAGTGAATTCTTACCATTCTTTAAAGAATTTAGTGTCTTGTTCACTTAACTTTTTAATTCCAAATGTTGACTAACATTAACTGTTACACCAGTGTCTATTTTTAAGATGCAACAATATAGCCCATGCTAGTCCCAATGTATTTACTCCCTCCAAATCTGTTCTGGATTATATTATCAGCCCAAATTAATCCTGATCTAGAACCTTAAATCTCAAGTAGGACAACTCTCCTATACTTCCAACTTATTCACCTCAGTTCTTTTTGTTTTTTAAGGTTTATTTATTAATTTTAAGAGAGAGAGTGCACACGAGCAGGGGAGCAGCAGAAGAGAGAGAGAGAGAGAGAGAGAGAGAGAGAGAGAGAGAATCCCAAACAGGCTTCAGGTTGTCAGCAGAGCCCCATGTGGGGCTCAATCTCATGAACCATTGGGATCATAACCTGAGCTGAAATCAAGAGTCAGATGTTTAACTGACTGAGCCACCCAGGTGCCCTGGCACCTCAGTTCTTTTTATTTAATGTTATCAAGGTGTCTAGTTCAAAGTATTGTTCTTTTTCTTTTTCATTTTTGCCTTATCTTCATTCTCTATCCTACCTGGAACGGGGAGCATTTTATGAAGCTGAGATACTGACAAGGGACACTTGTGGTACAATCAAAACAAGGAGCAACACCACCATGTAACAAAATGTCAAGTAGAAGGGCCTGAGAAGAAGCAAACAGGTGAAACAATAGAACAGAAAACACCAGGGAAACTGGTTAAGACTAGAGACTCCAAGCCATGGAATGGGGGGAAGGCAAAGTCTAGAAGACTTCTTTTTCTAAGGTATTTGCAGTTGTGTGTGTAAGATCAGAGGAAAAGGGTGGAGAGGGAATAAAGTCCTAAATTCTGCTTCTACAGGGCTCTTGTCTCCCAAACAAAAGAGATCCATAGTCTTGAAGGACAAATCACCCAAGTATTATTAGATAAGCAAGTAATAACTTACCTGGAGCAAATTATTTAACTACTATATGTTCTATTTTGCTCATCTATTAAATAAGGATATTAATAGTACCCTTCCTATAGGCTTGTTGGTAACTAACCCAACTAATATGTGTAATGGGTCAAGAAAAGTCCTAGCTCTTGTATAAAGTATAATAAATGTTAGTTGTAATATTATCCAAATTATAGTCTCATGAACCATCTCTGGCCCACAGTAAAGAATACCACTCTGGTGCTTAACTATTATTCCACATCCGATTTAATGTATGTCTTCCTAAAAGTGCAAATACAGGAAAATCCCCTCCTCCTGATAGAGAAAGTAGCATTGATCCAGGTTTTGGTTTATTCATAATCACTTAAGATGTCATACATTTTCCATACCCTTCCAAACCCTCCTCTCCCTGACCTAGCAGATGTTCTGATTTAGGCTGACAGGGCAGAGGGCCAAACTCATTCACTCTGTCTAGATTTCACACGATGCCCTTCCACATGACCCCATGGTACTGGCCACATGGAAACAGCAAAATTGATTACAAATTGAATCATACGTCAATCCAGCAGTGTCAATTTATTCAAAATAAACAATTATATCTTAATTCCCAATTAAAGAAAAAAAATTTCCCCCAGGGGAAACAAAGGAAAACAAAAACAAAATGAAACAAAACAAAAAAGTATTTGGGTGGATTCTTCCACCACATAGTAGAAATGTATAAAACAAGCATAGCAATTATGATTAAACAAGTATATTAAAGTATTACTTCTCTTACCTAGACTCCTGCACTCTATGAACATACAAAAGAAATTTAACTTAGAAAAAAAAATGGAACAAAAATCAAAATGACAATGTCAAAAAAGTCAAAGGCAGCTTATTGAAGGATTATACAGAATTTTGTGTCATATCAGTATACCTCTCTATGTGAATTTTGAAAATGACATATTAATAATATGAAGACACTGGATTTTCAAATAAGTCATTAACATCAATTTTTCAGTTTCCCAACAATCTAGATTTGTTAAAGGAAAATGTCAGGGATTTTGTGAGCCCTTGGTTCAATATGTTTTATTTCTCTTATACATATGAATTATCTGTGAATAAATTTGTGCCTCTGTCAAAAAGCATGACGTTTGCTGTTTCAAATATATATCATGTAAATATAATACAAAAACAATCTAAACAGATAAAAATCTAAAAGCAAGTTGCAAAGATCCAAATGAATTTGTATACACTGGATATCCCTCCTTCATGTTTCCAGTAAAGGAATGAAAAAAGCCAAAGCCATGACTTCAACAACCTGTACACACAAAAAAAGTCATTATATTGCTTTAAAAACTTCACTAACCACGTATTCTGTTCACAAACAAAACTATTGTTCATTTTATTGAAAGAATTCTGTGTGCAAAGATTGTAAAATCAAGTCATGTTCTGTGAAGAATACTTTTAGAGCCTTTATTTAAGTCTTTGAGTCATAAAATTGCACCTGCACTTGAAATGGATTTTACCCATCATCCCAAGCGCTCAGCAACGTGTGTATAATTGTATCCACAACTGCAATACTGAAGCAATGGAGTGAATTTTTAAAAAATCTGTCAGAACTATAATGGAAAAACAATTTGCAGAAGTATTCTGTGTTCACTTTAAAGTACCACATCGTACTTGCTTGAATATTCCATTTTATCTTCCACTAAAAATAAACCCATTATGAAATTTTATGTCATTTTCTCATATTGAGCTTGAGCACTATAACATATACTTCCATAAAATGTTGAAGTTTTACAGTTTTGCACTCTCATTTTGAGCACTACACTAGTAAAACAGAAGTCTAATTCATAGGAAGGTATTCGTATAAGCCTATGACATTACAGCAATCTCATTAAAAGTACATTTAGTTAATTTAAGAACTTGAAAATCCATAAAATTTAAACAGGCATATCATCTGTTTTTCTAGGAAGCCTTACCACTACTTGCTATTGCTTGTTGTAGGGGTTAGTACAGCAGAAAGTGGGTCAATAGAAAATATACAGATTAGAGCACACACAGGAAAAAAAAGGATGTACAATACAACGGAGAGATTAATACACATAAGAAACTTTGTTAGACTTAAGTATACCAAGGTTGGAGGGCACTTTATAGCATTAAAAGTATATATTTTTTAAAAAGGCTCAAAATCAGAAATGTAGAAATTCATTTTAAGACCTAAGAAAAATAATAGAAAATTAAAACCAAATAAAGTAGAAAAAAAGAAAATCTTTAAACACAAATCAAAATAAAAAAATACAATAAAAAAATAAACTAAATCAAAGATGATGGTTTGAAAATTCTAATAATGTTGATAAATCACTGTCAAGATCTATAAAGAAATAAGAAAAACAAAAATTTTCAAAATCAGTAATGAAAAAGAGGACATCAGCTTAGAACCAATATAGGATTGCAAAAGGATTTGGTAAAATGAATATTTCCCATGAATTTAAAATCTTATGTGAAATGGACAAATATCTGCGAAGAATCAAATCACTAAAACTAAAACATGAAGAAATAGAGAGTGTGAACGATGCTATCTCAAAGAATATCCTATCTCAAAGAATAATTGTGAAGTCAGTATTTAAACTACAAAAAAGATCCAAGCCTAAATGCCTCTACTGGTAAATGGTTGTAGACTTTTAGGGAAAAAATAGCACTGATTTTCTAAACGTTCGTTTAGAGAATGCAAAAAAGGCCTCACTTTATAGCTCTTTTTATGAAATTGGCACAAACTTGATACCCAAACCTGACAAGGATATTTCAACAAAGAAAAATTTCAAACCAATGTTTCTCACGAACTTAGATGCTGAAATCTCAAATAAAATATTAGTAAAATTAATCCAGTGGTATTAGTTTTTAAAAAAAGTACATCAAGGGACGTGTAAGTGGCTCAGTTGGTTGAACATCCAACTCTTGATTTCAGCTCAGGTCTTGTTTCCAGGGTGTGGGATGGAGCCCCAGATCAGCTTCTGGGCTGAGCATGGAGTCTGCTGAAGATTCTCTCTCTCTCTCTCTCTCTCTCTCTCTCTCTCTCTCAAATAAAACTAAAAATAAATAAATAAATAAAAGTACACCAAAATCAAGTTGGGTTTATTCCAGGAATTAAATCTTAGTTATCATTCAGAAATGAATGAAAATTCATCATGTCAACAAGGTAAGGGGGAAAAAAATGAAATAATCATCTCAATACATGTAGAAAGACCATTGATAAAATTTAACACAAAATCCTTATGATAAAAATATTTTCTTAATGTTTATTTATCTTTGAGAGATAGAAAGAGAGACAGAGCACAAGTGGGGGAGAGGCAGAGAGTGAGAGAGGGACACAAAATCTGAAGCAGGTTCCAGGTTCTGAGCTGTCAGCACAGAGCCAAATGCGGGGCTTGAACTCACAAACGGCGAGATCATGACCTGAACTGAATTCAGAGGCTTAACCGAGTGAGCCACCCAGGAGCCCCATGATAAAAAATTTTAAGCAAAATAAGAATAGAAGTAAACTTCTGAATAAAAGTATCTATGAATCATACCTGAGTGTGAAACATTGAAGTTTTCCTGTGAGATCAAGATGTCTATTATCATGCTTTTTAAAAAAAAAATTTTTTTTAATGTTTACTTTTGAGAGAGAGAGAACACAAGTAGGAGAGGGGCAGAGAGGGAGACACAGAATCTGCCAAGCTCCAGGCTCTGACAGCTCAGAGCCAGATGCAGGGCTCAAACTCACAAACTGAGAGATCATGACCTGAGTCAAAGTTGAATGCTTAACTAACTGAACCACCCATGTGCTCCATATCATGCTTTCAATGTGACACTGTAGTACAGCATTTAGTCAGTGTAAAAGGGCAAGGAAATGAACAAAGGACTTGAGGATTGGAAACAAATAAATATAATTATCATTATTTGTAGATGACATGATTGTGTATATAAACAAATATAAACTAGACTATGGATGTGACTTAAAATTAAATCAAGCTCTCTCTCTCTCTCTCCATATATATACATATTCCATATACCAGGACCATTCCTAAAGTGAACTTTAAATATATAATCTATAATAACATCAAGAAACATCAAACATTGAAGGATAAATCATGTAAAAATTATAGAAGCTCCCTATACTAAAAATAAATATAATTAGTGGAATTAAAGAGGACCTAAATAAACAGAGGTGTATATTATGTTCATAGGTTTGAAAACTCAGTTTCCAAATGGAGCTTTAGGTTCAATATAATCCCAACAATAATCTCAGAATAAATTTTCAGAATAGATAATTTCTAAAATACATTTGGAAAGGTAAAGATTAGGAAAAGCCAAGAAAATCTTGAAGATGGACAAAGGGGGAGAAATTATTCTACTGGATGCTAAGTTCTTTTTTTTTTTTAATAACTATTTAGAAGATGTGGTTTGATTCCAAGTATGGACACACAGAAAAATGGAAAAAGTGGAAAATCTGGAAACAGCACCACAGATGCGATGACAACTGATCTTGAGCAAAGGTAGCACAGTAGAGCAGTGGCAAATGGATTATCGGTATATGCAAGTAGGACAGGTGGATTTATAAACCCTCTCCAGCTTCTATTTGACTTCTCTGTATCATAGCACATACCAAACTCAACTGAAAGTACATTGTAAATATAAATGTGAAAGGATAGCAAAGAAATTACCTGCAGGCCAAAACCAGCTTGCCACTTGCTTTCGTATGGTTTGTGAGCTAAGAATGGATTTTCTGGGGGTGCCTAGATGGCTCAGTTAAGTGCCCGAATTCAGCTCAGATCATCATCTCGGGGTTTGTGAGTTTGAGCCCTCAGTAGGGCTCTGTGCTGACAGCACTGAGCCTGGAGCCTGCTTGGGATTCTGTGTCTCCCTCTCTCTCTGCCCCTACCCAGCTTGCGCTCTGTCTCTCTCTCTCTCTCGAAAATACACATTAAAACAAAGGAATGTACTTTTTTTTGTTTTTCAATATAAAATGTATAATAAAGAATAACATTTTATGATATGTGAAAAATACATGAAATTCGATTTTTAGTTTTTATAAATAAATACCTTTTGCATAACCATACCCACTAGTTTAAGTATTGTCTGCCACCACTCTTGTGGCACAACAGCGATGTTGAGCAGGTACAAGAGAAATCATATGGCTCACAAAGCCAAAAATATTTACTATCTATTACTATCTAGATCTTACGTATAGGGTTTGCTAACCTCTGCGTTAGAGAATAATATAGAATATCTTTTTCGCTATTGTGCCAAAGAAGATTTATTAAATGGGACTCAGGGTGTACGAACCAAAAGGGAAATGATTGATAATTGATCAATATTAAATTAAGAATTTCTGTTAGCCAGGGGCACCTGGGTGGCTCAGTTGGTTAAGTGTCTGACTTCGGCTCAGGTCATGTTCTCGCAGTCTGTGGGTTTGAGCCCTGTGTCTGGCTCAGGGCTGACAGCTCGGAGCCTGGAGCCTGCTTCAGATTCTGTGTCTGCCTCTCTCTCTGCCCCTCCCCTGCTCGTACTCTCTCTGTCTCTCTCTCTCTCTCAAAATAAAATAAACATTGAAAAAAATTTTTTAAAGAAAAATAATTTATGCTATTCAAAGGATATCTTAAAAAGGTTATCTTAAAAAGCTTAAAAAGCCTACGTGGCTTATAGTTGGTTGAGCATCTGACTCTTGATTTTGGTTCAGGTCATGATTCCAGGGTTGTGGGATCAAGCCCTGAATCACTGGCTTGGAACCTGGTTGAGATTCTCTGTCTCTCTCCCTCTGCCCCTTCACCTGCTTACATGCTCTCTCTCTCTCTTAAGGAAAAAAGAATGAACAAATCACAGAGTGTGAGAAGGTGTTTGCAATATTTGTTATTGAAAAAGGCTTAATAATCAGAACATATAGAGAACACTAACCAAAAAAAAAAAAAAAAAAACCTTAAGAACAGAAAGAAAGAATACAGGCAAACTTTATTTTTTTTATTTGAAAACAAATTTTTAATATTTATTTACTTTTGAGAGAGACAGAGCATGAGCAAGGGAGGGGCAGAAAGGGAGGGAGACACAGAATCTGAATCAGGCTCCAGGCTCTGAGCTGTCAGTGCAATGCTAAATGTGGGGCTCAAACTCACAAACCATGAGATCATGACCTGAGTGGAAGTCGGACACCTGACTGAGCCACCAAGGTACCCCGACAGCAAACTTTAAATGTTCAGGTACTTCAAACGAATAATAACCATTTGTCCAGTAAATATATAAAAGAGTGTTCAATCACCTAAGTCATCAGGGGAAAAAAAATCAAAATTATAATAACAATGAATACATCAAATACACAAAATGTCTAAAGTTAAAAGGCTGACAGCAATTATTGCCAAAGATATGCAGGAAAAATTAGATCTCTTACTCATTCCTGTTGGAAAGGGAAATTTGTACAATCACTTTGAAAACTTTGGTATAGTATCTGGCAAAGCTGAAAACACGCACACCCATTCATCAGCCAGTAAATCCACTCCCAAATACCTACTCAAACAAAAGCATACAAAATGTACATAAATGCACACAGCAGTGATATGCATAATAACAGTAACTTGGAAACAACCCAAATATCTACCAGCTGTGTACAATATATTGTAATCATACAATAGCATACAAAGCAGAAGTGAAAATAAATGGACTACTGTTCCATGCATTAACATGAATCTTTCAAATGGTCATAATACTAAGTGAAAGAACCCAGACACAAAGGGGTAAATTCCATATAACTTCATTTATAAAAATCCCAAACATTTGCAAAACTAATCGTATTAGTGGTTAGACTTACAGAGTTCAGAATGGTTGGTGATGGCTGGGAGGAGACAACAAGACGACCTGAAGCGTGCCCTTGCTCTTGTATTTATTCCTTGACCTGCATGGCCATTTATTGAACTCATAATTTGTACCCTGTCCCATTTATTTTCAAAATAAAACTTTATAATGGAATTTAAATGGTATTTATTTGAATGAGACAAATAAATGTGCCTCATGTCCTAAAGTCTGTTTGAAAAATCTTGGACAGATTATGTAAAGATCTTTTCTGTGAATAGATCAAAGAAAAATATGTACTCTTTCCCTAGTTTTACATAGATAAGGGAGAAGAGAGTCAATAACAATAGTATTAAAAATAGCAATGTCCCAGATAAAAAGGTTAACTGGTAATATTACATTGAACCAGCTGCAGAAAAAGCAGGATACTCATTCTGGCACTGTTGTTAAGCAATTTGTTAGGATAGAGTTTAATAGAGTTTATATTCAATAAACATGATCCAAAGTTACTGTTTCCTTTTCACCATGGTCAATTACAAAATATTCCTTCCTTATTTTAATATTCTTATTATATTTATTTTGTGAATTGCATTAAAGTTTGAAAAAATAAATTGGTTTTTAGATGAATGAAATACCAAAGCTCTTACCTTTTGGCTCAACTTATTATTAAATGTATCAGGGATTGCAGGAAATTATGTACATCTCTAATAAATAAACTTTAATGTGATGTAGAAAATTGCAAATAAACGAATTGAAAGAGATAGTTGCTTCTAATAGTTTTTTTTTAATCTCATCTTAATGACTTGAGTATGAAGTATTCCAGTGCAAGTGATTAGAGTATTTTCTGGTACAGTCATGTTTAGGCTAGAGCAAAAACACTGCATTCACTTATGTAATCAATTTCAGTTATCCTCTGTCTATTAGAAGACAGTACTCCATCTCTAGTAAGAAATTGATACCATATTTAATCAAAACTGAAAAAGCCCCTAATATATCCGAAGAACTAAAAGTCTAGTGAAATGATACCTTTTTTGGATTCCCAGACCCAAAGCCAATGTGGATGTGTGGAAGGGGCTTTCCCACACCAACAAGCAACTCTCAGACACCATATACTACACACAGATAGCATCACCTCCCACAGGTGAAGGGCTCAGTCCTACAAGAGAGCACGTCCTCACTTCCCAATTCAGATACTAGTGCAAGCCAGGGGTTTCCTTCCACACCCCCATTCTTGGATTTGATTAATTTGCTGTAACTGCTCACAGAACTCAGGAAACCCATTTACTCACTAGATTTCTGATTTATTATAAAAGGGTACAACTCAGAAACATCCAGAGGGAAGAGATGCTTAAAGCAAAGTCTACGGGAAGGGGTGCAGAACTTCCTCGCCCTCACCAGGTACACTATTCTCCCCACATCTCCATGTGTTCACCAACCCAGAAGTTCTCCAAACTTGTTTTTTGTTTCTGGGTTTGCTTATGGAGGATTCATTACATAGGCATGATTGATTAAATCATTGGCCATTGGCAACTGATCCAAATCCCAGCCTCTCTCCTCTCCCCAGAGGTGTTTATTTAGGCTTTCTTTGATTTCTCTCAGTGTTTTATAGTTCTCAGCACAAAAAACTTGGGGTGCCTGGGTGGCTTAGTCAGTTAAGTATCTGACTCTTGATTTTAGCTCAGGTCATGATCTCACAGGTTCATGAGATCTGAGCCCCACACTGGGTTCTGTGCTGACAGTGCAGAGCCTGCTTGGGATTCTCTCCCTCTCTCTCTGCCCATGTGCTCTCTCTCTCTCTCTCTCTCTCTCTCTCTCTCTCTCTCAAAAATAAATAAACATTTTTTAAGTAAAACAAAAAAACCCCACTTATATGGGTGGTTATGTTCATAACTATGTTTTTGGTAATGTTGTAAATTGAACTTTTTATATTAACTTCAATCTCCAGATGTTTGTTGCCTATACCTGGAAATACACTTGAATTTTGCACTGTTTGATCTTATTAAACTAACTTCTTAGTTCTATTAAATGTTTTATAGGATCTTTGGGATTTTCTGCATAAAAGAATCATTGTGTCTTCAGAAGTTTTGTTTTTTCTTTCTAAACTATACAACTTCAGTTTAATATTTCTGCCATGTTGTACCAACTGGCTGTTGAACAGCAGTGGTAACAACAGATACCCCATGCAATCTTAGGAGGAAAGCATAAAACTGTTACAATTAAGTATGATGATATCCTTAGTTGATAATTCCACAATCTGTGTCATCTGAGTTTGGTTGATGCTTTGTTTTTCTCTTTAGACTGTTTTGTTTTGTTTTTATTGCCTTTTAGCATGTCTGGACTATGAACTTCAGAAGCATTTCTTTTAAAGATGTTAAAGAAAGGGATTAAAAAAAAAGCTATCTTTTCCAGAAAACAAAAAGAGATAATCTACATGCAAGTAAGTATTGTATAGATATCAGAGTTTTCAACAACAATGAATGAAAAAAATGTAATGCTGTTTTCCAAAGAGTATAAAGGTTTACATAATTCTTCCATCTTACATAAGACAATGCGGTAGGAAAAATGATGATTCTTCTAGATGTCTACCCCCTAATCCCTGGAACTTGTGAATATATATTACCTTATGATACAAATGTGACTTTGCAGATATTTTTAAAGTTAAGAAACTTGAGGTGAAAAAATTATCATGGATTATCTAGTTTGGCTCAATCTAATCACATGCATTCTTAAAAGTGGGGGGGCGGGGAGGCAATAGAGTGGGTAATAGAAACACAATGAGAACGAGAGAAGGAAATTCCCACTGGCTTTGAAGATGGAGGAGTGGGGTCATAAGCTACGGAATAGTGGCCACTAGCAGCTGAAATGTCCCTTATCTTGCAGTCATCTAGAAAACAGTGACCTCCATTTTAAAAACAAGGAAATGAATTCTGCCAATAACCAAAATAATCAGGAAATGGATTCTGTTCTATTGGAAACAGGTTCCTTTCTTTCTAGAGCCTTCAGAAAGGAATGTATTTTGCCAACACCTCAATTTTATTCCAATGAAACCTGTACTGAACTTTTGACCTCAAGAATGTAAGATGATAAATGTGTGTGTCTCAAGCTGCTACATTTATGGTAACTTTTTATAACCCAATAGAAAACTGATACAACTTATTTTTCTTCAGTGACCATTCAACATATAGTTTGACATTAATTTTTGTATATAAAATGTTAATCATTTGAGAACCATTTTATATGCGAGTGTTATTAACCTTTATCTATTTTATATGTTGCAAATAATGTTTCTAGGTTTATTATTCCATCCATTAACTTCATAGACGATGCCTTTTCCCATTTACAAGTTTTGTTTTATTTTTAATTATGTCAACCTCTACCATCATTTTTAATGCATTCTCATTCTTGAAACTTGTCTAAGAAACCATCTAACTTTATACATATGTATCCATACTTTCATATAATAATTTTTAAACATTAGTATTTATATTTTACTATTTCTCAGGCAATATGTAAATTATACAAAAAAGTATAATTTGCTTATATTATCCACTTTAGGAAATAAATCTTTACCATAGTGTTTGAAATTTCCTATGTATTCTTCCTTATTCTAAAATTTGAGTTTATTTTTTTACATATATCTTTACTATTTTATTACATGAGAATATATATCTAAGCAATATTGTTTTACACGTTTTAAAACTTTATATCTATTCATATTTTATGCATTCTTTTGCAATTTGCTTTTTAGAATATTATGCAAAATAATATTAAGTTTCCTCCATGCAGAGGCTATAATTAATTTTTCCATTGGGCTTCTTTTTTAAAAAAAATTGATGTAAAGGTTACTTATATACTCTGGGCACAAAATATTTTTTGTTATATATTATAAAGTATCTTATCCCACTTTGTGGTTTTTGTTTTTGTTTTATACTATCATTTTTAAAAATAGAATTTTCCTTTCAAATAATTTTAGATTTACCTACAAGGTACAAAGACTGTACAGAGAGTTACCATATACTCTGAATGCTTTATGAATATATGGTACATTTTGGTACATTGTCACAATTTAGAAGCCAGCACTATTATACTACTATTAATTAAACTCTAGGCTGTGGTTTTGTATTTCACTAGTTTTTCGCTGAATATCCTCTTTGTGTTCCAAGATTCAATCCAGGACACCACATTACATTTAGTATACTATCCTTTAATGAAGAAAAATGTTCTATTTTATTATATTCAAGTTGGAGAAGTTTTCCTATAATTGTTGTCTTTTGTAACTTAAAAAATCTTTCCCATCTAAAAGAATATATTTTCTTACATGTTCACCTGAAAGGTTTCAAGATTTGTTTTTCATAGTTAAGATTAATCCATCTAAAATTTGTTTTTTGTAAGATGCAAAGTGGATGGACAATGTTTTTCTATGTGCTTAAACAGTTGTCTTAGGACCACTGACAGAATAACTATTCCTGCCCAGCTGATCTGTAATGTCTCCTCTGTTGTATTATTTCCCTATATATTCCATTGGCCAACTTGTTGACCTCTGGGTAATACTGCATGGTCATTTTAGTAGACAGGTCCTTCTCTTTGTTCTTTTCCACTGAATTTTTCTTTGATTATTTTGCCCCTTTGTCACTCATATTTTTAAAAATTATTTCCTCAATTTCTACAAAAAAAGTTCTTACTAATTTTTTTTATGAAAATGCATTAAATGAATAACTTAATTTTATTAGACTAGTGTCTTCATGACATAGTGAAATCTACAATAATAATTTAGTAGGTAAACAATTAAAGTATGCAAACTATGGGGTATCTTACATAGAGTTCCTTGGGAAAATGACTTTGAGAAGGAGATTAGCATGTAGGCAATTTATTTGAGAGTGCTCACAGGATCAACACCTGTGGCATGTGGGGGGAAGGAAAGAAAGCAGAATTGGCCAAAGGGAAAAGTTGGACTGCAGTGCGGTCACACTAAGATGGCAGCCAACCCCGCTGAGAGCTCTGAGGGTGGGACTGACCTTCAGAGTTGCCAGTGTTGGCCCAAGGGGAGTGGGTATCAATACCCATGGATAGGTCAGGCATTGGAAAACAGCTGGACATCCTGGTGTGGTTTTTTTTAAATCCAAATTAAACCTGTCCTTTGCCAGGGTTTGGCACAGCCTGGCTATTATCTACTTTAGCTTAAAAATCACTGGGTCTTGCTGGGATCCTCAGGACAGTTGAAGGGATTCTATCACTCTTCCAGGAAGCTGGTATCCAGGTTGTCAGACAGATCAGGGAAGATTGGGCAAAGTAATACTTAGAATGTGAGGAACTACCTCCGACCGCCTTGCTTTCTTGCTCTACATTTTTCCCCATCTGCTTTTATTATTAAGCACAACAGAGTACATGCATGTTGGTAACCTTAACAGACTGTGAGTCACAATGAAATTTCACATTATTTATACCCCAAAGCAGAAGAAAGAACAAAATTTTTCTCATCCTCTCAAGAGACAAAGGGTTGCATGATGACATAGGCTTCTAAGTTGACTCTGGAGGAGGGTTTACATTTCACAGGGTTATGAGGCCCACAATCTTCAAAACATCTCTGCATTATAAACTGGAGACGGAAATTATGCAGTGCATAGACAGAACAATTTGCATTTCAAAAAAGTATTATTTTTAAGGGGACTCGAGATAAAGAGAAGACAGCTGCCTCTTTCCCCTTTGTAAGCAAAGAAAACTCATTTTTTAAAAGTTACCTTTTATAGAAGTCTTTGGAGACCTGATTCTGCTTTTGCCACTACTTTTGACTTTCTTGGTGGCTTAGTCCTTTCGTATTAAGTTTAGTTTGTGAGTTCAGATTTGGTTGATTTTAAACAACAGAATTGATGAGTGACTTAATTAGCCAATAATTTGTGTAAGCTTTTCCTCAATGCACTATCAACCTGGCTCTGGGCTTTTCTGAATGTTTCTATTTGGTGTTCCTAAAGTTGGTTACAAATGATTGAGAAGGAAACTTACTTTCCAATGTTCCCCCTAGATAACATACAATTCTCCTTGTTGATTTTTTTGCTATTGGAAAAAGGTGTTTCCTAACCCACACTTTCACAGATACTATAGTTTTTTTGGAGTTCTTGACACTGTGTGTTGAAAGGGTGAGTAAATCTGAACTCCCAACTGCCTGCCTCACTTAACCCCCAAACTGTCTCTTATTCTCCATGTGGATGTTAAAATCTGGTATTTGCACAGTATCCTAGGTCATCTGCAGGTGCTGTGCTTGCTACCTATCTTAACTTTCCTTCCTTCCTTTCTTTCTTTTTTTCTTCCTTCCTTCCTCCCTCCCTCCCTTCCTTCCTTCCCTCCTTCCATCTTCCTTTTTGTTTGTTTCCCACCCTCTCCCCCAGCACCTTATGAATGTCCTTATCATTTTGTGAATATAGATATATATATATTTTTTTAAATACAGTGGTTGTAATTTATCCAGCAATTCTAGACTTTTTACAGGGGATGTTTGTTACATGTTCATAAGCCATCTTGATCCCATAGAACTTTCTATTTTCAGTTTCTTTTTTTTCCCCCTCTTTCTTCTCTCCAGACACATCAATTGTGTTATTTGCATTGGATCACTCTTGTCTATCTGCAAACACTTCTTTTATAGTTATGGAAAATCTCACTCTCCCTTATCACAGTATGAAAATGAGAAAAATGGCTATTTAATCAATGGATACTTACTCCCTATAATTCGAAGTATAAACTTTCAAACTTCCTTGAGTCTTCCTGGAACCACCTGTAAGAAGTTTTAAACTCATGTGGGTATAATGATGTCTATTTTTTTCAAATTTTGAGCCAGTGTGGGAAGTGAAAATCAAAAGTATTTAAAATAATTTTCCTAGTGGGGCACCTGGGTGTCTCAGTCATTAGGCGTCCGACTTCACCTCAGGTCGTGATTTCATGGTTCATGGGTTCGAGCCCAGCGACGGTCTCTGTGCTGACGTCTCAGAGCCTGGAGCCTGCTTGGGATTCTGTGTCTCCCTCTCTCTCTGCCCCTCCCCTTCTTGTTCTCTCTCTCCCTCTCTCAAAAAATAAATAAAAACATTAAAAAATTAAAATAATTTTACTATTTTATGTATTATTTCCATCATAGAAATATGTATAAGATTATTTGGGAGAAGAAATGAACAAATGTGTGTTGCACCGATAGGGAGTAAAGTGTGTGAAGAATGTGTGTGTGTGTGTGTGTGTGTGTGTGTGTGTGTGTGTGTTGGAGATAGAGATTTGATAGTCAGGGTTTCCAGACTTGGTAAGGGTTGAGAATAAGCTAAGACACAACAGTGATGATACAGAAACAATGATATAAAAACAGCACATCCATCTGGTGGGTACTCTCACAGCTAATTTTATTATTACGTTTACTGATATAAAAGAAACCTTTTGCAGCATCTCTTCTTCCAAGGAAGTTATAACATCTAAGAATTATTGCCTTATTTATGGCATAGTAAATTTCTCAACCTAAGGTTCCTGTTACATGTAATTCAATTGTAACTTGAGGGACAAATCAAAATTCCAGTTTGGATTCTGTTTCATCAAATTCTACATCTGCTCAGAAAAGTCATAAAGCTGATCTTTCTCCAGTATGATTCTTTATTAAAGTTTATGCCTTGTTTGTTTGTTTGTTTCCATAAAATCAGGCTCCTGGCTTTGCTGGGCAAATCAGCAAATAGAATATCATGACTCTATTCTTCTATTCTGCTTCACAGTTGTGAAAGTCTTTTGTCACTGGAGTTTTGTGAAACTTACAATGCACAAAGCTAATGGTTAAGATGAGAAAGATCCCTTTCTTGAGGTCAAGATGATTTATGCAACCTCTGCTCAAATCTGTACAAGTTGGTCCTACAATCAGGTCACAAGCTGATAACAAGGTTATCTTTTTGGCTGTGTAAACAAGATATTAAAAGGCTTAATTTTCTTTTTTTCATTATGTTTTTTGAGAGAGAGTGTGGGGGGGGCGGGGGAGAAGGAACAAGGAGAGAAAGAGGGGAGAGAGGACAGACAGAGAGAGAGAGACAGAGAGAGAGAGAGAGAGAGAGAGAGAGAGAGAGAATCCCAAACAGTGTCCACACTGTCAGTGCAGAGCCTGATTCAGGGCTCCATCTCATGAACTGTGAGATTGTGACCTGAGCTGAAATCAAAAGTCAGACATTTAACCAACTGAGCCACCCACGTGCTCCAAGAGTCATTATTTTCAAACAAACTCTTTGCAAATTGAAGAGAAAATAATGTATAAAGAGACCTTCTAAGACGTCTGCCTGATTTCTTTCAAAATAAGTGTATGTCATTTAACAACATTCTATTTGACTGTAAAGACAGTAAATTAAATGAATGGAAAAATCTCCAAGTCCTAGCGTTCCTGAAATAAAGGAAGGAGAGTTGTTTGAGGATCATAATTAGCCTGACTGCAAAACTGAATGAAATTTTTGAACAACAGTATTAGAAAATGTTAGTTGAAAATGCCATCAGCTAATAAGACACATACCAAGGTTTTTTGTTTTTTTTTTTTTTTCAGTTAAATTGTTAGATGAACTGTTCACTGAAGTTGCTCAATAGAATGGCACTTGGCAGATCATACCCCTTTATTCACCACACATTTGCTCAAATCTTTACTTTTGTCTCACACACTCTTTTAATTGCCAGAGAGAAGGGTACGGAAAAGACAGTTTTAATTACCTGTGATTCAGTCACACAATGGAAGTGTTTTCTGGGAGCACAAGACGGGTGTGTGAAGGGTCAGGAGGGACGTGTGTATGCAGCCGTCAGGAAACGATGTGTAGTGAGGATGTAGTTAATGCTTATTCTATACTAGATAGGTTGGTAAGGACTGAGAAAACATAGTTGCCAGAGAAACTGAAGCCAATTCAGTTTTTTTAATATCAGCCTCAGTAAACTATTAGTGATCTGTGAATGTCCCAGACAAAATGTGTATGGTAGGAATGTGCTTTTAACTTCACATTGTAAATAAAATTATTTATGTTTATATAGGTACCTCATTAATTTTAATATATAACTTTTAGCTTTTTACAGACTGCTAAACCTGCAAACAATGTTTTGGTGTATTATTTTCCCAGGAGCACTCTATTGTTATAATTCATATTGGCAATATATGTAATGTATAACTTATATATACTACTTGCATATGTATAATATACATATAATTATATCTCTAATATGAATTATATAGTGATTACATGTAACATATACAAAAAATATATATATATAATATGTAATATATATATAAAATTTTAAAGTCTAACATCATCTCCTTTGTCAGTGTGAGTTATTGTGGATAACAGAGACAAAAAACAATTTTTATAGTGAGGACTACTTTTACTAAATATAGCTTGTGAAAGATATTGGGAGTTGAAATATCATTGACCAATATTCATAGGTTTCAGGCTTAGCACAGAAGGAATAAATGAATTAATAAAAATAGAAACAGTTGAAAATAAACTAGGACAAGAGTGACAACACGTAATCATAGGTATAGAGATAAAAAAAAAACGTACACATCTGGTTGTTCATTTTATTGTAATGCTTAATAATATAAAGGAACCCCTCTTGTAGCATTTCTTCCTCCTGAGAAGTTATAATATCCAAAAATTATTGCCTTGTCACAGCCAAACATGAGGACAGCAACCTCGTCCTTTAGAAAGTTGGACAGCAATTGCCCTGGAGACTCTGGAGCCTTTGTCCCCTCCTCTGCCCCACCCCACCCCTGCCTTGCCCAGCCTTTGAAAGATCTACCCATGCAGACTAACTACAGTTCCATTACCCAGGATAGAGTCAGGACATTGGAGATCAGGGGGGACAAAGTTACTGTCCTTGGGAATCTTAGTAACACTTCAAGGGCTTCAACTTTAATTGTCAAAGAGTTGTATCTAGTATTTGTCTAACTTCTTTTATATCTGTGACTATTCCTATTTTATGATTAATCTTATATATTTTGGCTCTTCTTTAGAAGTGTCAGAGTAAAAATTTAACTATTAGTTGGATATTTTTGGAAATTTATTTATTTGTTTTAAAGTTTACTTATTTATTTTGAGAGAGAGAGAACAGAGAGCTCGGGAGGAGAGAGGGAGAAAGAAAGAAAAAATCCCAGACAGGTTCCACCCTGTCTGCACAGAGACTGGTGTGGGGCTCAAACTTGCAAACTCTGAGATTGTGACCTGAACCAAAATCAAGAGTCAGAAGCTTAACCGACTGAGCCACCCAGACGCCCTTAAGTTGCTCTGTTTCTTTCACGGACTCTCTTTGATTATATTCTCTCAATATTCTGTGTCTCTTCCTGTCTCCCTTCATTGAGGTGTTCTATTTTTTCTTTGTCTACTATTTGAGATTGGGACCTGGGTGCAAGTTATAAGTTTTAATCGATCTGTGAGTCATATTAGGAAAAGTATTCTCTGCTGTATTCTTGGTTTGAAGTGGTTGGACCAGCTTTCAATCCCCCACTGTAGCACCAGCAGAAGTAGGCTGTTTTCTTAGTCTTGGAAAGTAGTAGAAATAGCCCACCTTAATAGCTCCTCTTTGGATGCTTGGGACCAGAGGAACCAGGTGCCCTCAAAGGTGCACTCAACTACCCTACTGCAAGGTCCACAGATCTCTGTGAATTGAATTCTTCCGAGTGCCCTGTGTTCCGACCCCACACTAGAACAGGCTGATGGTGTGTCCAGCCTCTCCAGTGACTGACCCACCAAACACAAATCTCACACCTCTCCCTCAGTCTGCATGCACAGAATATCCCAGACCTGATTCATGCCAGTCTACTTGCTGACTCTGGCAGGAACTGGTCCAGAGAGAGAAGTTTGTTGCAGTTGAGAGTGTTGCAGAAACCAAGTCATTTCTCTCTTAGAAAGTTCCACGAAACAGAGCATCTATTCCTAGTTCATTAGAAATAAAAGTTTCTTACACAACCACAACTTAACTTTAAAACAAGAAATGCATTAGCATCTTTATTACAAATGTAATTGGTTTTCTTTTATTTTTCTTCTTGGGGATAGGGTCACTAGTTAAAATACACCACTGTAAAATCTGCAATTTAAATTTCATTTCATGGTGCATTGTAGAAATAGTTTACATAAATAGCATCCATTAATCATTTAAAACAAAGGTTAAATGTAAATTAGGATCCTGCTATTTATTTCTGTGATTATTTATGGTTTTCTGGTAAACTTTGATTTTTCTGAGGGTAAAAGAACTAATGTTTTTGAAAGTAAAATATCTTTAAACTAAAACTGATAACTCCTAGAAATCAATGAGCCTGGAGAGAGGGCCATAACATCACAAACAGTATTGAAGTTAAAAATCATGCTAGCTCTTGGTCAAATTATAACTGTCACGATTTAGTGATTAAATCTCTTTCTCTAGGAGTCCTACCTACTAATATTAAATACATATATCAAACACAATTTTGGAAAAAAATGGTATTTTTCTGGTGGCTGTAAATTTTTGAAGAGGGTTAGAATATTGGTTTTATTATCTTTCTTTTTTTTTTTTTTCAACAAAAGAAGGTAGCAAAAGGATAAGTTAAGAAAGACTTTAGTTTAAGCTGTACTGATAAAGGAAAAAAACACCCGAATAAGCACTTTGTTTCAGTGGTTGGTATAAATTATTTTTACACCTTTGTTATGAAATACCTGAATAAGTGACCAACTATTGGTTCACCATTTTATTTTTTTTAAGATTTTGGTTGTGGTGGTTGTTTATTTATTTTGAGAGAGAGAGAGAGAGAGAGAGAGAGCGAGCGAGCATGTGCAGGAGCCGGGGGAGAGGCAGAAAGAAAGAGAATCCCAAGCAGGTTTTTGCTGTCAGCACAGAGCCCAACTGGGGCTCAAATGATGAGATCATGACCTAAGCCAAAATCAAGAAGAGTCTGATGCTTAACCGACTGAGCCACCCAGACACCATTATTCACCATTTTAAACTATTGTCCCTGGATAATTGCAGCTGGTTTCTTTTTTTAAAAAAAAAAATTTTTTTTTCAACGTTTATTTATTTTTTGGGACAGAGAGAGACAGAGCATGAACGGGGGAGGGGCAGAGAGAGAGGGAGACACAGAATCGGAAACAGGCTCCAGGCTCTGAGCCATCAGCCCAGAGCCCGACGCGGGGCTCGAACTCACGGACCGCAAGATCGTGACCTGGCTGAAGTCGGACGCCCAACCGACTGCGCCACCCAGGCGCCCTGCAGCTGGTTTCTTTTAAATCTATCTATTCTTTAATCTGTCTCGTATGGTTTTACTCTTTTACCACAGCTTTGATATGACACTTATGTCAACAGTGACAGTCTGAACTTTAGGAAACAGGATTAAATAAATAATTGAACATTAATAATTTTACTGAAGTTCAAAATGAAAGCATAAAAGCTGTTATCGAAATTAAAGTTGTCTGAAAGAAATTAGTATTTTGATGCATAAGAACCTAGAAGTAGTAAAGATCATAGTCATAAGGGGAAAACAAGCACCAAAATAAAACCAACTGTGTTCATTTTAGCACTCAGTGGCATCTATTTTATCGTGTTGCTTTCTTTATGAAGGTTGTTAAAGGTATATTCAGCATTGAAGGTACAGCAAGATTTCTTAGAATCTTAAAACAAAGAATTTGATATTCTGATGAACAATATCATTGTAGCTAGATGTCATTGTCCATCTTTCTTAATTCTTAGGGGTTTTGAGCAACAATCCTAAGAACAAATTGAAGTAACAATAGGAAAAATTTTATCTTTTGTAATACCACAATAACATCTATGCTGTTAAATAAGAGTTTTTCAATATATTTGCAATAATTTTAATAAGCCATCATTATAATATCCATTCAGAGAGAATTTAGTTTAACTAGGATGTTAATTTGAAATATCTGAAGCAAAGTTCAAGTAATTGTCTCTAATAAACTGTCTTAATGGCTTTTTATTCATATTATTTCCAGATCGTGTTATAGAAGGTTGATTATATGTAAATACAACAGTTTGCAGCTCATTGTCTCAAGCAAAAATTATACTTTAATTATGCTCTGAATGTATTTGGTGTTGCTCTTTACCCGTCCAAGAACGCAACTGCACTTTAACTGTTTCTGATGATATAATAATCCGAATGCATTACCATGTTAAAAAGGATAGATTACTACATGCAATGTCATTTAGAGAGTGAAAGTAAATGAGTCAGGGTCAGGAAATTATTTTCAGGACTTTGACAATAAAGCTTCTCACAATGAGACCAATCTACAGATGCTTCTGTTTGAAATCTCGGTCTCCATTACTGTATCTATCTCTAAGGACAACATGGCTTTAATTTGATCGTTCACAATGTACCCTTTAAAATGAACAAAATCCATATTTTAATATCTCCTGTGAAGAGGAGACAATATGTGTAGCAAGCACACAAGGGGAAACTTTGTAAATTAATTTACATTGAGAACAAATGTCATACGAAGTGCATTTTTGATACTACCCCGGAAGGACAAACATCAGCCCTTGAACACCATATGTGGTCTGCATTATGGCTTCTTGGCACCAATCCATCATCTATTTCCAGCAGCTACCATTTCAAACATTTATGAGGACCTGGAAAGCACAGAAGGGCTAGAGAAGCCACTTGAGTTCTGCTTATTAGCATACTCATTAAGCCTAATCAATAATTGATGAACCATTTGTGAAAAACATATGGATTACATTACTTCTTGGCTTAGACCATTCAGAAAAGACTTATAAGTATTTTTGCCCTATTGTTTGCTGTGTACACATGATGTCAAAACTGATTCTATAACAGAAAACTGAAAAGTCTTGGGCTTTCTTTTCTCTACAGGCCAAAATTGTAATGTGTTATGGCATATTTTTAAAATGATTGAAATGAATTTAATACAGAAGCTACTAAAATGTAAAATGAATGGGATATAAAAACTCTTTTAAAAAATTCAAATAGCCCCTAAAATATGCTTGAGACAAAAAAATCAAAGGCATCTATTAACTAAAGTTTATACTTTATTCTGATTTCTTCAACTTTTATCTATCGTCTTTTTTTTATTTCATGATCCCATCCATAATACCACATTAAATTTAGTTATCATATCTCCTCAGGCTTTTCTTGGTTGTGATAATTTCTCAGACTTTCCTTGTGTTTGGTGACCCTGATAGTTTGAAGGAGTATCGGTGTTTTGTAAACGATCTTTCCTTTGGGTTTTGTCTGATATTTTTTTCATTATTAGACTGGATTTTGGAGGGGTAAAGAACATTTCTCAACACACTGTATTAAAGGTATACACTACTAACATGACTTATTACTGCTGGTATTCACTTTGATCACCTGACTGATATAGTTTCTAAGGTTTCTCTACTCCAAAACTCTTCTTCCCACCCTAATGTATTTCTTGAAAGGAAGTCAGTATGTACAGTCAACACTTAAGTATTGGAGAGTATGCTTCAAGAATGAAGTATTTATGTAAATTATTTAGAATTCTAATATATGAGAGATTTGTCTATTCTCTGCATTTATTTATAGTATTCATTTATTCAATCATTTATTTCTTTTTTTTTAATTTTTTTAACGTTTGTTTATTTTTGAGACAGAGAAAGACAGAGCATGAATGGGGGAAGGTCAGAGAGAGGGAGACATAGAATCTGAAACAGGCTCCAGGCTCTGAGCTGTCAGCACAGAGCCGACGTGGGGCTGGAACTCACGTACCGCGAGATCATGACCTGAGCCAAAGTCGGCCGCCTAACCGACTGAGCCACCCAGGCGCCCCTCAATCATTTATTTCTATCAGTACAGACTCATAGATATTTGTTTCATACTTTCAGTTTTAATCCAAACTACTTAATTTTGTTGCTCAAAGTGTTATAGTGTTGGCTATTGGGTGATCTTTTGGTTGGCTTCTGTGTCACTTTAAAATACCACTGTCTTTCTTTTTTGGGATTGCTTTAGCTATTTTAGGTCTTTTGTGTTTCCATACAAATTTTAAGACTGTTTGATTCTAGATTTTAAGATATACTACAAAGCTGTAGTCATTAAAATAATATGGTCCTGGCCCAAAAACAGACACATAGATCAATGGAATGGAATAGAAAACCCAAAAATGGATTCACAGCTATATGCTCAATTAATCTTTGACAAAGTATCAAAGAATATTCAATGGTAAAAAGACAATCTCTTCAACAAATGGTGCTGGGGATACTGGACAGCGACATCCAGAAGAATGAAATGGGACCACTTTCTTAATCATACACAAAAATAAATTCAAAATGGATAAAAGACCTAAATGTGAGACGGGAAACCATCAAAATCCTAGAGAAGAGCACAGGTAGCAGCGTCTTTGACCTTGGCCATAGCAACTTCTTACTAGACATGTCATCAAAGGTAAGGGAAACAAGCAAAAATGAACTAGTGGGACTTCATTGGAAAAACATCTTATGCACAGTGAAGGAAACAATCAGCAAAACTAGAAAGCAACTTGAGAATGGGAGAACATATTTGCAAATGGCATGCCAGGCAAAAGGTTAGTATCCAAAATCTATAAAGAACTTATCAACCTCAACACCCAAAAAACGAACAATCCATTTAAGAAATTGGCAGTTAAGACATTTTCCAAAGAAGACATCCAGATGGTTAACAGACACATGAAAAGATGCTCCACATCACTCATCATCAAAGAAATTAAAATCAAAATCATGATGACACATCACACCTGTCAGAATGGCTAAAATTAACAACACAAGAAGCAACAAGTATTGGTGAGGATGCAGAGAAAGGGAAACCTTCTTGCACTGCTGGTGGGAATGCAAACTGGTGCACTGGAGAACAAGGGTACACACATTCCAATGTTTATAGCAGCATTATTAACAATAGTCAAACTATGGAGAGAGCCCAAATGTCCTTTGACTGATGAATGGATAAAAAAAAAGATGTGGTATACATATACAATGTAATATTATTCAGTCATGAAAAGGAATGAAATCTTGCTATTGGGATGACATGAATGGAGTTGGAATGTATTATGCCAAGCAAAATAAGTCAATCAGAGAAAGACAAATGCAATATGATTTCACTCATATGTGGAATTTAAGAAATAAAACAGATGAACATATGGGAAGGGGGGAAGAGAAGAAAGGGAAACAAACAACAAGAGACTCTTACTGATAGAGAACAAACTGAGGGTTGATGGAGGTAGGTGGGTGGGAGAGGGGCTAGATGGGTGATGGGCATTAAGGAGGACACTTGTGATGAGCACTGGGTGTTGTATGTAAGTGATGAATCACTGAATTCTACTTCTGAAACCAATATTGCACAGTATGTTAATTAACTAGAATTTAAATAAAAACTAAATAAATAAAATAAAATACCACCATCTTGCTTGTATATGTGTGTGTATATGTGTTGGAGACCTTCCTTACTATATGGCACTACATTATGCTTCAGTTTCAGTCATTTTGTACATTTTCATTACAGCCCTAGAATCATCCATTTCTCTAAGGAGCCTTTGTTTATTTTTTTTATAATGAAATTAGAAACAAAGATCTTGGTTCCAGGTGTGCTCTTTGCTATTGGAATGTCATTTCTTCAAGGTTCTCTCATCTGAGAAAGTAGGTAAATATATGGGTGCATACTAGCATATCTATAGGTATTTCTATATGTAACAATCTGTGTCCAGATTAAGCTAAATGTGAGTTCGTACTGATGACTCCAACTCTAATTTATTAACACATGGATCATTATAACTTCCTCCCTCTGCTTATCTATAATGTTCAACCCCAACTGTATGATACCTGGCTCTCACCATCCATCATCTATTTACTTAATTGTTCAAATCCAGTAATTATTCACCTACTGAAGCACATGTTGGTTGCTTCCAGGTTTTGGCAATTATGAACAAAGCTGTCATAAACATTCACATGCAAGTTTTTGAAAGGTATGTAAGTTCTCAAATCAGTTGTGTAAATAGCTGGGAGTGTGTTTTCTGGATTTCATAAGATTATCTTTAGCCTTGTAAGAAACTGCCGAAGTCTCTTCATCATGACTGTACCACGTTCCATTCCCACCAGCAGTGGATGAGAGTTCCTATTGCACTATATCTTTTTCATCATTTGGTATTGTCAGCTTTTTAGATTTCTAGTATGTGTGCAATGGTATCTCAGTGTTTTAAATTGCATTTCCCCAATGACAAATGATGTTGAGCATCTTTTTTAAGTGTTTATTTGGCATGTCTATATCTTTCTTGGTGAAGTATGTATTCAGAGCCTTTGGATACTATTTAATTGGGGAGTTCACTTTCTTAATGTTGAATTTTAAGAGTTATTTGTAGATTTGGATACTAATCCTTTAACAAACATGTTTTGCAAATATTTTGTCCCAGTCTCTGACTTGTCTTTTCTTAATTTTACTAAGTTCAACTTTCCATTTTTTCTCCTTTATTGATTGCATTTTGGTATTCCTTCTAAAACTCATCACCAAATTCAAGATAATTTTGGTCAGACATTTTCTTCTAAAAATTTTATTGCATTGCTTTTTACATTTAGTTTTATGATCAATTTTGAATTAAATTGTGTAAAAGGTATAAAGTTTAAGCCATGTTTAGCAGTTTGTTATTGTTGCTTTGTATATGGACATAAAATGTTCCAGAATCATTTGTTGAAAAGACCATACTTTTCCATTGCATTGTCTTTGTACCTTTGCAAAGATGCATTGGCTATATCGATATGGTCTATCAGCTGTCTATTCTCTTCCATTGATCTCTGTGTCTGTTTTTTCACTAATACAACACTGTCTTGACTACTGTAGTTTTATGTTAACTATTCCTTTTCAATACTGGATTGGCAATTCTAGGTCTTCCGGTTTTTCTTGTAAAATTTAGAATTTTTTCATCAATATCTATAAAGTAACCTGTTGAAATTTTTAATGGAATTGTGTTGAATCTATAGATCACATTGAGTAGAACTGAAATCTTAGCAATTATGAATGTTCTTAACCATGACCATGGCATATTTCTCCATTTATTTAGAACTCCTTTGATTTGTTTCATCAGTTTTATGGTGTATTGCATATAGCTCCTTGCATGTTTTGTTAATGTTGTATCTAAGTATTTCTCTTGTTTTAGTGCTATTTTAAATGGTATTGTTCTTTTTTTAAATTTTTTAATGGTTATTTATTCTTGAGAGAGAGACAGACAGAGCATGAGCAGGGGAAGGGCAGAGAGAGAGGGAGACACAGAATCTAAAGCAGGCTCCAGGCTCTGAGCTGTCAGCCCAGAGCCCGATGCAGGGCTCAAACTCATGAACCATGAGATCACTACCTGAGCTGACATCGGACACCCAACTGACTGAGCCACCCAGGCACCACTTAAATGGCATTGTTCTTAAAATTTCAAATCCCGGGGCGCCTGGGTGGCGCAGTTGGTTAAGCGTCCTTCAGCCAGGTCACGATCTCCCGGTCCGGGAGTTCGAGCCCCACGTCAGGCTCTGGGCTGATGGCTCAGAGCCTGGAGCCTGTTTCCGATTCTGTGTCTCCCTCTCTCTCTGCCCCTCCCCCATTCATGCTCTGTCTCTCTCTGTCGCAAAAATAAATAAACGTTGAAAAAAAAATTTTTTTTTAAATTTCAAATCCCAATTGTTATTTGTTGGTATATTAAAACACACACACACACACACACACACACACACACACACAACTGACTTTTGTCCATTAATCCTGTGACATTGCTAGACTCATTCATGAGTTCTGGAAGTTTTTTTGTTGAGACTTTGGGATATTCTACATAGATAATCATGTCATCTATGAATGAAGACAGGTTTATTGCTTCCTTTCCAATCTGTATACCTTTAATTACCTTTTCTTATCTTACTGTACTAGTTACGGGGTCCAGTATGTTTAATAGCAGTGCTAAGAGAAGATTTCTATGTCTGGTCCCTGATCTTGGGTAGAAAGTGTCCTGTTTATCACCATTAAATATGATACTACCTGCAAATTTTTGTAAATATTAAACACAGTTTTTAAATACCATTTTTGTAACCCTCAGAAAATCCCAATAATCAAAATTTGTTCCAAGATCCATCATAAACTTGTACTTGTTTCTCTAATTTATTATTACTTGCCCATCATCAGTAAACATTTTTTCTAATTCCAGTGTGGAGAAACATAATTTAGCTTTAGTTAGTTGGTAAGGACATAGTTATTAAATTTAAAGTCTACAGAAGTTTACAAGCCTAGAAAATAATCATAAAAATAGACATGGAGATAGGGCATTTTGTAAATACAAAATGAATTAGCATAAACATTCAAGGGAAAAAATTTCAGAAAAGTCATGCAAAGAATAAAGAAAATCATGTAATATAGACAAAAAGGATAATCAGGAAATATTCAGCACTTAGCATCCAGCTAGAGAAATTTAGAACATAGAAGATACTAAAACAGCAGATGTTTAGAATTTCTATTTTCTTCTCATTCTATCTGTAATAATATTTTTTAAATGTCAGCAGGCTTCAGATTGTTTCAAACACCTGCAGTTAGAGGATTAAAAGTCAGATTTAGCTAGAATAAAAGACATAAAATTCATTGTACAAATAAACACCAGGCCACTTTATCATCTACCCTAAAGTAAAAAAAAAAAAAAAATTCTTCTACAGCATAATTGTATTTCTCTATGTCCATAGCAGTAACCCTTTTAAACGAGTATGAAAATAGAGTTCTCTAATAAAAGAATTATGCTATAGCTGATACTCTTATTAATGTTGGATCCTGCAGTATCTAAGTGCAATTTAAGGATAGTAATCACAGACTCAATACCAGGAAATTGAACTATTCAACTATTAAAGAATAATTTTTAAAGCAAGTTAAAATCCAACGGTGGGTCTTACTCATTCACTGAACAAATGTTCATGGAACATTACTTTGTCTGCAGATATTATTCTGGGTGCTGGATACAGTGGTGAGGAAATAGTCCCTGACCTCATGGAGATTATATTTTAATAGAGGCATATATAGTTAATAATTAATAGCCCTTTGTCTCTATCATATTATATGTAATGTTATATATTATAAGTATATGGCATTTAGCAGAGAATACAAATATTGAAAAATTAATAACTGTGTGTTTAGAATCAGGTCATGTCATTCTGAGACTGTTATTTAAGGTGCATAAAAAAGCTTTTTATTGAAAACATTAAATCAGCAGCCTTAAAACCATTTTAAATCTTTGACCAAGAAATTCAAATTCTGATTTAGCATAAAAAGTCACCAGAGAAACAATTTTAAAAATCACATGTCCATCTCCATCTTTATAACAGGGAAACTTTGGGAATAACTTTAGTGTAGAGAGGGAAAGCTGTTTCAGTGAATTTTGGTATATTGATGTGATGATATATTATGCAGCAATCAATATTGTGTCTTATAAAATTTGAATATTAAGAAAAAATGCACATAATGCATTCTGTGGGGAAAGTGAAATATGTAACTGTATATATAATAGGATTTTCTCATTTCAGTATTTTTATTAATGTGTTATACTGTCTGAACTAAAGTTCCAAGAGACATTTTAAATACAAAAGATTTCTGTCTTTTTCAGTGGCAAGGACTTGAATTATTCTGTGTAAGTTTCCTTCTACCTGAGAAAACTTCCTTACTCAGTCCTTTAATTACTCATATAGAAAGCAAGCATATTCTCCACATTTAGAAGGAAAAAAACTGAGAAGAAACCATTAACCTGAACACAAATATTTTAGAGAAGCCAAATGTTCTGTGTGGAATGTATTTTATTTATTGTGCTTTTTATGAGAGGTTTGTCTCTGCAGAAATCGTGGCTCTTAGGATTTATGTTTCTTGTTCTAGGAGTGGAGTCTGATGGCTCTGTGCTGTACTCTACTGCTCAATTTTTGTGGAGCTGTCTTCTCCATTCAGTAGTTATTTGCAGGAGATGCAG
This sequence comes from Prionailurus bengalensis, assembly GCF_016509475.1. NCBI lineage: Eukaryota > Metazoa > Chordata > Mammalia > Carnivora > Felidae > Prionailurus > Prionailurus bengalensis. The sequence continues at coordinate 52,707,228 of NC_057360.1, forward strand.
AGCTGAGACAGAAGAGCCCCAGAGGGATGTGTGGACCTGAACTTCACCTGACCCTACAGGGGAGGGACATAAAAAGTGGTTCAGTGAAAGCTCAGTCTGGACTGGATTGCTATTGATGATTGTATCCACAAAGGATTGTTGAGTTGCAAATCACCCCAAAACTCAGTGGCTTCAAACACAATTGATTATGGTTCATAAGTTTGCACATGAGTTGGGGTTTGGCTAATCTAGGCTGGGCTCTGCTGTATGTCTCTATTTAGGAACAGCTGGGACAGCACTGCTCACTGTAGGCCTATTGGTCACTTAGGGTAATTTTAGCCCACGTATCTGTCACTCTCCTTGCACATGTGGGCTACCTGGGCAGGTTTATTTTCCTCTTACAATTGCACAGTGCAAGTGGAGCACACAAACGTCTTGAGTTTAGGCTCTGAATTGGCATTCTGTCACTTCTGCCCATACACCATTGCCCTAACAAGTGAGATGGCCAAGCCTAAAGTCTAAGGATGAGGACATACACTGGACCTACACTGACCACAACAATGTAGTTTGTCACAATGATATTATCCACGCATCAAGTAGCTTGACTATGGGAAATGCACCAATGTTGGGATATTGTTTTTGGATGTGACCCATTGAAATCAGTGTAGGAAGTCACAGCCTTGGGTGTTACTTCTTCTCTAAAGGATATGAACATTATCCACTGTTAATCATCCTAATAAATTGCAAATTCTGTGATTCAGTCACTATGAGTAAGTTGGGGCATTCTTCTCCATTGGTCTTATTCATATTGGCCCTTTGTGTTCAATTAATTTCTGTGGTTTTAGAGACCCTTTCTCAAAAAATGATGTCAAAGTATTTGTGTACAACATCCACCCATGGCCCTGGTTTTATGTACTAATTCTGGTTTCTTTGAAAAGTGTGTTCTTCCATATAGTCTCAAACTTGTAGTAGGAGCTCCTTGGACCTGCTTCACCTAGACTAGTAAACTCCAGGCTTAAACCTTACATTTAAAGAGATAAATAGACAAGAGTTTATTTTAGTCTTCATGATTGACCATGTTGATTATTTAAATTAAGACTTTCTGGGGTGTCTGGGTGGCTCAGTCTGCTAAGCTTCCAACTGCGGCTCAGGTCATGATCTCACAGTTCATGAGTTTGAGCCCCACATTGAGCTCTCTGCTATCAGTACAGAGCCCACTTTGGATCCTCTGTCCCCTTCTCTCTCAGCTCCTACCCCACTTGTTCTCTCTCTTCCTGTCTCTCAAATAAATAAATTAAAAAAAAAAGACTTTTGGGTTGCCTAGGTGGCTCAGTCAAATAAGCATCCAACTATTGATTTTAGCTCAGGTCATAATCTCATGGTTCATGAGATAGAGTTCTGAATTGGGTCTGTGTTGACACCATGGAGCCTCCTTGGAATTCTCTCTCTCTCTCTCTCTCTCTCTCTCTCTCTCTCTCTCAATATAAATTTAAAAAGTTAATAAAAAGACTTTGTAGCACTAAGTCTCTTAAAATAAAAGTCAACTGATTTGAGGATATATTAGTAAATGAAACAAAACTATGTAGCTTTCTTTCATCACATTTTAACTCAAGAGTAGGCTAATTCTTTTTCTTTTAATGTTTATTTATTTATATTGAGAGAGAGAGAAAGAATGAGCAGGGGAGGGGCAGAGAGGGAGACAGAATCCCAAGCAGGCTCTCTGGGGCTCAATCTCAGGAACCATGAGATCATGGCCCAAGACTAAGTCAAGAGTCAGATGCCTAACCAACTGAGCCACTCAGGCACCCCATTATGTGATCATTTTTATAGAGCTTTTGAGTCCTTTAACAGAAACCAGTAGAGGTACAGGTGGGCACTCTTATCCAGACTAATCCCACATGTTGGCCATTGCCAAATCCCAACATGTATCTCAAGAAAGCATCCAGACCAGGGTCATATCTCAGTTGATAGCTCTCAATTGTGGAATAACATCCATCAAAACATCTGGGGCTGCTGGTTTATTGGAAGATACTCATGTTTTTCAAGTATGGTTGGTTCTTTCTCACCTGAGAATCCAATCTCTACTTCCGCACTTGTCCTGAAAGAAATTAAGCTAAATATACTTAAGGAATATACTGATTCTTTATAGCTACAATTGAGGATAATAGTCATTTGCCAATCCCTTTATTATTATCCACTTGTTGAATATTCTGTCTCTAGTATGTCTTCACTCTTTTCCAAAGAACTTCCACACAGAGAAAATCTCTAATGCACCTACTTAGATTAGCATAAAATTTCATAAATTGATTTTTTTCATTTCTTATACATCCATTCTACATAAAAAAAATTTAATACTTCTGTTATTTTTATATAAGAGAATTGGGTTTTTATACCATCCTGCTATAGAAAATTCTAGATCACTGAGATGACAGTAGCTGGTTAATGTCCCACTAACACTTCTTGGCACAAACTAACATGAAGATGATCACTGAAACTTAGAAAGCAAGAAGTGCCATTATATGACACAGACCACATGAAGAAGGACATATATATGAAGAATGATTATTCTATTTAATCATATGCTAGTAACAAAGGTAGAGGAAAACTGCCAAAGAGGGTAGAGTTGGGGAATCTGAGGTCCTACTCTGCAACAGGTGAAACTTTAAAGCATTAAGAATTAGTTGGTATGGTGGCCCCTGGGTGGTTCAGTCAGTTAAATGTCTGACCCTTGACTCTTGACTTTGGCTCAGGTCATGATCTCACAGTTCATAAGTTCGAGCCCAGCGCCAGGCTCCATGCTGACAGTGCAGAGCCTGCTTGATACTCTCTGTCTCCCTCTCCCTCTCTTTCTGCCCCTCCCCTTTCTCTCTCTCTCTGTATGACTCTAAAATAAACAATTTTTTAATTAAAAAAAGAATTAATTGGTATGTTAACATTACCTTATGCTGGTAAGTCCAGTTATCTCTAATTAGAATGAAGCACTCAGAAATGTTACCAATGAGTTTTTAAATAACAGCAACAAAAATAACAAAGACTATTGTATCTGTTAAAAATATAAAACAGAGCTGGTGCCCCCAAATTGCTGTGGTAAAAGGTAAAATCATTAAAGTGGTCCCTTTATCTTTTCCATGCCATCTCATGGTTCAAGGATACAAAACTGGAGATTGTGGAGTATGGTAATGGTTGTTGGGTACTAAGAGGGGATGAGAACCACAGTAGGATCCGTGCATAATTGCCTTGATGACTCAGGTTTTAGTATCACACCTACTTATGGCAACTCATTCTCATCAAAAATGAAATAATGGATCTAAAATAATAACACATATAAATGGGCATTGAAGGTGTTTTTCCCCCTTTGCACTTTTGTTTATGTACTGTGATAAGTGCATAAGTGAATTGCAAATTGTCCTAGAAAATTAGGCCACTGAAATGTTATCAAGTATAATAGTGAAGAGACAAAGGTTAAAATGAGATTAAATATTACTAAAAGAATGAGAATATCCTGTGTTTCCCTCCTTGTTCACAATGACCCACCATTCAGTCTTGCCTTTGCAAACAAAAAGTGTTCTTTTTCATTTTGTAGCTTCGGTTGAAGCTCATATTATACTTTGTGAATGGCCTTTTGCTACTTATCACAATACTGCAAATGACTTTGGGGGACAAAAGCAGATTTCAAAGGCAGAATGAAATTTTAATACATGAGATGAAGAATCTTAAAGAAAATTATATAATATGATTTGACTGTTATTCTGAAAATTCATTTGCACTGAATTATTAGCACCAAGGAATGAAATGTTTCTGAAAGATGATTTAATTTTCCCAAGAGTTATTGGTCCATATCTGAAAAGGAATAGTTGCTTTCTTCCTTGATGATTAATTAGAATGTGATGAATAGTGTCAGATAAAGGAGTAATACTTGGCATATATTAATGATATTGGAATTTAGGTATCTGTTCCACATTACAAACACCAGTGGCACCTTAACAAGAACAGAGTGTAAATGCACACTATAAGTCCTGTTTATGATACAAATATTTAAATATTTTTTTTGCCATAGGTATAGCTATTTAAGTGATTTTTTTGCCTTAGGTATAGCTATTCAAATATGTTTAATTATTTAAGTATATTTGTCATTATTTTATGCGATTCTTTAACTCAGTTTTTCTCTGCTACTATCCATGTGCTTTTTTGCCTTAGCGCCTTAAGTTATAAATAAAAATCCAAATACATGCACCAGAATTTTCAATATTCAAACTAAAATAAGCATCAAATATCAAATCTGAAAAAAGACACTTTTAAACAATTTTTAAAACACAAAACTTGTAAAAGGATCAATAAAATGTCCTTAGAGATATTTTTTTTGTATGAAGAGTCATTATTTCTTAATTACAAATTGGATATTTCACATGGATAACATATTCCCAACCCCCAAAATGGTATCTAATTAGAGCAGTTTAAATCTCTTTTAAATGGAATGCTAATTATGTTACGGTATTATTAGTTCTGATTAGACATTTTATGTAAAATAATAAAACAAATTCTTTGAAAATATAGTCAAATGAATTATAAAAATATATGTTCAGAAATGTATGATATTTAGAATTAATTTGTTTTTTTTCTTAATGTTTTTATTTATTTTTGAGACAGAGAGAGACAGAGCATGAGCAGGGAGGGGGCAGAGAGAGAGGGAGACACAGAATCGGAAGCAGGCTCCAGCCTCTGAGCCATCAGCACAGAGCCTGATGCGGGGCTCAAACTCACAGACTGTGAGATCATGACCTGAGCCAAAGTCAGACGCTCAACCAACTGAGCCACCCAGGCGCCCCGTAGAATTAATTTGTTTTTTAATCTTTTTATGTTTATTTATTTTTGAGAGAGAGAGACAGAGCACAAGTGGGGGAAGGCCAGAGAGAGAGGGAGACACAGAATCTGAAGAAGGCTCCAGGCTCTGAGCTGTCTGCACAGAGCCTAATGCAGGGCTCGAACCCATGAATCATGGGATCATGACCTGAGCTGAAGTCGGACACTTAACTGAATGAGCCCCCCAGGTGCCCCTATTTAGAATTAATTTGAATCATTACTGTTATAGGATGAGTAGCATTTATATTATTCACAGTTGATAAAAAATCAGTTGTATTCAAACAGTTCATTTGAAATTTATCCATTCATTCATTCAACAAATATTTATTAATTACATGCCGTGTGTTCCAGACAGCGTGTTTTATGTTTTATGTACATGACCTCTTTGTGCTTACCATGTGCTAAGGGGGAAGTATAGATTTAAAATATGGTAATTAAAAGTAAAGAGGCACCTGGAGGTTCAGTTGGTGGAGCAAGAGACTCTTGATCTTGGGGTTGTAAGTTTGAGCCCCATGGTGTAGAGATAACTTAAAAAAAATCTTAAAAAAAGAAAGTAAAGAGTGTGGCAAAGAAAAGTACATAATACTGTGGATGTGAGGATAAAATAATATAATAATAAAATTTTAAAAACTCATCTGTAAGATAAAAAAAGATAGCACAAACACAAACAACACCTTGAGGCTGAGACCTGAAAAGTGAGTAAGACTCAGCCAAGAGAGAGGTTATGGGAGGGGCACAGGTAAAGTAGGCGGAGGGTGGAGTAAGAGGGGCATGGGGTCACTCTAGGAATTGAAAAGGGCACCAATGCAGGACATCCACCATCTGTCTTTGGGCCTGGAAGAAATAACCTGGCTCAAAGATAAAAACTGAAGCAGGATATGGCATGAAATGATTAAGTGTGAACCTCGATCAGACATGACTTTATAGGCCATAATATGAAATTTTGCCCTTATCTTAAGAGCAATGGACAACAAGCAAAATGATTTAAACAAGGAAGTGAGATGATAGATCTGAATTCAGGAGTAATTCCTCAGACTCTGGAAAATGGAGACGAAGTTAGCTTGCAGCCGGGGTAAGCATTTCAAAAAGCTCTTAATGGCAGGCCGCTGGGAAAGAAGTGGTAGTATCAACTGTGGGGACAATAATGAAATGCAAAACATAAAAAGGGTTTGAAGGATAATCAAGATGTAGAAGTTATGCCAGGTGGTGAGTGGTTGCATGCAAGGAGTAAAGGAGAAGAATGACTAAAGATGACTCCCAGATTCTTGGTCTGAAGAACCAGAAGGCTTCTGAACAACTCTGAAAGTGGGAACAATATATTCAGTTATAGACATAGTGAATTTAAAGTCTTCGAAAATTATCTAGATAGAGACCTCAAAGATAAGAAACAATGCTTCGAATACTGTGTAAGACTGTTCGTACTTCATTTAACAGCAGTAACAAAGTTGACAGCCTGTTAACCCAGGTACTGTTTTGCTCTTCAGGGGTTAGAAATGAATAAGATGGTGATATACCTGCATTTTTGGATTTTCTTTGAGGATAGGAGTGATGGGCAGTCAGAAAAAAAAAGTAACAAATTAAAAACATTCATAAGGATTCAACCAAAATTGAACTGACATTTTGATTATTAAAAAATTTTTGATTGTTTTAGTGGATTTTCTTAAAAGACTATCACTGAACGCATTAAAATATACCAATAGGAACATGTGCATACTGTTTATGAGTAAATAATTTTGTTTGCTTTTATGTTTTCTGGCCCTGCAACAAACACAGTAGAACAGATTTCTGCTAATTATACCACCGTGAAGACAAGTTATGCAAATAAGTGTAATGGAAAGTTTGAGTTACAGTAAATCTAACACACAATAAGTCTACTTAGAGGACTAAGGTGAGGACAGAATGTTTAATTTAAAAAATCATGTCTGTTTTTCCTTTTTCTTCAAACTACAGAATATTAACTCTAAGTACTTAAAGTTGAAGACTATCTTGTTGAGTAAGAAATATAGGAAATATAAATTAACAAAATTTAAAAAGGATGAAAAATATTATAAATTTAGTACGTATTTCTTACAGGACACTCCAAATGTATGTGATTAATGGCAAAGCAGAGACATCACAAAGAAGTTGATCATATGACATATCTCAGAATATTTTTCAAATTTTACTGGTGTATAGTTTAAGCCACTATGATTTGCAGTTTAGCATTTTAAGTCCCATTAATTGTAGAATAAAGCCATGCTTCATTTTTGACAATTAAATATAATTTTACTGGAAGGGAGAAAGCACTCTGAATTGGACTCAAAGGAGAAATCTTCTCTAAAGGTCACCCTTATTAAATGGCATGACAATTTGATTATGCCATTCATGCTCAACACCCCACTCCATTCCCCACAGAGGCTGGAGTAATGCTTTTTAAAATGAAAGATCGTATTACTCCTGTACCCAACACCCTACCATGCCTCCACATTTCTCTCCAAATGAAAGCCCAAAATCATGCCAGGACACTCATGATCTGTTCCCCATCACCAACCCCTCCTTGACAGCTACTCTTACCCTCACCCAGTCTAAGCAGCCACACTGGCCACCTTGCTCTCTCACACATGGGAGCTTGCTCCTGCCTTATAGCCGTTCACACTGGCTATTTTCATGTCCTGGAAATATTGCCTGTCCATCCCAGATTTTTACAGAGTGAACTTTGTTTTCTTCTTCAAGTTTCTGGTGAAAGTCTGCCAACTCCATCAGACTTTCCCTGATCTTATTTTAAATTAAAAACACCACTGACGTCACCACGGATCCTTATTCTCTTCTATTTTATTCTTTCCCCAGAGCATTAAGCAACGTTTAAAATACCATAAAATTTATGTACATATTATTTCCATTGTTTATTTTCTGTCCTCCCTTTCCCATTGAGAGTAAGAGCTCTCAGATCCTAATGATATTATTTATCCTGCCTCCCAAAAAGTACATCCCATGTAGAAATGCTCAGTAAGCATTTGTTGGGTGAACACTTATTAAACCTTATCCTTACAGAAGGATTTTGAAGGCTTTTTGTGGGTAAACTTCAGAAGGAATCTGTTGGCTTCAACTTAAGATGTACAAAGTTGAAAAGAGCATTGTTCTTAAACTTATAAGAAAGCCCCAGAAAATCTGCAAATTGACAACTTTTTAAAAAATCAGAGATCAACAAACTAATTCTGAATCTAAGAAAAAACAGGCACCTGTGAAAAAAGATAGCAAGCTAACTTTCTTAACTGAAACTGATTGTGCTGTCTACATCCAAAGGAAGAAATCAGCAAAAATTGTTAAAAACTGTCTAAGTGTGGGCTACCAAGGTAATATAGAACCTGTGAGGGCCTGGTGATGCTAGGAAAAATTGCATCCACTTGCAGGGTCATCTCTAAGATCTCAAAGATGATTATAAATACAATTAAGGGGACACCTGGGTGGCTCAGTTGGTTAAGCATCTGACTCAATTTCGTCTCAGGTCATGATCTCACAGTTTGTGGGATTGAGCCCCACACCGGGCTCTGTTCTGACAGCACAGGGCCTGCTTAGGATTCTCTTTTTCCCTCTCTGCCCCTTCCTGGATCATTCTCTCTCTCTCTCTCTCTCTCTCTCTCTCTCTCTCTCTCTCTCTCAAAATAAATAAATAAACTTAAAAAAAAAAAGAAAAAGGAAGGTCCTGAGAACTTACACCTCTTGGTAAAGAGGCTAAACAAATGTCAAGTGCTAAGTAATGTTGGAATACTGCTTGAAAAGGGATAAAGGTGTGGAGAGAGACAGCTTTTCTAAGATGCTGTGCAAATGGAATATCTAAAACTGAGGGTGAAGCAGATTTTTACCTGCCTTAACCTTAACACAAGGTAACACTGGAGAAATTTTTAGCCTGTGATTCACAGAGGATAACCACAGCAACAGTCGATCTCAAGCCTCCTTCACATCTGTCTAGATTTCTAAATTGACTCATACCTTTACACTAAAGTCCCAACAGAAGCAAAGGCATGCTTATTTCCAGGCTTAAAAGCTAAATAATTCAATTTGTGCTAGACACAATTTCAACAAAAATGTATGTATTTCGGGGTTCCTGGGTGGCTCAGTCAGTGAGCGTCCGACTTTGGCTCAGGTCATGATCTCGCGGTCTGTGAGCTCAAGCCCCGCGTCGGGCTCTGTGCTGACAGCTCCAGGTCAGCTCTGCTTCGGATTCTGTGTCTCCCTCTCTCTCGGCCCCTCCCCCACTCATGCTCTGTCCCTCTCTCTCTCTGTCAAAAATAAATAAATATTTTAAAAAATTTTAAATGTATGTATTTCAACAACTAATAATTATGAAGTATTTAAAAAGTAAAGAAAAAGCAGTGACTGTACAAAGTAAAGAAAACACAGACAACCAGGGGCACCAGGGTGGCTCAGTCAGTTAAGCATCTGACTCTTGATTTCAGCTCAGGTCATAATCTCATGATTTGTGAGCTTGAGCCCTGCATCAATAGTTGTGCTATCAGTGCAGAGCCTGCTTGGGATTCTCTCTCTCTTCTTTCTGCCCCTCTCCTGGTCATGTTCTCCCCCCTCCTCTCTCTCTCTCTCTCTCTCTCTGTCTCAAAATAAATAAATAAACTTGTAAAAACAAGAAAAACAGACTTATACATCACATGGATGTTTGAAGTATAAAACAAAGATTTAAAAATAACTATGGCTAATATTTTAAAGATTATCATAGAAAAAGTGGACAGCATGTACGAGCAGATGGGAAATTTTAACAGAGAGATGAAAACAATAAGAAAGAATCAAGTAAAAATTCTAGAAATGAGAAACATCGAAAAGCTTTAACTCAACACACCCAAAGGAAGAAGCAGTTCACTACAAAGAATCCAATCCAAACACAAAAAGAAAAAAAGTGAAAAATATTACAAATAAACCAAGAAATTGTAGAACAATATCAAATGGTCTGAATTATGCAAAATTAGAATCCCAATTAGAAGGAAGGAGAAAATAACTAGAAAAGAACAGAATAAATATTTGAAGGAACAATGGCTGAGAATTTTTCAAAATCATAGACTTAAACCACAGACCAAAGAAGCCCAGAGAATATCAATCCAGATCAATAATAATAAAAGAAAAGCAGACAACAATGGCTAAGTACATCATCCTCAAACTGATGAAAACCAAAGAGAAAAATACAACTTTGAAGACAAGTAGAAAAAGGAATATTTGTTACACAGAGAAATCAATTATAAGACAGACTGCCAGATCTCATTAAAATCACACACATGCACAAGAACTATATGATGGTGTTAAGAAACCCATTTAAATACATAAACATAGAAAGGTTAAAATAAAAAGATTAAAAAAGCATACCATACAAAGACCATTCAAAAGTCAGCTGTAGTAGATGTAACTTCAGTGGACAAAATAAATTTCAGAATGAGGAATGTGACCAGAGAAAAAGGGGAATTTAGATAATGATAAAAGTGTCACTTTAAAAAAATCATAACATTTCTAAATGTGTATTCACCTAGCAACAGAGCTTCAAAATATCTGAAGCAAAAACTGAAAGGGACTGAGAAGAGAAATAGACAAATTCATATTTAGAGTTGGAGACTTTCCCACTTTGCTATCCATAATTGGTAGCACAAGTAGACAGATAATCAATAAGGATGTAGAAGACTTGAACACCATCAGATGTTATGATCTAATTGACAGTTGAAGGACCCTTCCCCCAACAGTAACAGGAATTATTTTCAAGTCCATATGGAACACTCATTAAGACACACCAGAGTTTGTGTCTTTCAAATACATTAACAAATGTACAATGACACTGTACAGTGCGTTTTGATCATAATATTGTGTATGGCCACACAATGTTATGTTCATGTATTTATATGTTCCTATGGTTTCACTGTATCCAAAAACAGAAAAGAAACTCTCAGTGGAAATTAAGAATACCTTGAAATGAATAGAACTGAATATATATCAACATTTGAGGGATGGAGCTAAGGCAGTACTAAAAGAGGAAATTATGTAATTAATGTTTCTATTAAAAATAAAAGTGTTGAATCAGAAACCTAAATTTTTCCTTTAGAAAACTTGGAAAATAAGCAAGTTAAAAACTCAACTTGAGCATAAATAAAGGAGAAATAAAAATAACATCAGACACTGATGAAATTAAAAACAGAAAATCAATGAAGTCTAAAGCTGGCCTTTGAAAAGAGCAATATAATTAATATACCTCTATCTAGATTGGTCAAGTAATGAGAGAGAATGAAAAAAAGGGGCAATATATGAATTAATTATACCAGGAATTGAAGTAAGTCAGACAATAACTACAGACACACGGACATTAGGAAATTATTAAAAGAACGTTATGAACCATAGTATGCCTATAAATTTAAAAAAAATTAGAGAAAATTGGACAAATTTCTTCAAATGATACAAACTACCATATCATACACAAGAAAATAAATAACTTGAATAGTCCAACATCTTTTAAAGAAATTTAATTCATAGTTAAATACCTTCCAACAAAGAAAACTCCAAGCCTAGACTATTTCTGGCACTCCTGGTCTAAGCTTTGAGAGTTATCGGAATATCCCCTCTCTTTCAGACAGAAGCTACAGAAGTTGCCTTGTTATCTGAATCATGGTATAGAAGAGATTAATTACTGGAACTTGAATGCTTCAGAGAAAGAGTGTATGGTCTTATAAAACATCAGATAAATTTACTGGATGTGACTATAGCTAAGAAACAGACTGGAGATTTGGGTTTAAGCAACCATCATGGATGCCTAATATTCTGAGAAATTACATCCACTCTTGGGATAGAAAAATTCAGTTGTAGATCTACCTGAATTTATTTAGAATCTTTAATTCACCTCACTTGTTGGAAAGAAGATTCCCTGAAATTAGAACTAATGCTGCAAGGCAAGAAGATGGCCAACAATCAGCTATAGAAAGATGTAGAAAGCACTGATGTTTTGTGTAGGGAATAACAGGACCAGGGATAGGAGGAAGGGATTTGGATGGTATGACCTTAACATGCTACTGAAATCCCTCAGAACTGCTGGGCTTGGAGGACAAGTGATGGCAATTCATAGAAAGATCCACAAATTCCTGTCTCTGAAAAATGCTTGACAGCATTTGAATGGGAATTTTGCAATATGGATGTTATTGGGATGTAAATTTAAATTTTTGACCACATGCAAGCAGGAAGGATGAGAGTGGTCTCTGCATGTGGTATAAAAATGAAAGGACATGTGGTGAGAGCTTTTGTAACACAGTTATCTGAAGAACATTTTGGAAAATTAGATTTAGCTGGAGTAAATCACTGTGGGAGTCAAATATCTATACCTGGAGAAATGTAAACTTTCCCCAAGACGAAGGATTATACAAGAGGTTGGATCAATGAGAAATTTGGAAATAGCTGTGCAATTACCTCTATATCCCAATGGGACCTGCCTCTTTTCACTCATTCGATCAGCAATTGTAAAAACAAACAAACAAAAACATAAATTGCAAGTCTTTGAGCAGCCTTTTACCAGTGTATCAAAAAAGTCATAATAAGAATGACAGTAGATAAATTCCTGAGACACAAGAGAAATATAGGGAAGAAAGGAAGAAGGTTTATAAAAATTCATATTATATTCCAACAAAGATAAAACAAATCTTTATTTGCAGGCACAGTTTGTTGCTGTTTCTTCATATAGCACCCCCTTCAATTGTTTTTACTCTGAGCTTGGTGATATCGAAATCATTATCTCTAGGGGTGTCTGGGTGGCTCAGTCACTGGAGCGTCCGACTCTTGATTTCAAATCAGGTCATGTTCCCAGGGTTGTGGGATTGAGCCCTGCATCAGGCTCTGCACTGAGCATGAAGACTGCCTAAGATATTCTCTTTCTCTCTCCTCTCTCTCTTTCTCTCTTCCCCCTCTGCTACCCCTCTCCCCTGCTCATGCTTTCTCTTTCTCTCTAAAATATAAATAAATAAATAAATAAATAAATAAATAAATAAATAAATATTAAAAACTCATTATCTTTAAAAAATATATGAAACATGTATATTCTAAAATATCTCCTCACAAAAGACTCTTTGGTATGTGAAAAATATGCTTTATTTTGCCTGATAACATATCATTTCATACAGCCTGGGATAGCAAAGTCCATTTATGAACAATAATTTGATGTCTTATGTTTGAGTAAAAACCATCAACTAAAATTATTGTATGATTAATATATACTAATATCCTATGTAATGTTTCATATTGCTATCATATCTTAACATTCTTTGAAAGGATTTAATTGGATTGAATTTCTTACAGTCCCAGTTCCAAAAGTTTAAATTTAATGCACAATTAATTTTTAAAAATTTTTACCAATTATGCTTCATGAAATATGCAAGCAATATGTTCTTTGAGTTGTCACCGTATTTATAGAGCAATTTTGAGCAGTATTACAAATTTAAGATAAATTAAAAAGGTCTTCATAAATAACACTATGTAAGTAAAATCAAACCAAAGCATGTGGCAGAATTAAAGTACCTAATTTGAGGATCATCAACATCAAACCTCTGATAATAAGCAGATTACCTATTAAGAATGTAAACATATCTACTGGTCATTTTGACATATAATGACTATGCTTCACTGGGCTGTTTTGACCTATTTCCACCATCCACTCTCTTCTTCAGGTTAGTGCTGTGCTCATTATCCAGAGCAGTCTGCACAGCACTTTCTAAGTGACTCAGCCCTTCCTCATTTGTCACTGAATTTCTCAATATATGACATTCCTTGACAATTCTGCTTGTGTCGAGTGATTTTTCTCTTAAAGGAAAAATGCCACTACAGAATCGTCTTAAAAAAAGAAAGAAGGGTAAGTTTAAAAGCCAAACAAGGAGAAATTTCAGGAGACTGCCATTATCACATAAGTAGAGAGTTTGTGTTTAAACTTTTCGATATTCACAGGCATATTTCAAGATTTGTCTGATAGGAGGTGATTTTTAGATTGTGTCTGAATGTTGTATTGGATGGCATGTATGAAATAAATGAGTTTTTATATTTGGCATTCTACTACTCTATCGTTAGGAAAATTTATTAGTAGTTTTCAACATTTTATATTATAACAAATTTGTTTTCTTAGCACCTTTCTTTTGTATCTAGATTTTTCCATTCTTAATCTGGTGTTATGTTCTGAAACTAAGATGCATAATTTTACCGATTTTGAGAGATGCTAAAAAGAAGATGAAATGAGTTAGGAAAGTTAATTGATAACTATAGTTACGTGAAAGTTAGATCATATATTGTTTCATTTTGCTGTGAAAATAAGTGAATAAAGTGAAAATATAAAAGCCATATTTGTTATATCAAACATGCATATACACACAACACACATATAGATAGCTTGTTTGAAAAGTATTTTATTTATACTATATAAGATTATGGATTTTAATGTAGATAAGTTGATAACAACCCATGGATGTTATAGAGATGCATAGATGAATGTAGTAGTGGGAATATCAGGAAGATAGCTATTTTATCTTGTCAATTACCTGTTCTCTTTTACTTTAGCAGAAGTTCATTCTAATTACTAATTTCACAGAATACTAATTCACCTCTCTGGCTCTATGTTCTAGCAAACACAGAGATTAAAAAAAACTCATCTATGGCTGAAGAAAAGACCTCTAATTTTAGTTTACAGTCATTGGCATTGCAATTTATTTATTTATTTATCGCAATTTATTTATTTATATTTTACCTCTTTCAGTCACACTAATGGCTATTTCTGGATCAATGTAGCCTAAGAATCTTTGTGGTACTACCGTTTCATTTATTGAAAATTAGAACGTTTAAGATTTTTGTTTTCTTATTTTAAGATGCTAAAGAATTAAAAGTTGAACTTCAATGGAAAGTTCAAGGTCTGTAGCACAGTCTAAATAGTCTGCTAATTTCCGTTTTGTGTTTTAGTCTTATGTCTACATGCTACCTTCAGATGAAAGAATGACTTCAGTTTTTGTAACACTGACAGCACTCTGGGTTTGGCAATGTCATCAGAGAAAAATCCACCAGTCACAGATATAGAACACCATGAAATCATTAATATTTATAAAATACTATATTGGTAAAACTCTATTTCAAATACATAAATCACAATACCAAATAAAGTAAAATATATTAATAATCAAAAAACTTTACAAATTCAAACAATATGTTTTACCCTGTATTATCTCAATGGCAACAAAGTTCTATTCCATTCCAATTATTTGATTAAGTCTAGGCATTATTAGGTTATACCAATTAGGTTGGCAGTTTTAGTTTATTGTCAGAAAACAGAGGAAAACACAATTCAACATTTTTTTCAAGTTTATTATCCATTTTTGTATCTTCATAATCCTCTCATACTACCCTCAGTGGGATGATTTCTGAGATCAACCACTTTTACTTAGTCTTGGCAAATTCTCTTTTCTTTCAAAGTTCTTTTCATCTTTTTAATGGAGCCATGTAATCTGCACTTTTGCTGTCCATTCACTCAACAGTTTTTCTTAATAGTTCTGAAGATTAATAATTCAATTTAATGAGAAGATTTAATTTCTGAAAGGGTGAACAAATTTTGAAACAACTACTTTATTACCAAAAAAAAAAAAATCACATTCAATATGTTCATTATAAGGTAGATAGTAATAGAAATCCAGTGTCTTTTTTGGCCTGACTTATTTCACTTAGCATAATACCCTCTGGGTCCTTTTGTGTTGTTGCAAATGTCAAGATCTCATCTTTTTTTATGTGGGTGTAATGTCCCGTTACATACACATATCACATCTTCTTTATCCATTTATCTATCAATGGACATTTACGTTGCTTCCATACCTTGGCTTTTGTAAATAATGCTGCAATGAACACAGGGGTGCAGGTATCTTTTCGAATTAATGTTTTTGGTTTTTTTGTTTTTTTAATGTTTACTCATTTCTGAAGGAGAGAGAACCAGAGTGTGCATGGAGGAAGGGCAGAGAGAGAGAGAGAGAGAGAGAGAGAGAGAGAATCCGAAGCAGACTCCAGGCTCCAAGGTGTCAGCACAGAGCCTGACGCGGGGCTTGAACCCACAAACCGGGAGATCATGACCTGAGCGGAAGTCGGACGCCCAACCAACTGAGCCACTCAGGCGACCCTCAAATTAATGTTTTCAAAACACTGCTGTACACCTGAAACTAATGTAACATTGTGTGTCGATTATATTCAAATTAAAAATAAATAAATAGTGATTCAACATTTCCGTACAATACCCAGTGCTCATCACAAGTACACACTTTAGTCCCCATCACCTATTTAACCCATTCCCCCATCCACCTCCCCTCTGGTGTTGTATAGAAGTGTTCAATCACTATATATTGTACACCTGAAACTAATATTGCATTGCATGTTAACTAATTGGAATTTAAATAAAAACATAAATTAAAAATAAATAAAGCACTTAAAAAAAGAAACATAGCTACAATTTTTAATATTACGGATAAAAAGTCTGTAAAGTATTATTGTTTATACAATTAAATCTATTTGAATCAAGAATATTATTGAATATTATGTTTCAATTAGTAACTGGAACATCCAAAATTAAAGTTTAATGGAGAACTATTGCAGCTTCACGATTATCCTGTGCCAAAGTATATCTAATATTATCAGCTCTATCTTTCCACTTCTATGTCTTCCTTCTTGAGAAACCCTTCCCAGAAATCTAATCTTTCTTTATAAAACTATAGATTCCAAAAGAATTTAAGAATTGTCGTTCAAAAAGCATAGAAGAATGCACTGAAGAAAGTGGATTATGGGATCTCTGAGATGCAAACAGAGAAATTGGTGAGGATACATATTTTGAAATTCAAGGAAATCTAAATATTTAACTTTGCCTAAACTTCAAAGCTTAAATTATATATATAAAATATCTATCGGTCCTGACTTTGGGCAAAAACAAATAATCATTTTCAAAATAACTTTACCTAAATATACAAATGAAGCACAGACCACTCATAAAAAAAACTTTTATTAAGGTGCAAGATAACTAGAATGCATTGCCACCTACTAGAAGGCAAATGTCCCTATAATTTCTGAGGAAAACACCCAGACCTCAGATGGCACTAAAAAGAAATGACAGCATAGTTTGTCATCACAAGAATGTTGTTGTATTCTGTTCGTTATGCCTTACTCTCTATTATTGAACAGAACTGGATGATCTTTATTTCATTTACTTTAATCAGAAGGCTCTTCTAAAATGCTTCTGGTTAATATTTGGTTTGAATGCAGCACTTTATTAAAAATGCTAGATGTTTCCACTTAACATAGTCTGCATAGCTGAAAGGGGAATAATGACACAAGCATAAAATGGCATAATAAATCAGAGGACACCCTTTCCCTTCTAAACGTTTCCAAGGTTAGTTTTCATCTTAATAGAATTGCTGATCTGTCAACTGATCAACTGTAGATATGCCCGTGACTTGTTTCAGTGGAAAGAGGGATGCCAAAAATAATGAGAAATAACCCTCTGAGTCTTATCTAAAAGCATTTTTGTTTTGCTGCACATGCTTTGTGTGCATGGAAAATTCTTCTCCCTTCCTGAACAGTAAAATTCCAATTGTTTCAAACTGGAAGGATTTTAGCTGGTTCACATTTCTAAGGGTCATGGGACAACAGATCATTGTGGTAAATACCATTTTCAGGATTTGTTTTTTTTAACGTAACAGGAGTTTTTTTTTTTTAATGTTTATTTATTATTTAGAGAAAGAGAATGCACATGTGCACAGGCACAAGCAGAGGGGGGGCAGAGAGAGAAAGACAAAATCCCAAGCAGGCTCACCTCTGTCAGCACAGAGCCTGACTGTGGGCTCCAAATCACAAATCGTGAGATCATGAGCTGAGTCAAAATCAAAATCGGGCACTTGACTGACTGAGCCACCCAGGCTCCCCTTCAGGATTTACTCTTAAATTATAATGGTGGTAACACTTGGTCAGAAGTGTCCAGTTCTACTCAGGACAATAAGGTGTTATGGCCATTTGAAAGATTAGAAAACAATATAATATGAAGCAAGAACAATCTTCATATTGGATCAACAATTAGAAACTTCAAATCATTTCTGCAAAAAGAGAGGGGGGGAGAGAGAGAGATTCTTTCTTTGGCCTCCTATGTACATTCCAGACTACAATTTACACTTTCACAGATAATAGGAATTTTGAAATCCCTTCAGACACTTACAGTGACAGTTACATGACAATTCTCACTTAATTCCAGGAAAAGATAAAGAGTCTCTAAGGAAGATAAGAAACCCAGGTAGTGCCATATCATATCGTCCAGAATAAAGCCTTTAATCAAGAAGCTGGCACAAAAGAAAGGTGTTTCAATCAGTTTTGAAATTAGGTCATCACAAAGTAGGCAGAATCTATATCTCTCACCCTGTAGGTGAAGGTCCTTCCCTATTTATGTCAAGTAAAAGTGCCTGGTCAGGCTAAGTGGCTGCCTCCCGACAGGCTGGGCTCTTTCTCCAAACTTGATGTGTATACTCCTATATTAGAATAATTCAGCTGAAGTTATATGTATCTCTAGGTGGAAACTAAGTTTTATACATGATAGAACCCCGGTGTTTATCACATAGTAAGCATTCAATACATCCTTCTCGAACCCCTGCGGAGGTATACATTTCACTTAATCAGCCATCAAATTTCAAGTTCCTCTCAGGGAGTTCCTCTAAAGCCCGAGTTTTGCTCCTCTTCTAATCAAGGATTATGCACAGAGAAGCTAAAAGTCCCAAATGTTACAAAGGGTAATTGGTATAGCTTTAATTCACCCACAAATCCTTAAGATTGGAGCATATACTTTTGCAAGGGATGAAAGTGCTTTCAATAAGGGCACATCGTTTAGAAGTCTTGTCCAGTATTTCACACGGATAATTATCCTGATACTGCTCAAGTGGGATAAGGAATATTTTGAGTTTTAACTTGAGTTGAGCACAAGTGTATCTTTTAAATCATTAGTCTAATTGCTTTCATCTGAGCTTTAAAAAAAAAGTATTCTCTTAAGAGAAAATCAGAGAAAATAATGGATTTAATATACAAGTTAAATACCAAGGGAACACACACATATATTTGTGTGCACGTGCCCACCCTGAAAAACGTTCAAAATACTTATTACAATCTTTATTCCCACCAGCTTAAAAAAATAGCTGTAACACCCTTTTCTGTAACGCAAAAAACACAAAATAAAATGAAAGCAATGGGACAGTTCATATAGGTCTTCACTTTTCATTTCTTTCTTTTTTTTTTTTAACGTTTCATTTACTTCTATTATCGATGCCACCCTTATTCTTTCAGGACATTTTGCATTCATTCTAATCCCTGATGGCACAGTTTGTATCTGCATTGACGAAGTTCAGCTCTTCTGATTTCATCACCGCAGTTTACAAAACACGGATAGAAAAACTTTTCCTTCATAGAAATAAGTATGAGAAGCAGAAGACAAACAATAGAGAGAAATACTCACTTTCTAAAAATAAAGAAGCACAACCAATCCCTGCATTCTAGCAAATAAGTTGAAAATTAAATGATGTAATAGTGAAAAAGTGCTCACAGATACAAGAGCAAGAATTTAAATCATCATATACAAGATTACGTCATTTGTGCAACAATACATATGAACCTCATTATTTAAAACAGTAGTTGTGTGATATAATATTATATTAATGTAATTTTATTCTTTTTTATACTTACCTATTTTTCTCTTATAGTGTAGCATAATGACTTAATATTTATTGAAGCCCAGCTAATCTTTTTTGGAATAAAATAGGTTCATATTTATTAATAATATAGTATTTATTATAAAACTAAAAATAAAATTCATGAAAAAAATTTTAAAGGTAGCAATTGAAAGAAAAATCATCCACAGTCCATCTACTTACATGCAATGCCAAATTAACATTTTGTGAATTAGCTTTGCTTAATATAACCCTATCTGTGTTACGGTACTAGCTGTATTTTTTTCATTTTTACAACTTTGCCAGATAAACTAATAGCATTGTTACAAACTACATTATTGTTTTAAGCTATAGATGTAGTTCATAGTTGAAAACAATACACATATATTTATATATATTTTTTATAGTTTGAAACAATATATTTATATTACATTACATTGTATTATACTATATTATGTTATGTTATATTATATTTAAATAATTTAAGACCCTTTAAGTGTTTGTCATTGTTCATTTTTATGTAAAAATTCCACTGGGCTAAGGGATACCAAGTGTACTGTTGAAACATTATTTCTGGGTGGTCTGTGAGGATGTTTCCAGAAAAGATTAGCATTTGAACTGGTAGACTGAATAAAGAAAATGGTCCTCATCAATTCAGGTAGACATCATCCAATCTGTGAAGGTTTTGAATAGAACAAAAAGGTAGAGGGAGTGCAAATTTGGTCTTTGCCTGAGTTGGCTTGTTCTGCCCTGGGACTTTGGCAGTCCTGGTTGTCAGGACTTTGAACCTGGACTGGATTATATGACTGGATTTCCTCATTTTCCAGCTTGCAGTCCCCCCATTTTCATTGGGGGACTTCTCAGCCTCCATGATTGGCATATGCCAATCCTATCATGCATTTAATAATCTCCTTTGGTCAATTTCAGATGATAGATACATGGATAGATAGATAGATATCCACTTGGTTCTGTTCTGTGGAGAGCCTGTTTGGTGATCAACTATTAGAATTTCAGCATTTTATTGGCTTATGTGAGTTCATTAAATATTAAAGCTATAAAATCTTGGCAGTATTTCCTGAATATATTTCCAAATCGCTTGCTCTTTACTTTTCACTCAAGATGTGCTTTAATTTTATTGCTGTGTAGTTCCTGTTTTGATATATAAAATTCTTATATCAACCATTTCAAAGAATAGATTGTACAATATATGCAGGTGAGATTCTGAAGATGTTATCACTAAAGTATTTCTTCCAAATGATTCTGAAAGGTTACCATTCAATGTCAAATAAGAAAAATGTCCAATGTTTAAAAGTTAATATTGCCAAAAAGGGATAGAAAACATGTTACTACATAACAAATGAAGTGGAATTATCTTCACCATGTAGCTGACATCAGTTGGCTTGGCCTAGAGTAATAGTTATCATTTTGTGTGGTTTTGTATGAAAATAACAATCACAGGGGATGTATCCTCCCTTCTGTTGTATCTTGGTGAAGTTTGAGTTGATTTCATTTCCTCCCACATTTTTTCCCATTCACTCCATCCCTCATTTCATGCAACTACTGTCCCTTCATTCTAGTACCGTAACAGTACCTATTTTGAATCATTCAAAAAGGTATGTCAGGGGGAGTAAAATCTTGAGCAAATCAAGCATCACTCCTCCTGGGAAAAGTTTGGGTGGTTTAGCTCACCAGCTGGCGGGAGGAAGACCACTGGGCACTGACATGTAAGTTGTTAGCTGTCACTGGCAAAGGACCCCTGAGACTCCACTTTCTCCCACTCACTCTCCAGTCCCTGTCATACTGCCCTTCTCTCTTTCCCCTGACTTCACCATCTTTTATCCATTTTACAGCCATTAAATCTGCACACCAATTAATACTTCAAAATATCTTGTCATAATGCAAATAAGAGATATTACCAAAAAAACTGGAGACCTGAAACAATGCATTGAAGGACACAAAATTGAGACAATGGAATGTCTAAACAAAAAGACTCTCTTCTGCTACAACCACAGTTGTATACATGAAGGAACTCAAAAAAAACTAGGATGTCTGCAGGGATTTTTAACTCCTATCTGTTCTTTTCCTACTTGGTAGCTGCAGATTATTTTCCTCTAAATAAATTTCTGTCTGACAGTTTTGGAGGACATAGACTGTAGTAAGTGTTGGGTAAGCTATGCCTATTTCATATGCAAAAAATTCTCTAGCTTTTTATAGATGGAGAAGCTTTTGCCCAGAAAAGCAATATTCCACAACATAAATTATCCAGAAGAAGGCTATTTGG
Organism: Prionailurus bengalensis; assembly: GCF_016509475.1. Classification (NCBI taxonomy): domain Eukaryota; kingdom Metazoa; phylum Chordata; class Mammalia; order Carnivora; family Felidae; genus Prionailurus; species Prionailurus bengalensis. The sequence goes on from NC_057360.1 coordinate 52,729,059, forward strand.
ACTTGAATGTTTATCAATATTTTCTTCCATTAAATCTACATTCTCCTGCTAGCCTCAGATGTATACTTTTCCTCAAACAAAACAGACAGATATCTGAATGTCATAAAATGCAATGACCTCTCATAGTGGGTGGGGCTGTGGCGATGGTAAGAATTTTTTTGAATTTCCAAATTGGATTATATAATTTTCCTATAAAATATATAGGTGATGAGAAGCAGATAATTATGAAGCCACACTGGATATGGTTACTGAGTGGCTAGCTAGGCTCACTCATTATCTTGTGGACACACTCTTGACATGATCCCCATTGTATTACTAAAAATATAGCTCAGTATACTTACATCAAAATACATACCTGGGCACCTTGGTGGCTCAGTCGGTTGAGTGTCCGACTTTGGCTCAGGTCATGATCTCACGTTTCATGGGTTCGAGCCTCACATCGGGCTCTGTGCTGACAGCTCAGAGCCTGGAGCCTGCTTCGGATTCTGTGTCTCCCTCTCTTTCTGCCCCTCCCCTGCTCATGCTGTCTCTCTCTATCTCTCAAAAATAAATAAAGATTAAAAAATTTTTAAATAAAAAAAATACCCTGTACATTCAAGAGACTAAAACTGTTAATGTTACAAATATATAATGTTCCTATATGGCAAGTGAGGAGACAAAAAAAAAACTGATGAAAAATACAGACACAAATTATAAAAGTAGTATTTTAAATATTTGCTTCCAATACATGTTACTTTGAGGTTTATAGCAATTATGTTAAAAGTTTGGGTGCAGTAGCAGATATATCAATAGGTCAACACATCTATAATTAACCACTGTTGTACAGTTTGGTAGATTTCATAGCATAAACAACCAAAAAAGAATAAAATTACTGAAAAATCAAAATAACAATAAATGATGTGTACTCGGAGAAGCCATTTCTCCGTAAAGAATCTCTCCTGAAATTACAGTTTTCAATATTGGAAGTATTCAAGGAATGAGGAAATTAAAATTCTACTTCTGAAAATGTAGCACAACTTGCTGAAAATAATTATTCAGTGACAGAAATAAATGCATCTAAGAGCATGTGAGCATAATTATGTACCACAGGTAGTAAATGTCATGTTATGTTTCAATGATTTTATGGATATCAAACTCATCTGTATGCTATTTCTAATAGAAATTTTATGACTAAAACTAATAAATATAGGAAACTGTTCTGATTTTTAATAATACATGGTTTCTTATGGTGGTAGTTTATTTTAGCTGATGTAAAATGATAAATCTGAAGGCTAAGGTTAAAGCAGGCCTTGAAAAATAACTTAAAATATTAAATGCATTCATTGTCCTGGATCTTCCTAGAGTCATTATGGCATTTTTTGAAAGTATACTGCAGGGGCTTCTTTTCCACTTCAAAGTTAAAGCCATTAAACTTACTGTTCCATGTAATAAATTAATAAACAAGAATAGATTAACCAAATGATATGGAGCGTTACCTTCCTCCACTTCCTCTCCTTCTCATCTAGTTCATCGTTGTTTCTCTCTTGGGAGGTGGTGAAAAGTTCTATTTAAATTTAGATTGAGTAAAGTGCTCAGTAAGATATTTCAGACTCTTACAAGTGTGGTATGTGGTGGAGAGAGGAAAATGGACTTTTTTTTCCACTGGAGCTTTTAAATACATTGGCCTGTGCATAGCTCTATTGAGCTGGTTGCCAACAGAACACTGGCAGTGGGTAAGCTCCCACCAGAGCTGAGGAAGCAACCAGAAGTGATTTCCCTAAACACCAACTATCTTATGTGGCTTGGTGAACTCTATGTAATATTGGCCTTCCTTGTGAGCCTTTGCCTTTATGTTGTAAAATTCCTTCAGACGTTGCTGGATGCCAAGCGGGAAAAGACCCATAGCAGCAACTACCCGGCAGCTTTTTTGTGGTTGAAACTCTTCCTGGGGCTTTGTTTTCATTTGTGACTCACCAAAAAGGGCTTCACTATGTCTAGGACAGTCCTCTGTATTGTCTATGGCGGGGGTAAGATGTAACTTTACTAAACTGAGCGTTTTTGAGAATGAAGGGGATCCAATTCGCAATTATATCAGGACAGTAGATGTAAGTTGGGACTTACAGCAGGCCACCTCTCTGTGACAAACACATAGTACACCAGCTCCTCAGTTCTTCAACTTACCAGCATGGCATTTCCATCAGTTAAAAAATAAGAACAAAAATAAATAATTAAGCTGCTTCCTTCTGCGTAAACAAATGTGGTCTGTGAGCTAGTGGAATGTGGACAACGTGTTGAGGCTGAGAGCATTTGGTTTGTGTTAATACATGCATATGCTCTAATTTAAAATAAAATTCCTACATAGCCTTTATATGACTAGTAGCAATCTTTATACACAATTCAAACTGCCATCTCTATATATCTTCACCAAGAGTTTTCTTTCCTACCTCTAAGTTCACTTCCACAAACACTCAAACTCTCCTGTGACCATGTTTCCTGTCCTTGTTGAGGATCACTGGGTCATGTCACACCTAAGGAGCAAATTCCACTAATGCATAGAGAAGCATGGAGTTTAACAATTGATTAAACACCAGTGATGATGCTGTCATGAAAGACGTGTATTCTTTTAAGCAAAGAAAAATGTTAAATCAGGTTGCACTTTATAACTACATCCTGACAAAAATCACTTAGTCAGGTATTAAGGGTTTACTTGTGCCATAGATGAAAGTCAGGATCTTGACTTCTTAATTTTTATTTTTAATGGTTTTCAGTAGCTACTCTGTTTTGGCATCTGCCTATAAGACTTAGCCCAAGAGTGGCTGACTTCAGTTATTTAATTTTGCTGGTTGTTACAAAAATGCTCTTTGATAATCTCAGGTCCAGTCATTCAACAAATATTTACTGAGCACTTACAATCGGGGAAAAATCCTTTTAGGCACTGGGAAAAAGTATTGAAAATGTTATATGAGGTTTCTGCTGTCAGAGAATTTCCAGTCTAGAGTAAATAGATATAACACAAATTAATAACTCAACAAGAAAAATACCAGTAGTGACAAATCATAATCAGATGAGTAGGGACATATGACAGCAAGTGACTGACTCAGGAAGACCTTGCTGAAGACATGCCACTTAAATGTACAACTCAACTTGGCTAGAAAAAAACAACTCAATGCTGTTCCCCAATAAGTATCCCCCATTCTTATCCTCATCATCCTCTCTTCGACCATTCTTTTTTTAATACTTATTATTTTTTAAGTTTATTTTGAGATTGTAAGTTTATTTTTTAGATTTATTTATTATTATTTTAAATGTATTTATTTATATATAGAAAGAGAGGGAGCATGTGGGGGGAGGGGAGCAGAGAGAGAGAGAGAGAGAATCCCAAGCAGGCTCTGCACTGTCAGTGGAAAGTCTGATGTGGGGCTCAAACCCACAAAACAAGAAATCATGACCTGAGCTGAAATCAAGAGTCAGAAGCTTAACTGACTGAGCCACCCAGGCACCCCTCACTTCTACTATTCTTAATATCTCTAAAGCACCTAGTTTTCTATATGTTTATCCTGTTTGGGATTCTCTCTCTCTCTCTGCCACTCCCGGAACTCATGCTCTCTCAAAAATAAACATAAAAAAAAAGAATACAAACAGATCTTCCTCATTCTTTGAAATTTGTCACACTCCACAAACATCATCTCCTATATATGAGCATTTTTATAATGCCAGGCTATGAAGTAAGAAAATTTATTAACCCCTCATCTTAAATATGAACAGTATTAAATTAAAAGTGCTTATTCTTCAAAGGGTTTTGAGGGGTTTTTTTTTTAATTCTTTAAAACTATCCTAGACAGACCAATGGAATAGAGAATCCAGCAAATAACCCAGATATATGTGGTTGCCAAGGTATAACAATTATAACCAAGGTAACACTAAAGTAAGTAGTTTAAATAGTGTTGGGTCAATTGGCTATCCATATAAGGAAAAAAAAGTATCTTGGTTCCTATCTTGAACCATATGCAAAAAATAGTTCCAAATCTTTCATAGATAAATGTGAATGATAAAATAAAACTTTGGGGGAAAGAGGGACAAATATCTTCATGATGCGGGGATAGCCAAAAATTTCTCAAGCAAGGTACAAAAAATACTTCCAACAAAATTATTAACAAAAGGAGCACAAGAGGCGCCTTGATGGCTCAGTTAAGTGCCAGACTTTGGCTCAGGTCATGATCCCACGTTTCATGGGCTCGAGCCCCACATCAGGCTCTGTGTTGACAGCTCAGAGCCTGGAGCCTGCTTCAGATTGTGTCACCCTCTCTTTCTGCCCCTCCCCTGCTTGCACTCTGTCTCCTTCTCTCTCAAAAATAAATAAACATTTAAAAATCTTAAAAAAAGACTACATTAAAATTATTAAAATTTTGTTCCTTCAAAGACACTATTAAGAGAAAAAACAAGCTACAGAATGGGAGAAAATAGTTACAATACATACAGCCATTGAACCCACAATATATATTAACTTCTACAAATTAATAATCAAATGACATACAAACAAAAAAATAGTTGTCAGAAGTCTTGTACCTTCATAACAAAATAATTCAAAATGGACAATGAATATAAGAAAAGACACTCAACTTCATAAGTCATTATGAAATGAATATTAAAACCCTATGCAGTACCACTGCCCACAGATTGGTTAAAATTTAGAGAGAAAATGACACACAATCCCAACAGTTAGCAAGGGTATGGAATAATTGGAACTATCAGGCGTTGCACAGAACAGAGTGATTTGGTATAACTACTTCGGGAAACATTTGGCACAATCTACTAAAGGAGAACATGAGCAGACCTTATGATCAGCAATTTTACTCTTATGTGTTTTCCCCACAGATGTGGATATACATGCTTGTCAAAAACATGTATAATAGTGTACATGTTTGTACTATTCTTTAAAAAGTAAAAACTAGAAGTAAATGCTCACCCAGAGTAAAATGGATAAATAAAATGTGATACATTTATATAATTGAATATTATACAGCCAGGGTCAAGAAACTATGGCCTTTGAGCCAGTCTGGTATGAGGCCTGTTTTTATATGGCTTGAAAAGTAGGAAGAGTTCTCATATTTTTAAAGATTTGTAAAACACGCACACACAGAATATACCATAGATCTGTATGAGTCTTGAAAAGCCTAAAGTATTTTCTATCTGTCCCTTTAAAGACTATATCTATTGACCCCATTTTACAGCAATGAGAATAAATGGCTACATCTATACACAACAATGGATGAATAACATAAACATAGTATTGAGAGGAAGGTGCCGGATATAAAAGAGAATATAAAGTAAGACTCAGGCAAAAGTCATCTAGATCAGAAGTTAGGCTAGTATTTCACTTGGAGAATCAAGTAAAGTGTAGAAGAGGATTCCTGGAATTGGGCAAGTGCCTTTTCTTCTTGCCATGCGCTGGTTAACAGCCAGCTTCACTTGGTGGGAATCCCTTGAGCTGTACATTTATAATAATGCAAAATTTTCAGTCGTTAAGTTATAGTTACATTTTAATAAAATCTAGGAAAAAACAATAAATCACAATAATTCACATGTATGTGCATGTGAAAATATTCACTATAGCATCATTTAAAACAGATAAAAACTAGAATAAATCTAGCTGCCCAACAAATAACTTGGTTAAGTAAATTATAATACAGTAAACTCTTGAGCAACTGAAAAACAATAAGTTTGTAAAATAATATTTATTCATGTGGAAAGATGCAAATAATATAATCTTAACCAAAGGAGATTTAAAAGAGGATACGTCAAATGAGTATTTTGTAAAGATACAAACACACATTAAAATCTCAGCCTAGAGTAATCTGCACACTGGATAGTACTTTCCTCTGGCCATGACATTAGAAGTGCCTTCACCTTGTTATTGTTTTGTTTATTAGTATTTCCTGATGACATATATATATATATGTATATATATACATATATATAGGTATTGACATATATATAGGTATATATATATACAGATATATATACACACATATATACACACACATATATGTGTGTATATATATCTGTATATGTATATGTACACACATATATATGTACATGTATATGTACATCTATTTGCAGAAATTAAAAAAAACTTTTAATATTTGTCCATTTTAGGTACTTTTGGAAAAGTTTGAAATAGGCACTATGATTTGAAAGCTAGAGGAGTTACCCTGGCCAGTGTCAGTCTGGAAGATAGTTTGGAGAATATGCAGACAGATCTATTAGTATCCACCGCTATAGCAGAGCTCTATAAATATGCTGCTTCTAGATGGGTCTCTCAGTATAAGATCTCAACCTCAAAGAGATCTAAGGCTTCACAGTATCAAAAATGTCACGCTGACATTGCCACCACCATTCATTTGTAAGCATCATAAGCCCCTGGGGGTGATAGATGACTTCCCTCTCCTGCTGATAAAGAGAAGCTGACATTGCTTTATTATCTCCTCAAGGTTAAAAATCAATGGTTTACCTGTGAAAACATCTGTTTGTAAGCTTGTCTTTGCTTCTCTCAGGGGCCACATTTACATGCTGGGCTTTAGGCATGCCAGAAATGAGAAGCTTAAGTTTCATTTGGCACATTTTCTTTTTAAACATGCCAGGACGGCTCTCTATGAGAGAAAGGGGAAAAAAAAATTGAACAGCAATGTAAGCCCACACTCATTCATTTGTAATGAGAACAAGTTAGATTTCACCTGTTAAAAATTAATGAATAGCCTCTCTGAGCAGGTGACTAGAGACATGAGCATTGATTTTAGATCAAGTGATGGATGTAGAATAAATACCAGCCAAGGGAATTCAAATAAGGATAACTTTGTTGTTGTTGCTGTTGGTGCTAGAGAAGCCTAAGGGAAAAATGGATTAAATTATCTCATCGAGAAACTGGAGAGATTTTCATATTTAATTTGACTCATCTTCAGCAAAAACAAAAATCACAAAAACTCAGAAAATAGCCTATTGGACAGCTTAGGACTTTTCATTCAAAAATCTTTAACACAAGATAAAAGGAATTTAGCTTAACAAACAAACAAAAACAAAACAAAAAAAAACCTCTGCCTCCAGGGTCCTACAGTCAATTCATGGATGTATTTGAGAACAGTATTCTAGAATTTCTCAATATTCCTTAGAAAGCATCTCAAATTCAATCCAAAAACTGAGCTCTTCTATCTGTGCCCCCAAATCAGCTCTTTCTTGGAGCCTTCTCTGTTCATGGCAGTCCCACCACCCCTGGGTGCTCAGGCCCCAAACCAAGTTATCATCCTTGATTTTTCTTTCTTCCACATCCTACCTCCACTTTATCAGCAAGTCCTGTTAGATCTACCTACAAAATATGCCCAGAAATGAACTTCCTCTCACCACCCTTACTGCTAGTACCCTGGGCCATGCCACTTTATCTCTCACATGGATTATTGTACAGCCTTCCAAATGATCTTCTGACTCAGTCTTGCCCCCTATAATGTAATTGTAACCTAGCCCCTCAGAGTGATTCTGTTAATAAGCCATTGAAGTTATGTTAGATTTTGCTCATATTTCTCCAGCAATTCCCCATCTCACGCAGAGAAAACTTCTCAGCATGACCCTCAAACCATATCGGAGTATAACCTTTTATTCCTTTATAGTATTTCTAAGAAAAAACTCATGGATTCTAGCTTCTATTAGCAGTTTTGGGTGGCTTTGGGTTTTCTTGTTTATTTGCTTGCTTTTGTTTCAAAATGTCATGGATTCTAACTTTCATTTAAATGCTGTATTCTGTCCTTTATGGTTTTATACATCATCTAAAGTGGTTCTACATATCATTTATACATCCACATCTAAAGTGGTAGCCTTGGGCATCTGGCTAGCTCAGTCAGAAGAGCATGAGACTCTTAAAGTGGCAGCCTCAATTCATTTGCATCAGGTCTTTTCTTTGTTTTAGGGCTTCTATATACAAGAGCCAGCAGACTATATGTAATGAATTAGCCATATTTATAAAGAGAATTTTCTCACAAATGATACCATGCCACATAGAATTACATATCCATAAAATGTTTACTATCTAAAGCTTAGAGGAATGTGTACATTTGCTTTAAAAATCTGTGATCTTGAAGTTAAAAGTCATTACCGAATAGGACAGCAATCTCCATAAAAACCAGAGGTCAAATATACAAAGGACATATCACTGATGCTATTGAACCAATGGCAATCATTAATACTTGAGGATCACTTCCATTTGGGGTAGAAACAGAAGGGAAAAGTTGTGTGTGTGTATATATATATATATATATATATATATATATACACATATATGTATATATGTGTATATATATATACATATATGTATATATGTGTATATATATATACATATATGTATATATGTGTATATATGTGTATATATATATACACATTTGGGGTAGAAACAGAAGGGAAAAGTTGTGTGTGTGTGTCTATATATATATATATACACACATATATATGTGTGTGTGTGTATATATATATATATATATATATATATATATATTAGATAAGTAAGTCACCCCAGATGTACTGATTGATGAAACCAAATCAAAGGCTTGGAAGGAATATTTCCAGGGTAAGATCTCAGTCTCAAGAAAAAGACAAGAACCAGAGCTCAAGAATCCTAATACCAAATTCAATTTCCCAGCACTTTGTAAACAGCTAAGAAAAGGGTCTGATTCACAGTTGATATGGTTTACTTCTCACCCAGATTATCTATGAAAACAATATTGTATTCTCAGATTCGCTTGTATTTGATCAGATTTAAAGAATATTTATAGAAACTTCCAAAGCATGTATGGTTTACCAGCAACCCCTGCCTGGAAATAAAATTGTACCTTTATAAACTAGATTATGGTGTTTAGGATTGCAGCCTCTGAGGTAGGTCTGCTTGGTTATAAACCCATCTCTAACACTTACAGACTCTAACCTTAGACAAATCATTTAACCATTTCTTCCCTCTGTTTCTTCATTGAAAATGTGATGATAATAGTTTCAATCCAACAGGATGTTGTGAGGTGTCAATATATATGAAATATATGCAAAAGTCCCGTAGCATTATCTGTTATCTTTTTACTAATAGTTGCTTCTCCCATCCATTCTACAGAGTTAAATAAATTAGACAAGCATCCAGTACTCTTATCTTCATTAGCTTTTCTTACATACAAGATACTTGAATTTGAATATTTGTGAACTCTAATTATTCAGGAAAGCTAAAAGTAAAGTCAGCATTGGATTGCATTTTTTTCATTTAATCAGTGCCTTTTCCATAATAATATGGTTTGAAAGGGGTGTAAGGGATAGGTCTTTATTTGGGTTCCCCCAAACCTGACTCTATTCCAAGGACTTAGTTATAGGTAGTTTATTTGGAGATGATCCCAGGTAACTTCAGGAGAGGAACAGAAAAGTGAGAAAGAAAAGATAAGAAAGTCAAAAATAGAGTCCATTATCAAGCAAGTTACCACCATGGATTAGTGCAGCTCAATCCCACTGGTGAAATCTGAGAGTCAGTGTAGAACACAGACATCAGCTATCCTGTCTAAGGAGTAAGAGAGCATAAGCATTTATCCACACTTAATATTCAACGGTCATTGGAAAAAAGTGCTGATTCTGGGTGGTAGACATTCCTTGGCACTCACAGCCTGGCTCAGGAAAGCTTGGGCTCACAGGGCCAGAGAGCATCCTCAGACAGAGTCATAGGTTCTAGCAGTTGGAAAAAGCACCAGGGTGCATGGAAAGAGTAATTGCCAAGGTGCTGTGGACAGGGCACTGGCAGCATCTACTACATAGAGAAAGAAGAAAGATCAGAACAGAAGAGCACTTGTAAATTTCTGCATAACATCAAATCTAGGTAGAATGTATAAGTGTTTTGTGAAAAGGAAAATAATCTTAAATTTTAACCCTGGAATAGTTTTAGAGAAAAGGAAACTTGAGGGTAGTTTAAATTTTAAAATCCCCCTAAGAAATATCTAAAGAATTCATTACAATTGTAGAATTGAATAGAAACAGGAAGAGCAAAAGAATAATACCAGTTACCAAAGACATTTAGTGTTATCCCAATTCCTCACATAATGATGAATTTTATTGCACCATAATTCTTATTTATTAAAATTTTTTTGTGTTTCAACAGCTCCAATGAGATGCAACTCTTTGTTTTTATGTTGGTCCAGGGAGCATTAGAGGACACCATACTCATATAACATATTAAGCACGCCATCACTTGCACATCAAACTCTAATAAATTCCTGCATCTTGTGATTTAAAAGGAATGCAAGGTCCTGAAAGGTTAGAACACATTGCAGTCTTAAATTTTCAAGTGCGAAACCTTGTTTTCTGTACAAATTGTAAAGAGTTTGAACACTAAGTTTTAACTAGGTTTGCTTAAGAATGAATTATTCATACTAACTTTTTATAGATTTTTGTTTTTAATTGACTCTTACAAGAAGAACATGTGGATTTATCAGGAAAAAATGTCAAACAATTATAATGGGTGGAGTGCAGTGTTAAGGAAAATAATAGGATATTCACTATAACCTATATTGGAGATTAGTTATGAGTCCCAGCATTGGACATGGAAAGGACAGTTGTTGTTATTGTTGTTGTTTTCTGGTATGAAGTGCTAGGTTATGTGAAAACAACTAATATGCTAGATAAAAACATATTTTTCATGCATATTAAAGCATAACAGAGGGGCACCTGGGTGGCTCACTTGGTTGAGTATCCAACTTCAGCTCAGGTCATGATCTCACCGTTCATGGGTCCGAGCCCCAAGCCCTCTGTTGGGCTCTGTGCTGACAGCTCAGAGACTAGAGCCTGCTTCGGATTCTGTGTCTCCCTCTTTCTCTGCCCCTCCCCTGCTCATGCTCTGTCTCTCTCTCTCTCATTCCCTCAAAAATAAATAAACATTAAAAAAAAAATTTTAAAGCATACAGGAGCTGAAAAGATATTAGAATACCATCTGGCCGAATTCTGAGAAACGAAACCTAAATTCAGAGCAATAAGTGATATATATTAGGGTACTAAAGTTGCTTTTGTCCTTAGGATATCCATCTGTCATCTGTCAATCTGCCAAGTGTAGGCTGTGGTCTGTGGCCTGAGAGCCATAGAGAAGTCACTGCCTCACAGTAAGTGGAAATTCCCCCTAATGGACACCATCAGAAGAAAAGTAACCCAGATCTGGTATCCCTCACCATTCCCACAAATCTGGCACATGGCAGGTAAAGACGTCCGACTGGCTCTGAAAATAGCCTGGAGAACCAAAGGAAATGAAACAAACACAAACTTCCCTTGATAAAGTGCGAGTACAGTGCACTACAGAAGAGCGTGTAGTCATGAGACACAAGGCTCAGTGAGCCAGGGAAGGACAAGCTTGGAACTTGCTTTAAAGGGGTTTCTATCTTGTATTTCTCCCAGGTTTCTGGTAGAAGCACATACAAATCTTCCCTGGGATACACTTTCATCCTATGCTTTGAAGAATCCCCACAAACATTTCCCCCAGGGCAAACATTAGCACACTTAAAGAGAACCAGGCACCCAAGGCATCAAGAACAAGAATAAATTCAAAAATATGCATTAGAAACAGACTCACACAGGTTTTAGATATTGAGATTATCAAACATTATATAACAACCATCTTATTCTATGAAAAGTTTGAAACTTCCTTGGGTAACACAAAAATCCAAATTGACAGTTGATCTGAAAAAGAAACAAAAACAACTTCTAGAAATAAGCCAACCAATTAAAAAAAAAACATATTGGACATGGCTGGCAACAAACAGAAATAAAAAAATAACAGAGAAGTAGTGAATTTAGCAACTAGTTTAGAAGAAATGAACAAGAATATATTACAAGGGGGGAAAAAAACCTACAAAACAGAGGGTAAGAAACATCAGCCCCATGGTGAGAAGTCCTGGTATATGTTTAACTGAAGTTGAAAAGAAAAAAGAAAAAATTGAGTTGGAGGCAATATTTCAAGAGATAATGGGTAAGAATTCTAGAATTTATGAAATACACCAACTTAAAGATTCATAGAATCAGGCAGAAAAGCCACTTCCTCTGAGTAGCCTTATGATCTTATGCAAGTTACTTATGCTTTTGGACTCTCAGCGCCCTCACTTATAAAAGGATAAAGCCCTAACATATTAGGTTTTTCATAGAGATTGAGTGAGAAAATGTACAGAAACACCTTTTACACTGACTGTCACATGTGGGGACTCAAAAAAATGGTAGATACTATAACCTCTTGCATTCACACAATTGCCCCATCTTCTACATCATGGGACAAACTAATAAAGATAGGCCCTGTAGGAATTTCATATCTATAGGATATCAAATATCCTATATAAGAAGAGTTGATAAACTTTCTAAAATAGTCTAAAAACTTATATACTGACTACCAGCAATTAGTTATACCAAATGCTCACTGCTAACATTCTTAAGACTCAAATTTCCTTCTATGTGAAGAATCTGTAAATATCCAGATGGAATCTGATCAATTCAAAACATTCCTAAGAAAATATTTATCTAATAAGCTAAATCTAATAAAATAGAAGACAAAAAGGTAAGAGTAGGGAGTAGTTACCCCTGAGATGAGATAAGTGCAGGTGACATTAGTTAATAAAAGTCACTATGTAGGAGTAACTGATGGACCACAACATTAGCAGATATGGAAAAACATTGGAAATGGTGGGCAGTACAGATATTTTATGACATTGAAGAGTCAGCTTGTGTGTCTTTACAGGAAAGGTTGAAATATATTTAGTCTCCTTATAACCTATCATTCTGAACTGAGATTGCTAACTTACTTATCTGTCTACCAACCATGTCTATAATCTCTTTTAGGGCACAGACTAAGCCTAGACCTCAGAGCCTGACACAGAGTAAATTCCCCCAAAACGGTGAGGATCAATTTTATCAAAGAATTAATGAGTATGAGAGGCAATAACATGAAAATATTTACATAACATATTAACTGGAAAAGCAATATTGTATAAAGCAAAACTGTATATAATTACAATAGTATTTTAACCTACGCATAGAAAAATAAGAGAAAACATAAAAAAATGCTGGCAATTGTTATCAATGATTGTAATTACATACTCAAATCGGATTCTTTCCCATTTTTATACGCCTTTTTAACTTTAATATGTTCTCAAAAGAATATTTGTTGCTTCTGTATTTAAAAATAATATATAAATGTAGATATAATCAACACAGTTTCTAACACATCTCATCATAAAACTCAGCATTATATCTGGCACTGATATATTATTACATCTCATTTTCACGTCAAGTCAAATCAATACATATTAGCTAAATACTAGTTCAGACAAGAGCAAGATGAGATTCCTTTCTACACAGAACTTTTTTTTAGTTTATTTTTTTTTTAATTTACATCCAAATTAGTTAGCATATAGTGCAACAATGGTTTTAGGAGTAGATTCCTTAATGTCCCGTACCCATTTAGCCCACCCCCCCTCCCACAACCCCTCTAGTAACCCTCTGTTTGTTCTCCATAGTTAAGAGTCTCTTCTGTTTTGTCTCCCTCCCTGTTTTTATATTATTTTTGTTTCCCTTCCCTTACTTTCATCTGTTTTGTCTCTTAAAGTCCTCATATGAGTGAAGTCATATGATACTTGTTTTCTCTGACTAATTTCACTTAGCATAATACCCTGCAGTTCCATCCACATAGTTACAAATGGCAAGAGTTCATTCGTTTTGATTGCCAAGTAATACTCCATTGTGTGTGTGTGTGTGTGTGTGTGTGTGTGTGTGTATATATATACACCACATCTTCTTTATCCATTTATCCATCGGTGGACATTTGGGCTCTTTCCATACTTTGTTTATTATTGATAGTGCTGCTATAAACATTGGGGTGTATATGTCCCTTCGAAACAGCACACTTATGCCCCTTGGATAAATACCTAGTAGTGCAATTTCTGGGTCATAGGGTAGTTCTATTTTTAATTTTTGAGGAACCTCCATACTGTTTACCAGCTTGCATTCCCACCAACAATGCAAAAGAGATCCTCTTTCTCCATATCCTCGCCAACATCTGTTGTTGCCTGAGTTGTTAGTGTTAGCCATTCTGACAGGTGTAAGGTGGTATCTCATTGTGGTTTTAATTTGTGTTTCCCTGATGATGGGGGATGTTGAGCATGTTTTCATGTGTCAGTTGGCCATCTGGATGTCTTCTTTGGAGAAGTGTCTATTCATGTCTTTTGTCCATTTCTTCACTGGATTATTTGTCTTTTGGGTGTTGACTTTGATAAGTTCTTTATACATTTTGGATACTAACCCTTTATCTGATAAGTCATTTGCAAATATCTTCTCCCATTCTGTCAGTTGCCTTTTAGCTTTGCTGATTGTTTCCTTCGCTGTACAGGAGGTTTTTATTTTGATGAAGTCCCAGTAGTTCATCTTTGCTTTTGTTTCCCTTGCCTCCAAAGACGTGTTGAGTAAGAAGTTGCTGCGGCCAAGATCAAAGAGGCTTTTGCCAGCTTTCTTCTCGAGGATTTTGATGGCTTCCTATCTTACATTTAGGTCTTTCATCCATGTTGAGTTTATTTTTGTGTATGGTGTAAGAAAGAGGTCCAGATTCATTCTTCTGCATGTTGCTGTCCAGTTTTCCCAGCACCACTTGCTGAAGAGACTCTTTTTTCCATTGGATATTTTTTCATGCTTTGTCAAAGATTAGCTGGCCAAAATGTTTGTGGGTCCATTTCTGGGTTCCCTATTCTGTTCCACTGATCTTAGTGTCTCTTCTTGTGACAGTACCATACTGTCTTGATGATTACAGCTTTGTAGTATAGCTTGAAGTCTGGGATTGTGATGTCTCCTGCTTTGGTTTTCTCTTTCAAGATCACTTTCACTCTTTGGGGTCTTTTCTGGTTCCATCCAAATTTTAGGATTATTTGTTCTAGCTCTGTGAAGAATTCTGGTGTTATTTTGATAGGGATTGCATTGAATACGTATATTGCTTTGGGTAGTATTGACATTTTAACAATATTTGTTCTTCCTATCCAGGATCATGGAATATTTTCCCAATTTTTTGTGTTTTCCTCGATTTCTTTCATAAGCTTTCTATAGTTTTAAGTGTTTAGATTTTTCACCTCTTTGATTAGTTTTATTCCTAGGTGTTTTATGGTTTTTTTGTGCAACTGTAAATGGAATTGATTCCTTGATTTCTCTTTCTGTTGCTTCATTGTTGGTGAATAAGATTGCAACCGATTTCTGGGCATTGATTTTATATCCTGCAACTTTGCTGAATTCATGAATCAGTTCAACCAGTTTTTTGGTGGTATCTTTTGAGTTGTCCACATAGAGTATCATGTCATCTGCGAAGAGTGAAAGTTTGGCCTCCTCCTGGCCAATTTGGATGCCTTTTCTTTCTTCGTGTTGTCTTATTGCAGAGGCTAAGACTTCAAATACTATGTTGAATAACAGTGGTGAGAGTGGACATCCCTGTTTTGTTCCTGACCTTAGGGGAAAGCTCTCAGTTTTTCCCCATTGAGGATGATAATTAGCATTGGGTCGTTCATGTATGGATTTTATGATCTCGAGGTATGCTCCTTCTATCTCTAGTTTCTGGAGGGTTTTTATGAAGAAAGGATATTGTATTTTGTCAAATGCTTTCTCTTCATCTATTGAGAGGACCATATGGTTCTTGTCCTTTCTTTTATTGATGTGATGAATCACATTAATTGTTTTGCGGATACTGAACCAGCCCTGCATCCCAGGTACAAATCCCACTTGGTTGTGGTGAATACTTTTTTTAATGTATTGTTGGAGCTGGCTGGCTAATATCTTGTTGAGGATTTTTGCATCCATGTTCATCGGGGAAATTGGTCTTTAGTTCTCCTTTTTAGTGGGGTCTCTGTCTGGTTTTGGAATCAAGGTAATGCTTGCCTCATAGAAAGAGTTTGGAACTTTTCCTTCCATTTCTATTTTTTGGAACAGTTTCAAGAGAATAGTTATTAACTCTTCATTAAATGTTTGGTAGAATTCCCCTGGAAAGCCATCTGGCCCTGCACTCTTGTTTTTTGGGAGATTTTTGACTACTAATTCAATTTCTTTACTGGTTATGGGTCTGTTCAAATTTTCTATTTCTTCCTGTTTCAGTTTTGGTAGTGTATATGTTTCTAGGAATTTGTCCATTTCTTCCAGATTTCCCATTTTATTGGCATATAATTGCTCATAATATTCTCTTACTATTCTTTGTATTTCTGCTGTGTTGGTTGTGATCTCTCCTCTTTCATTCTTGAATTTATTTGTTTGGGTCCTTTCCTTTTTCTTTTTGATCAAACTGGCTAGTGGTTTATCAGTTTTGTCAATTCTTTCAAAGAACCAGCTTCTGGTTTCCCTGATCTGTTCTACTGTTTTGTTTTTTTTTTTTTGGTTTCAATAGCATTAATTTCTGCTCTAATCTTTATTATTTCCTGTCTTCTGCTGGTTTGGGTTTTATTTGCTGTTCTTTTTCCAGCTCTTTAAGACATAAGGTTAGGTTGTGTATCTGAGATCCTTCTTCCTTCTTTAGGAAGGCCTGGATTGCTATATACTTTCCTCTTATGACTGCCTTTGTTGCATCCCAGAGGTTTTGGGTTGTGTTATTATCATTTTCATTGACTTCACATACTTTTTAATTCCTCTTTAGTTTCTTGGTTGGCCCATTCATTCTTTGGTAGGATGTTCTTTAGTCTCCAAGTATTTGTTACCTTTCCAAATTATTTTCTTGTGGCTGATTTCAAGTTTCATAGCTTTGTGGTCCAAAAATATGCAAGGTATGCTCTCGATATTTTTGTACTTGTTTAGGGCTGATTTGTGTCCCAGTATGTGGTCTATTCTGGAGAACATTCCATGGGCACTGGAGAGGAATGTATACTTCCACTGCTTTAGGATGAAATGTTCAGAATATATCTGTTAAGTCCATCTGGTCCAGTGTGTCATTCAAAGCCATTGTTTCCTTGTTGATTTTTTGATTAGATGACCTGTCTATTGCTGTGAGTGGGGTGTTGAAGTCTCCTACTATTATGGTATTACTATCAATGAGTTTCTTTATGTTTGTGATTAATTGATTTATATATTTGGGTGCTTCCACATTTGGTGCATAAATGTATACAATTGTTAGGTCTTCTTGGTGGTTAGACCCCTTAATTATGATATAATGTAGTCTTTTAGACTCTGATATAAGTATGGCTACTCTGGCTTTCTTTTGTTGACCATTAGATGAGAGATGGTTCCCGATCCCCTTACTTTCAATCTGAAGGTGGCTTTAGGTCTAAAGTGGGTCTCTTGTAAACAGCATATAGATGGATCTTATTTTCTTATCCATTCTGTTACCCTATGTCTTTTGATTGGAACAATGAGTCCATTGACATTTAGAGTGAGTACTGAAAGATAGGAATTTATTGCCATTATGTTACTTGTAGAGTTGGAGTTTCTGGTGATGTTCTCTGGTCCTTTCTAATCTTTGTTGCTTTTGGTATTTATTTATTTATGTATTTATTTTATTTATTTACTTTTCATCTTTTCTCCCCTCAGAGACTCCCCCTGAAAATGTCTTGTAGGGCTGGTTTAGTGGTCACAAACTCCTTTTATTTTGGTTTGTTTGGGAAACTTTTTAATCTCTCCTTCTATTTTGAATGACAGCCTTGCTGGATAAAGAATTCTTGGCTGCATATTCTTCTGATTGAGCACATTGAATTTATCCTGCCACACCTTTCTGGCCTGCCAAGTTTCTGCAGATAGGTCTGCTGCAAACCTGATCTGTCTTGCCTTGTATGTTAGGGACATTTTTCCCCTTGCTGTTTTCATGATTCTCTCCTTGCCTGACTATTTTGTGAATTTGACTATGATATGCCTTGTTGGTGGTCAGTTTTTGTTGAATCTAATGGGAGTCCTCTGTGCTTCCTGAATTTTAATGTCTGTGTCTTTCCCCAGGTTAAGAAAGTTTTCTGCTATGATTTGCTCACATAACCCTTCTACCCCTATTTCTCTCTCTTCCTCTTCTGGGACCTCTATGATTCTGATGTTGTTCCTTTTACTGAGTCACCGATTTCTCTAATTCTTAAATCATGCTCTTTTGCCTTAATCTCCCTCTTTTTTTCTGCTTCATTATTCTCCATAAGTTTGTCCTCTATATCACTGATTCTCTGTTCTGCCTCATCCATTCTTGCTGCTGCAGCATCCATTCGAGATTGCAGCTCAGTTATAGCATTTTTTATTTCATTTTCACTAGCTTTTACTTCTTGTATCTCCACAGAAAGGGATTCCAGTCTACTTTTGACTCCAGCTAGTATTCTTATTATTGTTATTCTAAATTCTGGTTCAGACATCTTGCTTGTATCTGTGTTGGTTAAGTCCCTGGCTGTTGTTTCCTCCTGCTCTTTCTTTTGGGGCGAATTCCTTCATTTCATCATTTCGAAGGGAGAAAAGGAATTGATGAGGTAGAAAAATTAAAATTAAAAAAATTAAAATTAAATATTAAAATTAAAAAGTTAAAAACAAATACATACACACAAAAAAATTGAATGAATGATGCACATCCTAGGTATGTTTTGGTCTGAGTGTTGAAGGTGTCTTGATAGATTAGAGAAAAAAAGGGAAAAAAAGAAAAAAAAAGACAAAAAGGAAATCATTTGAAAATTTGAAAAAATGAATACACTGAAGTAGACTAAAATGAAATGATGGAAGTAAAATGGAATTTGAAACAATTGATATGAAAGTAAAAAATATAGTAGAAAAAAATTAAAGAAAAATATTTTTAATAAAAATTGAAAATAAAAATGAATTTTTTCTCTTTGTGTATTCAAGAAAAAGAAAACAAATGAAAAAGAGAAAAAAAATAAATAAAATTGAATAGATGGACTGGCTAACAGATTGAAATATGACTGAAATCATTTCGTTTTCCCCTAGAAGTCAAACTGAAGTGCTTTTAGTCCATAAACTAAGCAGGTGGTGAGACTTGTGTTCTTGAAGAGTGAGGTTGGCCCAGTTGGGTGGGGCTCACTGTAACAGCTCCGTTCTCCACTAGATGGCGCTGCAGGCTTACTGGGGAGGATTGTTGTGGTGTTCATAGGTACATATGTGCATGCGCGGGAGTGGTGAAAATGGTGTCATTCAGCTACCTAGTCTCTAGTATTAGAACTCTGTTCTCCCCAATCAGCAATTAGGCACCCGTCCTTCATCTTTGGCTTCCATCCACTCCCTTCTTCCACACTGTCTGTGACCAATCCCCAGGCAGCACCTGCCTCCTGAGTTTTGTCTCAGATGTGGCTGCCTCCCCCGGCCCCCCACTTCTGAGGGACTATGGCTTTGACCCACTCTGCCCCTCTGCAGAGGGTCTCACGGAGCCTTGGCCGGATACTGGCAGCATCCAGGAATGCTTGCAGGACCGTGCTGCTGTCGATGCCCAGAGACTGGGTCCAAGTGCCAGCCCACCCCAGAAAAAGTTCATGAGACAGTGTAGCAGCAGCACCTCAGGGATATGGAAAATCACTCCACACATCTGGCACCAGGCTTCACCCCCAATGACCTTGTTCCAGCACCAGTGAATGTGGCCGTTCTCTGGGGTCTGCTGGGCCCAGGTGGCCCCACAGCCTCTACCAAGTGTCCTTCCAGCAGTGGAACCTCTTCTCCCCCTGTGGCCTGAGAACCTCCTGGACCCCACTCTGGTCCTGGGGATTCGCTCCTCCCATCAAAGCACCACCAGGTATTGAGGTGCAGAGTTTCAGACTCTGCGCTCCCCCTGTTTACAGTCTTAATAGAATTTAAACCCTCTCCTTTCTCCCTTTTTAGTTCAGTCCCTGCAGCTGTTTTCAATTTTCTGCTTTTTCTCCAGCTGTTTTTGGGGAGGGGTGCTTTTCCCATATTCTTCCCCACCCCCTCCCCCTGTCTCCATCCTCTCTCTGCATGCAAAACCGGCTCCCTCCCCTCTGTGGTTTCTCTCTCTCCAAGTTCACCTCTCCACGCCATGTACCTGCTGAATTCTGTGGTTCAGGCCGTGCAGATTGTTGTGTTAACCCTCAGATCAGTTTTCTAGGTGTGCAGGATGGTTTAGAGTGGTCTGGTTGTATTTCATGGATGGGAGACACACAAAAAACTTCCTTGCTGTTTCACCATCTTGGCTACTCTCTACACAGAACTTTTTGAAGGCAAAACCTGTCCTTTAATTTTTGGGGTCTTTTATGGTGCCTACCATAGTATCAGGCAATAACATGTGCATGTAGTAAATATTGATGACTTTCTTGAACAGAGACTTAAAAAAAGATTAACATTTGAGTTTGGGGAGATGAAAACAAAAGGCATTTATCTAGAAAGGGAACTATATCTTCAACAACATAGAAGTGAAGATAATCACCAGCCATTTGAAATCTGATAGATAAGAAAGACAGTATTTTTCTTTAAATATTCTGCAGAAAGCACCCATTTATTTTACGACACCAAAGGGAGAGAGGGGGAAACCTTCAAAACTTGTTTTTCAAGACTTTTAAGTGTCTCTTGAATGAGTAATCAAGTAAGGAGACAAAAAATGAGGAGTATGTGTGCTTTTAATTATTAACCTTAATTATTTTACTTTACTAAGTCTTATTTTTAGAAATAGAACTTTATAGCCTATTTTTGACATTTAATACAAGTATATTCATCAGACTCTGACTATAGGTGACATCAAGTTTCAATTGTAATCTAACATTTATATAAAGATTTTTTACTTGAGGTATTCTGTGTAATTATGCCACCCACAGAAGGATGAACAGAAATGCCCTTGGATACAAATGGCAGGTTATTTATAAAAAGAAGAAAACAAAAGAGTCCAAAAATACTCTCAGATTTATGAAACCTATCTGTTTTGCAATTTGATTTACATTCCCAAATTGCCACTGTTTGTGCTTTTCATACAAGTTATTTTTAAATTCCTTTGAGATCAACGAGGCATCTTAATATGTAAAGTTTACTTAGAAAAAAAATCCCATAATTAACTAGTTCAAACCCCCTAGTGAGGTAATTAAAGTTATCTTCATTAACTATGTTTTATGTTTAGCTAGTCACCTTCTTGTGTCATTGGTAACTCTCAGAGACACATTGTGCAATAAATGTTAAGTCATCCCTTGGACAAAGGGGTGGGGGCAATAAAACCTTGTCTTCTACATAAATCTTGAGATATTTGTTATATAAATGTTATTAAATTCCTTCAGTCTATTTTATGAAGTTTCTTTTAACAAAATCTCAATTCTTACTTTGGTTAATGATTTTAGCATTGCTACTGAATTTGTCTCCATGAGTTGTGAACTCTTTCTCGGGATTTAGTCCATTCAATTCTGGGAACACATTCTTTCTTTTTTTTTTAATACAATTTATTGTCAAATTGGCTAACACACAGTGTGTAAGTGTGCTCTTGGTTTATCGCTTACATACAACACCCAGTGCTCATCCCAACAAGTGCCCTCCTCAATGCCCATCACCCATTTTCCCCTCTCCCCCATTCCCCCCATCAACCCTCAGTTTGTTCTCTGTATTTAAGAGTCTTTTATGGTTTGCCTCCCTCCCTGTCTTTGTAACTATTTTTCCCCTTCCTTTCCCCCGTGGTCTTCTGTTAAGTTTCTCAACAGCCATATATGAGTGAAAACATGATATCTGTCCTCTGACTGACTTATTTCACTCAGCATAATTCCTTCCAAGTCTATCCACATTGCAAAAAATGGCAGGATTTCATTCTTATTGCCAAGTAGTATCCCATTGTATATATAAACCACATCTTCTTTATCCATTCATCAGTTGATGGACATTTAGGCTCTTTCCATAATTTGGCTGTTGTTGAAAGCACTGTTATAAACATTGGGGTATATGTGCCGCTATGTATCAGCACTCCTGTATCCCTTGGACAAATTCCTAGTAGTGCTATTGCTGGGCCATAGGGTAGTTCTATTTTTAACTTTTTGAAGAACCTCCACACTGTTTTCCAGAGCAGTTGCACCTGTTTGCATTCCCACTAACAGTACAAGAGGGTTCCCGTTTCTCCACATCCTCACCAGCATCTATAGTTTTCTGAGTTGTTCCTTTTAGCCACTCTGACTGGTGTGAGGTGATATCTCAGTGTGGTTTTGATTTGCATTTCCCTGATGATGAGTAACGTTGAGCATCTTTCCATGTGTCTATTGGCCATCTGGATGTCTTCATTGGAAAAGTGTCTATTCATGTCTTCTGCCCATTTCTTCA
This sequence comes from Prionailurus bengalensis, assembly GCF_016509475.1. Taxonomy (NCBI): domain Eukaryota; kingdom Metazoa; phylum Chordata; class Mammalia; order Carnivora; family Felidae; genus Prionailurus; species Prionailurus bengalensis. The sequence continues at coordinate 52,751,286 of NC_057360.1, forward strand.
CTGGATTATTTGTTTTTCCGGTGTTGAGTTTGGTTAGGTTCTTTATAGATTTTTGACACCAAGCCTTTATCCTATATATCATTTGCAAATATCTTTTCCCATTCCATTGTCAGAATAGCCAAAGTAATATTGAAGAAGAACAAAGTGGGAGGCATCACAAGCCCAGACTTCAGCGTCTACTACAAAGCTGAATCATCAAGACAGTATGGTATTGACACAAAAACAGACACATAGACCAATGGAATAGAACAAAGACTTGGACCCACAAATGTATGGCCAACTAAGCAGGAAAGAGTATCCAATGGAAAAAAGACAGTCTCTCTGGCAAATGGTGCTGGGAGAACTGGACAGCAACATGCAGAAGAATGAAACTGGAACACTTTCTTACACCATACACAAAAATAAACTCAAAATGGATGAAAGCCCTAAATGTGAGACAGGAAACCATCAAAACCCTAGAGGAGAAAGCAGACAACAACCACTTTGACCTCAGCCGCAGCAATATCTTGCTCAACACATCTCTAAGGGCAAGGGAATTAAAAGCAAAGATAAACTATTGGGACTTCATCAAGATAAAAAAAAAAATTAAAAAAAAAACCTCTGCACTGCAATGGGAGCACATTCTTAATTAGGGTAGGAAGGTGTCTGAAAGTAACTATTTGTAACTATAATGTGCTAAAAATAAAATCTTTAAATAAACAAATAAATAAATAAATACCTTCAGACACCTTAGCTCATGGTTCACAAAACAACTTATGACTTTGATAGAGCAGATATTACATTTACTCTTGTTCCTTTTTTAACAGATGAGACTCATGTTAAGTAATTTTCCCAGAGTCACACAACTAGTAAATACTAGAGTCAATTTGAACTTAAATATACTGAGTGCAAGAAGCACACCTACTCTGTTTGCTTTTCATTCCAGTGCCTCCCAAGGTGCTTTGCACATAATAGGTGCTCAAATACCAGATCTAGAGGCATAACTTACATTTTCTGCATGTTACAGAATGTCTTTGTTATATATCTTAGTAAATATTAAAAGGCCTATATGAACAAAACTGTTGCATAGGCCTGTCACTGAGGCTCAAAAAACTTCTATGGAAATACCTTTAAGGAACTAATCCCTCCTAAAGTTGAAAGACTTCTTGTTGGAGTGATTTATTTAACCAATGGCAATCTTATGTCATTTCTTACAAGTTTAAGTCAGTTTGGCTGTATAAAAGGCCTATTTCACAGCACCTGGGTGGCTCACTCAGTTAAGCAACCTGCTCTCGATTTCAGCTCAGGCCATGATCTCACAGTTTGTGAGATGGAGCCCCGTGAGGAGCTCCGTGCTGACAGTGCGGAGCCTGCTTGGGATTTTCTCTCTCCCTCTCTCTTTCTGCCCCCCTCTCTCTCTTTCTCAAAATAAATATACTTAAGGGTAAAAAAAAGCTCATTTCTTAAAAGTTTATACCTGATTTTAAAAAAAAAAACCTTCACTGGAATACTTATGTTTGACCAAGATAAAGTAATGGAAAGTGGACTTAGAGAAGAATTTGGATGAGGGGGACTAACACAAAGAGCTCTTATTCTTGGAAATTGGAAACCCTAGCCTCTTTTGATACTCGTTTGAGAGTGTGTCTGAAGTCTAAGAAGTATCTGAGTCAGTGACCAAGAAACAAAATGTGGAGAAGGGCTTCCTCCAATGAGTGAACACCAAAGGTTAATATCTGGACCAGAGGAACAATCTCAGCATAAGTACCCATGGATAATTGTTAGGGTAGAATTCCTGTAGCTTGTGTTAGGTATAAATGGCTGCTCCTTTCAGATCTTAACCATTAAATTCCCATCCACAGTGTATAACTAAGATGATAAATATACTTGTGCAAAAACCAATCCTTTCCAAAAATGAGAACACACCCTCCAATCACCCAGGATTCTTATAAGCTTTGGCTTTGTCTAGTCACATAACTGGGCAGGGGCACAAACCATGTTGTGGGAAAATCTGGAGTGGTGTGTGGACATACAGAGTAAAGGACAGCAAGCATTCTTGTTACAAATATAAAGGGCTGTCGTATTCTCGAGTCTGGGGACAAATCTTCAAGTCAGTTATAATTCCAGCACCTAGAATAATGCCAGGCACATAGTTTGTACTCAAACACATAATTTCGCTGTTGAGACCTATTTCACAGATTCTATGCAAAACCTCAGCCAGAAAGAAGCATGCAAGGATTGGCAATGAAAGACAAACCAGCTGGGATGAGGCACTGAGCAACTGCCATTAAGAGAAAACTCCATAAAGATACAGATAAGACATGAAGGTAATCTTCTCTACCAAGGTATATCTCACCAATAATCACACCTGCTTATGTGTACATTTATGAACTATAATAAATTACTGATGATGACAGCTATGAATATGAAGAAATAGTACCTCAAGTATGATAGGTAATTTAAGATTTGATGAGTTGCGCAACATAAAAATTTGACTCCAGGTAAAATCTTAAGTGGAGAAATAAAATTTTCAAGTATTATATTTGAGATTTGGATTTGCATTCAGTTACATTAAAATAAATTTTTTTAAATTTTTTTTCAACGTTTATTTATTTTTGGGACAGAGAGAGACCGAGCATGAACGGGGGAGGGGCAGAGAGAGAGGGAGACACAGAATTGGAAACAGGCTCCAGGCTCTGAGCCATCAGCCCAGAGCCTGATGCGGGGCTCGAACTCCCGGACCGCGAGATCGTGACCTGGCTGAAGTCGGACGCTTAACCGACTGCGCCACCCAGGCGCCCCTAAAATAAAATTTTAAAAAGGATAATGAATTAGTCTCAAATTATAAGAATTATTATGAGATATATGAGAAGGATAAAGACACTGGTTTTTAAGAAGGTGAGTTAAACAATTAACAAGAAATAATTAGAAAAGAGTGATAAAAGTTATGGTACATGTAAGTACTAAGGAAAGCAGAGAAGAGTCAAGGTGAAGGAAGAAATTTAGGGCAAAATCTATATCTTCAATTAATGTTATCTTCATTGTCCCAATAAACAGAACACAATTTAACACCATATGTCTATGGCTATATTTAATAAACTTTAATATTTTACCATGTTTCTTTTAGAACATTTTTCAAATAAATATAGCTGGTGTATGTCATTCCCATGCAAGTTTTATACTTCATCTACATAACTATGTAACCTCAGGGATCTTGGGGAAAACATAACTCTTTTAGTGAAACATAGGATAAACCAATAATACTTATTTAAAGTTTTCAAGTTATGGAGAACAAAAGATACAAATATAAAATACTTCTTACTGAGTGGGGATTTCCTCGTGGATGTTTACAGCTCTGAGAACAATGAGAATCTTTTCCAAATGTTGCCTTGAAGCCCAGAGCTTAACCTACAGATAAAGGTCTTTCAATTATATAAATTATCTTACTCTGAATCCTACAGAAAGACTACTAAAGAAGAATTCTGAGATTTTTTAGCAAAATGGTATGTGTTAGTAAAATAATGTTTTAAACCATTAAACTCAACAGAACAAGCTGCACAATTAATATCTACCTCGATAGAAACGCTTAACAGGATTCCAAAAAGTCCCTAATGTCTTTTGAAGATTCATTTATGACTGAGATAATAAGAAGTCATTAGTTTTGCATCAAGGTTGAAAGGTAGACATACATAAGAGTGAACTCTGACTGAAAGCCAAGTCCCAGGTGAAACATTAAATATGACAAGAATGTTAACAGCCAATAAAAAAAAAAAGATCTTGTCATGCCTCAGTTCAATAAAATGTTTATGACACAGTTATTGTATCTGCTCAAATATTGCAAGGAAAGAAATACAGTTATGGTTTCAAGTAGATATTGACATTGAATCCTCCTTATCAAAAATTGAGAATAAAATTTACAAAGAACATCAAACTGACAACTGAAACTATGTAATTATATTAAAAGAGTAATTAGTCTTGCACAGAAAATTTCCCAATTGTAGTTAGTCAATATTAAGAGCAATTTTATATCAAAGCAGAAGATTTTCTAGTGTACTTCTTGGTGCAGATGAGCCTCTCAAAATTAATCATGGCATTCAAAACAAACCACCTAATGAGAAGTCACTATAATAGAAGATTGTGGTCTTTTTGATGTTCCTTATGATAAAATGTGATTATTTCTAGTAGGACTCCTAACATATTTCACTCCATTTCTTTTGTTTAAACTTTATTTTTGATTTTTTTTGTTTTAATTGATGTACAGGAAAAGACTTTCATCATAATTCAAGTAATTGAGACCTGAACAGCATTCCCATCTTCTTATCCTGTCAGTGTCACCCTTAACTCGGATGGAATTCAGTTTCTTGATATTTATGTATTTCAAGGTTACTTTATAACATAATAAGAACAGTTTCTAGGGGTATACACTTATATTTCAGTGTTTTGCATTGGCACTGTAAAATTTCCCAGTATGAGATTCCATGTTCTAGATTGTTCCAAAGGTAATTTCTTTAGTCTGCCTCTTGCCTAAACCAAAAAAGCATTTGCTGGGACTTTCCTAACGAAATTGAGAAATAAAGAATTAACCATTACCTGGATAAATCAAAGTATCCTAGACACAAACTTGTTATTTTTTCTTGAATTCATAAAGTAATTTACAGTCTCCCATTACTTATTGTGAATTCTATGCCTCACTAGTATAGAAAAGAATCCAAGCCTTGCATGTTCAAAAGCAATATGTTATATGCTTAATGTTGATTAGGTCTGTAATAGCAAAGTGGAAATCTCAGCCCTTATCCTGAAAGATGGCTAATATGAACCAAAAAAATGTTTAAAATTCTTTCTTCTTTATTGAAGGGTTTTTGCCTGTTTTATGAAATTGAATGTTGGGATTACAACCACTGTTAATGACTTAAACCAGGAAGCAGTACTTTGTGGTGCTTGAACGTTGAGCCCTGGAGTCCAACTGGCTTCAATTCCCTTGTGCTTCAGTTTTATCCTTTGTAAAATAATATCATTTGGATTCAATGAATTAAACCCTGTAAAGATCTTAAGACCACTCCGAGCAGATAGCAAACACTCAATAAATGTTAGTTGTCATTATTATTATCCCAACCTACCACCGCAACATACCATACACTTTATTAAAATAAAATTTCATAGTATCCAAAAAGTTGTAACTTATAGCAATATATTATCTCTTATAATACTGTAAAAACTTTATTTCAAAAAAAGAAGATGTTTCATATTCAAATTCATCATCATGATAATTCCCTAGACTTTCTATACAAAATGCAGATCGACTTGTAAGAGAACAGTTAAAAATTGGGGGCAACTGTTGTGTTTGCATGTACCATCTTTCAAAAACTGATGAGTTGATTACTTTTTGTCTTAATACGTAGTATCCAAATTACCAGGGGAAAAATGGTCACAATAAACTAGAAAGAAAAAGTATTCAATGGGAAACAACAAAGAAAGAATAGCCTTTCAAGCATTTACTAAAGTAAAACAGCAATAAATTCTAATCAATGGTGTGTCAGTTATCATTAAGAAAAACTATACTTGTCATCCTTTCTACATCCTGACATCAAGTTTTCACCTATAAGAAGTGAAATGTAAAACCTTAATATCTGAATTCAACAAGCAGATGGTAGCTGTCTGGAAATTAAAAAAAAATTAAAGCAAAACAAAAATTTAAATCATTCTAAGAACAGTCTTGTGGTATTAATATAGGGACACATTTATCCAGAAGCTACACTCTTTGAGGAGTGAGACTTTTGTGACTCTGGAAGATTTTCTGTAGTACAAGGATTTGTTTCTGAATTGGTACTATTTTCTCAAACCTCACTACTACCCTGTTTTAACATATTACCTTGACTCAGGTTTGGTGAGGTCAGAAGCAGATCAAGAGAAAAAGCAACGTTTCACAGTTTTGCTATATTCACAGTTCCCTGGGGAAAACACCGGAGCCACACGGGTCACTCAAGAAAAGCACTAAAATTTAAAATGAGTCAGAAAGAGAAAACCCATGTGGATAAGCACCTTTATTGTTTCCAGGAGAAGCAATGGGGCAAGGCAGGATAAGCGGGTTTAGGATTGACTAGTTATGTTTGAAAGAGGTACCCCTGTGAAGTTCATGTTCACTGTGACTGGTAAAACTATGGTCTGGAGCTACATAAAGTCTCCAGATGTTTTTGGAGTGATCTAGGATCTTCCTGGGAACAGCTAGTGGCCATTCAGTAGATGTGAAAGCACCAATTTACAAAAATTACAAATATAATTGATACAACCCGGGAGGGATATTTGGTTACGTAAATGTTATTTGCTCTTGTTTTTCAGAGAAGTCCTGAATAACTAAGTCAGAAGAATATCTTTAAGAGGCACATTCAACTTACCCATACCTCCCTCTCAGCCATGTCTCTATTTCATACATATTTTAGCGATGCTACCTCAGGACTTGTAATTTAGTTTTTGATCCTTCCCCTCCCACATGCCAGAGTGATTAAGACATTAGATTAAAATAAAGTAATTTAATTTGTCACCTGTCCTGCATAAGGAGCTCATTTTACAGGAGGGTGTAGGGCAGGGTTCTCAAACGTGGCTACACAGTAGAATTATCTGTGGAGAGCTGGAAAACTTCCTGCATGAGAGAATATCCCTTCCAGAAAGTCTAGTTTAATTGCTCAAAAGTATAGCCTAAATGCAGGCATTTATTAGCACTTCCCAAATAATTTGTGCATTCAAAGTTATGAACCAAGGGCACCCAGCTGGTTCAGTTAGTTAAGCTTCTGGCTCTTGGTTTCAGGTCAGGTTATGATCTCATGGTTTGTGGGTTTGAGTCTTGCAACAGGTTCTCTGATGAAAGCAGGGAGCCTGCTTGGGATTCTCTCCCTTCCTTTCTCTCTGCCCCTTCCCTGCTTGTGTTTTCTCTTTCTCTCTCTCAAAATAAATAAAGAAACTTCAGGAAAAGGTTATGAACCACTAGGCTAGAGCAATGATTTCCATGTTTTTTTTCCTTGTATTGTTATTATGTCCCATTCTGATCAATATATGAATATCACCCCCCTCAGGTTTTTGTGAAATACCTCTTTTTGAGGATCAAAGGACTAAGGAAAGGACAATATTTTGCAGAACCAATACATTACCCATGATGGAACTGTTGAGAGCATTTTTCTCTTCTAGTGCCCTTCAGATCAAGCCACAGAGGCCCCAGTTGAGATTGATTCCATTTATTTTTGTTTTGGTAAAAAGATCAATGGCGCACTCATCCTCCTTGCTACAGAGAGGTCTTCGTGAAACACAACCCCCATGCAGAATCCCTTTCTGCTACTGGATGTCTCTTCTGTTCATCCCTAGGAAGGAAGGTGCACTGAAAATCCCTCCTTTCTCCCTCAATGAGCTTCTACAAGTGGTTTCTTTACCCAATACTGTTATGCATCTTAGAAGACTAAAAACATAAATATAAAGATAGCCCTTTATCTTCAAAAATTTACAATGAACTAGGTAAAAATGATACATGTTAATAAAACTGTTAAATCAGAACAAGTAGATATAAATAAATGGGTCAAAATGAGTAATTCAGAAAATAAGTGTCTTAGAACAAAGTATTTAGACATTGGTTAAAAAAATGCAGAGGTGTTCAACTAAGGCAGAGGGAAATAGAATAGGCAAAAACCTGACTCTGTAACAGTTATCAGCCAACTGTAGCCTGTGGATCAAATTTTGGAAGGCTGCCTATTTTGGTATGGCCTGTGAAATAAAGATATTTACATGATTAAGAGACTGAAAAGAAAAAAAAAATAAGAGAAGACAATTTGCAGACACAAGAGAATTATCTAAAATTGTGTCCACAAATGAAATTCTATTGGAACCCTGCCTGACAAGCTCATCTGTTGGCGTCTATGGCTACTTACCCATTAGAGCTGGAGAACCAAGTGGTTGTGACAGAGGCCACGTGGCCTGGAGAGCCTAAAATACTTACTGTCCTTTCCAGAAAAATAGTCTTCCTCCTTCAATTTTAAAAATTAAAAATAAAAAGGAGGGGGGGAGGAAGAAGCAAAAGTTTGCATAGAATAGAAGGAGGAAATTTGTGATGTCATGAGAACAAAACATGGAGGTCAGGACAGGAGGAACCATGTGGGAAACAAGCTGGTTTGTTTTAAGGAGCATGGTAGGTAAGGTGAGATACATTCATTTAACAAGTCTTTTTCAAGTGTTTACTCTGTTTTAAGTAAGATGCTAAGCTCAGAAAGAATAAAAGTCCTGATTTATGCTCTCCTGGAACTCACATAATCTCAAAGGCAAGATACATGTGCACACAAGCAATTAAATAGATAGTAATTGGATCCATCTACACTGAACACCCAATTATAAATTGGAAGCTGGCACTGGCTGATATTTCACACCTGCACTGACATCCATTTTTTCCTGCCTTTACTTTTTAGCTTAGACACATTTACTCCAACAGTGTTCATTTCCTTTACGCTTACACAATCTGAACTTGCCTCTCTGGTTTGGTTTATATACCACTCCTTTTTAGATGTGTTAGAGCTATTCTCATTTCCTGAGTCGTGTCTATGAAAAGGATTACATGAAAGTGTTCAGTAACCTTTTTAGTATTGAAATGTTTTATGACTTCCTTTTTTGATTAATGTAAAATACTAGAATTTGCATCCTTCATCATATCTCTGCTATGTGAGATTTATGTAAATGCTAGACCCATGTCATTCAGATGCATTGTTGGAAGATAATTTAAGTGGTATCCTTGATGTTAAAGTATCAAAAGTATCCAGATAAATCTGGGAAGCTTCTATAGAGCAAGTTGATGGATAGTGAAAAAGCAAAAGAGCTCACAAGACGGAGATGAGAACACTGAAACAGAGCAAACGTTTTTTCATTCTGTCTTTCTTGATAAAATTTCCCTTTGTTTATTATGGAAGTAGGAGGGCTGCACTAAGAGGAAACCAGAAACAATATTAGAATATGGAAGAGGGCCTAGGCTACATAGGCTTCTGGAAATCCTTCCATGGTTGAAGTGAGGTAGAGACATTTCACTTTTACTCTCCTGATAACAGTTGACATTTCACAAAAAAGGAAACCTCCCTAGGAATCCACAAATTAAATTTGACTTTGTCTTCATCAAGTCAAACCCAAAAGTGGTCATATCTATGGAAACGTGAGAAAGGTAAGTGGTAATTGAAAATGATGAAGTCATAGATGTGGTTCAAAATAGAGAGTAATCATCTTTGTTTATCAGAGTATGTAGCACAGTGGTTGAGAAATTTTTCACACAGGAAAAGAAATCTGATCACCTCTGCTTATTACAGTTTCTCCTTGAGAAAGTTCCTTAATTTATCTAACTCAGTTCTTTCACTATAAATCATGATAAAATTAATTCACAGATGTGTTATGGGAAAGATAGAAGGATAGGTACATAGAATGATAGGTAGATACATAGTAACATATAAGGGAAAAATCAATAAATGCAGTGCCTGGATATATATCCTGAGAGAGTGCAAGCAGGCAGAGATGACTGGCCAGTTGAGCCTAGGATGAAGACAGAACTGTGGCATAATTAACATGGTTCTCTGAGCCCTTTTATAGACATTAGCTCGACCCACCAAGGCCATGTATGGCACGGTCTGTGGCTATGGTTTCACAACATGCCTCATGACGTGAGGTTGTTTTCAGTGAATCAGAGTTTAAATCATTTTCTGCCCTTCCTGTATTAGATAACCCCACTTCATCTAATATACAACAGCTGCTTAGAAATCTGCTGTTATTTTGTTCAAGCTGAAATCACGACAGTCAACTTATGCTGTATGTCTCTTTGGTGACAGTAAACTGGCTGCGTTCTAGGACTCTGTTGATATGCTTTTCATCTCTGATGTCTTGATTCTTAGGAAGAGCTCAGAGGTGGCATTGATGTCAAAACCTGAGACGATCTCCATAGCAGGTCTCCCTTCCTATTTCTGATGTCACTACAGCACTACTGTTTCACTTGAGAGACAGGGTATTGTCTAATGACAGTTCCTTCTATATTTTTCCTTTCCTGATGCCTTCCGTTTACAATTGTTTTTGCAAATGTTATTGAGGTGACTATGTTTAATGTGCTCCACTCTCCCATGACCAAAGTACGTGGTAGAAGAAGGAACAATTTATGAAAACAATGTTCGAAAATACCATATCATCCTAACGTCTTTTTAAAAATCTCATCACTAGAAATATAATTCCGCTGACCCCTTGGTCAACATCTCTCAATGGAATTTCATCTACGCAAGTGGACCAGATACTCTAGTGACTCTATCGCCATATGCCTAAGCACCTACTGTCTTAATAGACAATGCATCTCTGCAAAGTTTTTGTTACTATTTACACAGATAAGGTATTGCTATGTGACAGTTAAGGTGTTATGCCCTAGACAGATTTTCCCCAGATGTACTGCATGAAATTGACATTTTCAAGTTTCTTCACCAGGATATAAAGATTTCATATAAATGGAAATTTTCCATTTCCTAAGTGACATTCTAAATGCTATAACTGGCTTATACAGGTACCAGACAAGAATTTTCACATTCTAACTTAAGAAATAGGCAAGGAATCAATTGTAATAAAATGTCTATTTTTACTGATTATTTTGTTCATTAAAATAATCCTCCCTTGCTCAAATATGAAAATACCTAAATTTATAAATATCCTCCTCTCCTTACTATCCATCTTTCCTAACCATCAGAACAATATAACAAAGAAATTAAATCAGTCAGATGAGGCCTCTTCACTTCTCTCTTATATGGTACATAAAATACAAGAAATACAGCAGAGAAAAAAGTTCTGGTAATGACTTGCTAGAAATCGATATGCTTTCATTTATAGTATTTAGCAGTCATTACTAATTATCTTGCAAATCCTGCTGAAAGGAAATTTAACTCACAGAATTGGTAATATTAGCCTCCTTTCCATTTTATGGTACAGCTAACACACCAGTGAGTGTTTCACTTTCAATGATCCCCCTTCTTGGGGAAGCCCTCATACACAAGGACCCGGAGTCCTGTCCCTCCAGCCATAACTGACTGATACAAGAGCAGATGCCTGGCCCAAGGTAAGGCAATTATGAATTTTGAAAAAAAAAAAAAAAACAAGACAAAAACACTGAGGGTAATAAGATCTCAGGCTTATTAAAGGCAGCATAATAGAGGTTGTGTCTCTACATCTCTGTTCCTGATATGGAATGGGCTTCCCGACCACCCGAACGACATAACAGCTTGACCATTCAGTTCTTCCCAGCATCTTATGCCATAACTCCTGCCAGACATCCAAATTATATTTCACTCTAGTTGTTTAGCATAGTAAGAGTAAATTCTCCTTGTTAGTTACCAAAAAAGGAAATTTAGTCACAGTTTTTCAAGGATCAAAATGTTCCTTTTTTAAATCACTATTTGTTTTTCTTTAGAGCATTAATATTGCTCAAAGAGATCTGTAGAAAGAGACAAACCTCTAAGAATGCCAAAGTACTGTTTTATAAGCTCCCTTAGCCTCATCTGAATGTTTGTTTTAATAATACTCTCATAGTATAAACATAAGTGGAATTTTTCAAGTGTTTAAATCCAAAACATATTTTCCTGTAGATTCATTGAGTTTTGTTGTTAAATTAATGACAATTAATTTAACAACACACTTTTTGGCAATTTCAAATCAAGGGCTTATGCCATTATTATGTTACACAATTTCCTGTTGTAATTATGTTCATAGGGCATGACTGAGCTGGAATTGCCCTCTCTTATCATGATTTCTGGAAATAATCAAAATATTTCTACTATAATAACAGTGATAACATGCAATAATATTATTTAAATTATTGATATGTGAAGCAAGAAAAACTCCTGTCTCCAGATCCCTAAGCTTAAACTTTTAATTTTTTATGTTGCTGATTCTTTCTCTTCCTCTTTTTCTCCTTCTCTCTCAGCCTGGCTGTTTAAAATCTGGACCATTTTTCAAGAGAAAGAAAGTAATTTCATCATTGGCCAATGAGATCTCTCTCTCTCTCTTCTCTGTGAGGGTGTCTCTTTCAGAGTCCTTTGGAGGCTTATCTCATGCACTAAATCTACAGACAACTTGTATTATAGCATCTCTTACAATGCCTCGTTGTGGGATTTCATTCACTGAATTTTTAAAATAATTGTGGATTATTCAAGTGCGGAATGATCATTGTAAAACATCTAAAAAGTAGAGAGCTAGGGGTGCCTGAGTGGCTCAGTCTGTTCAACGGTCGACTTTGGCTGAGGCCATGATCTCACTGTTCAGGAGTTCGAGCCCCACATCAGGCTCTATGCTGACAGCTCAGAGCCTGAGGCCTCCTTTGGATTCTGTGTCTCCCTCTCTCTCTACCGCACCCATTTTGCTCCATCTCTTTCTCTTTCAAAATTAATAAATACATTAGAAATATTTACCGGGGCACCTGGGTGGCTCATTTGGTTGAGCATCCGACTTTGGCTCAGGTCATGATCTTGAGGTCTGTGGGTTCAAGCCCTGCCTGGAGTCTGCTTTAAATTCTGTGTCTCCCTCTCTCTCTGCCCCTCCCCTGCTCATGCTCTGTCTCTCTCAAAAGTGAATAAATGTTAAAAAAAAATATTTTAAAAAATATTAAAAAAATAAAAAGCAGAGAGCTAAAATAAATAAGTGGATAAAGTCTAAATAAATCATAGAGAATATAATGAAAATCATACATGATTCTCCCACCAGAGACAAAAACTAGTAATATTTTTGTGAATTTCTATTCATGGTAACTCGGGATTGTTCTTTATGAAGTCTGGCTGTGGTTCAGATGTCCACCACGCTTTACCTCCACTTTCTTTAGCAACAGAATTTCCACCTCCTAGCTAATAGCCACATTAGTGGCCAAGGACTAAGGACTTCATTAGTCCACATTAGTGGACTAAGCCTAAGGACTTCATTTTGCATGTTCTTTGTAGCTCCGTGGGGTCATGTGGCTCAATTATAGCCAATGAGATGGGAATAGATGTGCTTCTTCTTGGTCACACTTCTGAAAAGGAATGAGTACATCCTCCCCTGTCCTTTTCCCCTCTTCCCTCTGTCTAGGTGTCAGCGAGAACTGGTTCCTTGATCCTCAAAATGGAAGCTTCATGTAAAAGAAGGAAAAACTGCTCCAAAAGCTCTGAATTGCCTCCTTCCGAACTGTTTATTGAGAAGGAGGAAAAAGGTCTGTCTTAAGCTGCTAGATCTAAGATCCCTATGTTATTAAACTTTAGACTATGTTCAATCCAAGGCAGACATCTGTACCGGAAGCGGTGTGCCGCTCTTCCACACCCTAGAGTAGACGGTACTGGCTTAGCAGTGGATCAGGACACGGATTGTTGAGCCCTGGAAGTTGGTTGTGATAAGGTGGAAAGCAGACTGTATGCCAACAAAGCAAATAGTTCTTTATATGGATAAAAGGAAACTTTATACTAAGTTGCTGGAGAGAGGGTAAAACTGAGCAGAGGACCAATAAATGACAGATTTAGGTTTCAGAACTGTATCTAGGGAGAAATGGGGAAATATTGGCCAAAGGGTACAAACCTCCAATTATAAGATGAAGAAGCTCTGGAGACCTAGTATACGGTTTGGTGATGATAATTAACGGGACAGTGTTGTATACTTGAAAGTCACTAGTAGAGTCGATCGGAAATAGAAATGGTAAACATGGAATGAGGGAGTGTTAACTAATACTATGGAATCATTTTGCAATATATAAGTGTGTCAAATCAACCGAAATACAGCTTAAACCTACTCGATGCTTTATGTCAATTATATCTCAATGAGGCTGGAAGAAAGAAAAAAAAAAAAAAAGGAGACGCCTGGACAAGCATCCTGTTCTACAAGGCTGTTACAACAATAAACCCACTTTTAAAACAGAATAAAAATACAATTCAGTAACATCACAGGTCGAACAACACCCAACTATAAATTACCTAATGACAATTACAGCATTAACACTGTAATTAGTGTAATTAAAAATTAACACTAAAGAGAAAAAAAAAACCTCTATCTAGACACAATTTGCACTGATGGCTCCTTTCACATGGAACTGACGGGAAAGCAAATTGAATACGCCTACCAAGTTGTGGAGGACTTTTTATTGCCAGGGAAAGCACAACCTGGTTTAAAATGTCTGTAATTGTTTGACTCCTAGAGCAACTCCTGTGCCCCCAAACTGTGCAAACTGTGCAGCCCTCAAGGAGGGCACATTTTCCAATGCACGCTTCAAACGTGGCCATAAAGGAAAATGGACAAAGGGACCAGAGAAGTAAATGGGCAAAGGAGTTTCTCTGGAGACCAGAACAAGAACTAACCAAGCACATTTTGCAATGCTAATACTTGCTCAGCAGGATTTGATTATTGCTATGGGCAAGTGCCTGCTCTGTGTTCTCCTTATTCGCTTTTCTGAATGAGATTTTTAATTGAAGTTATCTTGTTCTTTCTCCATTATTGTTTAATGTGCAGAGAGAAGGAGAAGATAATTTATGTATTGGTTTGTAGGTCACCAAAACACCAAGAACCATGTACTGACTTAGTGGAAAGAACCAACAAAGAGGTTGGCATTTTAGAAGTAGTAAGTGGATAAGGCTTGAACTGTTATCCAGGGAGGAGATTGTGTGGGTTCTAGGTGTGGTAAGAGGAAAACAGATGGCTATTAAGGTAGTCACAGGGGTGGGTTAAGGTCCAGACTGCTAGTTGTTCCCTGATATACATCCTTTCCTTCTTTAGAAATGGAACTCCTGAGTTTTAGCTGGGTATATAACCACACCGACAGAGTTCTCACTTCTAGATTCCCTTGCAGCTTTGTGTGGACATGTGACAAAGTTCTAACCAAGCTGGTATAAGCTGAAGTGATGCCACTTCCTGGTTAAACCTCTAAAATCTATTCTGGGCTTACCCATTTTTCTCTGAGATCTGAGAGATGGTGTGGATCATACCGGTCACTGGAGAGTCTGGGACAGAAGTCTTAAGTTGAATACGGCAAGGCAGCCGATCAGCTCCAGGGCCCTTACCTTGGAAGTGAGACATGAAAGAGAAACATCATTTAAGCTACTTTTTCTTCCTTGCAGCATATTAACCTACAATCAAACACTATGGTCTTTTCTAAGTTTTCATCATCAATCATGTTCCAAACCAACACGCACAAAGAAGGATTGAAGAATCCTAATGAGGATTCTTCCTCATTAGAAGGTAGGGGAGGAGAAAGGATTGGAATATTTACAGATTCTTGGTTTTGTTTTTGTCACATACACAGTTAACATGTAGTTTTGTGCTAATTTTGTTTTTTACTCACAGTTCCCCAAGTTACTGAAAAAATACTTTTAGCACCTTTATTCTGCATGACAAATTACTGCAGAATAGTGGCAGTCACTGAATAGAAGTTGACTTTTGTGGAAACGTCACTGAAGCAGTGAGAAGTTGTCTGCACAGATCACTGGTTGGTAGATCATGGGGTCTTTGGGCCAAAGGACAAATAGCATGGGAGAGGCAGGAAATGTTTTAACTGTCTTAATGTAGGCAGTCAAGCTTGCTATTTCCTGAAGTGATGCATAGAAATGAACAATCTTTTTTCTCTTTTTGTATCAACCTTAAACTTAATAAAATTTCTTCCAAAGCTGATTTTCCTAAAGTCTTAATGTTCTACGTTATGAGTTTTCATTGTTCTTCTTCTCTGGTTCTATGGTATTTTAGTGGAAATTCGGGAGTTACTAATCTGTCTCTGCTGCTACAGTATAAGATGCACTGAGGAGAAAATTTTTGTCTGTCTTGTTTTTAGCATCATCTCCAATCATAGAAACTGGCCCAGAGTAAGTCTTCAGTAAATATTTGCCTACTGAATAAATGAAATCAATCAATCAATCAATCCATTAATTTAGGAATCATTAACAAGTTGCCATTTTATGATAGATGTCCCTTCTTAATATTTCTCTCTTGAGTTGACATCCACATATACTGTAAGCAAAGTCAGATGAGTAATATGAATTAGCCAGAAAATTGGGGTGTGAAAAGAGAGTAATTCCACAATCATAAAAACTAAAGGCGGAGTCTGATGTGAAACATTTAGGAAGAAAAAGAAAAAAAAAAAAACTTTGGCCAAATGTAGTATACAGTTACTCATCACTATGTTTTCCTTTACTGATTTTCACTAAGCATTTTTTGAATGCATATTAAATAAGAATGTTCTCAACCTTACAAAAACCCCATAATTTTATAGATCTCAGAGTTGGTATATTAGTTTCTTTCTTTTCTTCTGCTGTAGTGAAAGTTAATGAACATAAACTCAAAACTACCTCACAATGGTCCACAATGAATGCAGACATAATAGCCCAATGTTAAGCACTTTGTGACCAAACTTGGTCTCCATCTGTCCTGTTTTAAGTCATTTCTACAGCCCAAAATATGAATGAACAAATAGCCCTTCTAAGAATGCTCTCTAGATTAACGGATGTTGGCTTTATCAGATGGATAAGAGAAAGTAAATTTCAAGCTAATGAGTGGTCAAAGAAATACTTTCCCTTCCACTGTTCCTTAGGAACAACATTTAAAATATCAGGGAGAATGGCATCTGAAAGCTCAGGTCATAACATCTATAACCAGAGAAAGGAAGTAGTGGAGATATTATTTCTTAATGATGATCTTGTTAATTAAAATCTTCATACACATCCAGATCGAGCCATCCATGCGTAAGGCACTGTGATAATGCACCCTTCCAATCCACGCTAAAGTTTGTAACAGGTCATCTGTCTACATTAATCATAACCTTTTGTTTTTAATTTCTCAAAAATTCTTAGCATTTTTTCACCGTCTCTACCCAAATATTAAAAAATTTACTAAACTATACAAGTTCAAAGACAAACTAATTCACATGTAGTATTTTTAAAGATGAAAAATATTAAGCCTTGGATTAAATTGAAGAATTTAGAATTTGGGATTTATGATTGCCTAGACTTGGGATCTAGAATGTCTCATTTAACTTCACGGTAGCCAATAAGTCCTAGTTTTATAAAGACCAAAGTGACCTTTTGAGCATCGCATTGATGTAAGTAGAAAAATGCTCTTGGGGCGCCTGAGTAGCCCAGTTGGTTAGGCAGCTGACTTCAGCTCAGGTCATGATCTCACGGTTCGTGGGTTTGAGCCCCAAGTTGGGCTCTGTGCTGACAGCTCAGAGCCTGGAGCCTGTTTCAGATTCTGTGTCTCACCCTGTCTCTGCCCCTCCCCTGCTCATGCTCTGTGTCTCTCTGTCTCTCAATAATAAATAAACATCAAAAAAAAAAAAAAGAAAAGAAAAAAGAAAAATGCTCTTGAGCTACAGTATTTTCTGGATAACGTTTGGTGTATTCCTGTGGACAGCTCTCAGTGGTGTCTACAGGTTTTCACTCAGCACCGACCCCAGGACAAATCGCTGTGTTAGCTGACTTTGTTTCAGACACCCCAGCAACCTCTCATTTTGCCCTGTTCTCATTTCGCCTTTAGCCTTAGGCCCTCAGTATGTGCAGTTTGTCTATCAAAACCTGCTCTCCGGAAATGATCAGAAGCACATTCACACTAAAGAATATTCGACACATAGCAGTTTCAAATGTGAGCTATTTCAGGTCATTCTGAATTTAAATGCACAAAAGTCAAAAACATCAAGTTTGTACTGAAATGCCTACAATATAATTTCAGTTTTCAGCAAATGTTATCCTTGCCCTTCCAGGCCTCTTGCCCCTGCCTGCCCCTCCTCTCACTGGTGGGAGGGTCAAGTGTCTGGGTTTGTGCTTGAGGAGTATGAGGGTGTGGCATGTCCATATATGCGTGTGTCTGTGTCTGTGTATGTTAGGGACGTGTGTGCATGTCTGTATGTCTGTTTTTGCAGGGTGTGGGATATGAGGGTGTGTGTGTGTTTAAAGTTACCGTGAACTTGAGGGGAGGGCTTCTTAGACACTTGCAATCACACCATGTAGATCCACCACCTTTGTATCTTATAGTTTGTTTTAATTTTTTTTAGGTTTACTTATTTATTTTGAGAAAGAGAGACAGAGAGAGAGAGAGAGAGAGCGTGCGAGCATGCGGGGCAGGGGCAGAGGGAGGGACACAGAGAATCCCAAGCAGGCTCCACGCTCAGCACGGAGCTGGACGTGGGGCTTGATCTCACAAACGATGAGATCCGGACCTGAGCCAAAATCAAAGTCAGATGCGTAACTGACTGAGCCACCCAGGCGCCCCACCACTTTTGTATTTCAAAGCTTCTTCAGTCTTCATATACATCCTGAAAAACAGTAAGAAAATATTTGGCTAATATTCCACATTAGGAAAGATATTGAAAAGTGATGATGCATAAATGCTTCTAATTCTTTTTTTTTAAGTTTTTAATTTTGAGAAAGAGAGAGAGAGAGAGAGAGAGAGAGAGAGAGAGAGAGAGCGCATGCACATGCAAGCAAGGGAGGGGCAGAAAGAGAGAGAGTGAGAGAGATGGGGAAAGAATCCCAAGCAGGCTCTGCAGAGGCAGACACAGGGCTCAGTTGTGGCCTGCACCTAGATCAGGGGTCAGATGTTTAACCGACCGAGCCACCCAGGCACCCCTAAATGCTTGTAATCCTTAAAGGGAATAATTTTGAAATTCTTCGGGCTCCATCGTTTCATGTCATCAGGTCTGCATCTTGTGTGAAACGGAACAAGAGCAAAAACAGCTTTATTACCTAATATTTCCGTTGTAATTTAAATTCACTTCTTTCAGTACCAAATTCTTGGGATTAGTAATTTCCTCCGGACATTTCAAGAGAAAACGTTTGTCCCCACATCTCCCCTGCCCTGTTTGAACCTTGCAGTTGCTGAGCCATGTGGAGCCCTCTACGGGACACCGTCCCTCCAGCCTAGACCTCCTTCTCCGAGTGCCCTCGTGAACAGGTCACCAAGCAATGTCTGTCTGGTGTGTGTGTTCGGGAAGCTTTATCAGCGCAAGCAGCTGCGGAAATGCTGATAGACCTGTCAGACACGAGGGGACTGTCACAGAAAATGTAAGGAGGTCCGTGAGGGACTGGCAGCTCTGTGGGCTCAGCATTCACCTCAGAAAAGAAGGGGCTCGATCTGCAGACATGTTTATGATTTTCTCATTAGGTGTCACAGGCAACCCAAGCTCTTCCAGAATATAGGAACATATTGAGAAGTAGGTGTTCAAATTTTAACCAGTAACAGCTGAGATAGAATATAAAGAGAGATGGGCGCCTGGGTGGCTCAGCCAGTTAAGTGTCAGACTTCCGCTCAGATCGTGATCTCAAGGTTCCTGGGTTTGAGCCCTGTATTGTGTTCTTTGCTGACAGCTCGGAGCCTGAAGCCTGCTTTGGATTCTGTCTCCCTCTCTCTCCCTGTCCCTCCCCCGCTCACATTCTGTCTCTCTCTCAAAAATAAGTAATAAACATTAAAAAAATTTTTTTTAAAGAAAAAGAAAATAAAAAGATGGCAGAGCAAAAGGTACACAGTAGAAAGAGTTTCAGATTAAAACGACACTGGATTTAAATCTGGGATCTTCCATTTACAGGATGGATGACCTTATGCAAATGATCTAACTTCTATTAGGCTCAGTTTCCTTATCTGGAAAATGGGCATAAACATTTACTTTACACAGCTCTTGGAAAGGACACATGAGGTAATATTTTTAAGGAACTAACTCAGGTACCTATATTTTTAGGCTTTCTTTTTTTGTTAAATGTTTATTTATTTGTTTTGAGAGAGACAGAGGGCAAGCAGTGTAGGGGCAGAGAGAGAGAGGGAGAGAGAGAATCCCAAGCAGCCTCCATGCCCAGCATGAGCCCAACGTGGGGCTTTATCTCATGACTGTGAGATCATGACCTGAGTCAAAATCAAGAGTATGATACTTAACCAAGTGAACCACCCAGGCACCCCTAGGTGCCTGGTTTTCAATAAATGATTGAAAATTATTTATTACTGGACGACAACCACAAGTCGGCAGCAAACACTCAGCTTAGTTCTCTGTTATCATTGCCATCGTGAGCTTTTCTCATCTGTGTTATTGGGTTTTTGTCTGTTTCTTAAGTTCTGTGGCTTATTCATGTTTGTATTCCCAGGTGCTACTGTACTATCCTGAATATGATAATAAAAATAACAAACAAACTTTACTGGATATAATTTGTCAGGCCCTCTTCTAAGTACTTTAACTTTTTAAATTCTCATGAGAATCCTACTAGGTAGTTACTACAGTTATCCTCATTTTGATGATGAGACATTACCTAAGTTGTCCATGATCACAGAGCCAAATAAATGTCAAAGCCTGGATTCCAAACATGGACATCTGGGGCCAGACCCTGGCTTTAGACCAGCAGGCGATTACACTGGCGAGGAAAGGAAATCCAAATAAGGTGGAGGGTGCCACCCAGTGATAAAGCCTTTGAATAGCAGTGAATTAACCAGAAGTCTGAGGAGATGGGAGCAAGTTATACCAGGAGTCCCGGCAAGAAGGCTCCAGAGACAGTGGTGCCTGAGGTTGAACAGCATTTGATGACACTAACAAACTGAGCCTGAGATGGGAGTTGTAAATTTGGAAGGAATATTTGATTTATTGCATTTGTTTACTTGGCATCTATACCTAGACCGCTGATTAAAAATGCTTTGAAAATAGGTACTGTCACCATGAACCAAAATACATTTAAAAGAGCTGACAAATAGATGTTCCAGGTATCAGTGAACTGCCACCACGCAATGCCTCATTTATTTCTGTGGCTGCAGGAAGCATATTAAGTAACAGTAGATCTCGTTTTCTGATCGAAAGATTCATTGAAGCCACTTGGCATTAGACTCCGGGAGGTACTTAATATGTATTGATTAATAATTAATGAATAGAAGTGTGAGTGGGTCAATGGGAATGAGGCTATCGGACAGTGGTGTAAAAGCGATTAGACACTAAAATCCGGAGCCACTGCTGTGACCAGGGAAGTGTTTAACTGTTCTCTAGTGAGGGAGTTGTTTTCTGCTCAGGTACTGTCAGCAAGTTATTCGGTCAGCCTCAAAGCCAGAAGCTCATAAAACACGTCTCGGCACCATGGTCCTTCTGGAATGGCTTCAATATGAATTGGGAGCGGGAGCAAGGCAGAGAACTGTAGCATCAGAAACCAAAGCAGCCCTTCCCTGATACTATGGAAGTCACGGCAGGCATTTAAGAAAATGCACCCTCTGGAGAAATACAGTGAAATGGAGAAAATAAGATTTAGCTGTTAACAGTAACATGGACCTTGTTACACATAAACATCTGTTGCCTCTCAGAGAGCTTTGCCCGGGTCAGTTAGTCCTCATGTTGACATTAGCATTCTTAGGAATATATTGAGCACTTACCTGTATCTGACACATCAGGTGTCTTCCCCGAACCGTTCTTATTTTATCATGACAGATATCCTGCCATATATTTATCCTAGATGAAGAAACCAAAGTTCAGAGAATGCAAGTAGTCTGACTAAGGTCACCCAGCCCAGAGTACAAAAATCAGGATTGGGAAGTCCCAAAGACTCTGATTGAATAGGCAGTCATCGTACAGGTACTTGGTAAATGCAAAAGGCAAAATATAAGGGCAAAACTTGAAGGACGATAAAGGGAAAGACAAAGAAGGAAAGGGAGGCTGGGATAATATCACTGATTGTTTGCTGATAAGCTGAGCACAGTAGTAGAATACAGGGAATCCAGAGAAATGTGTATCTAACCTGTCCAGAAATCTCCTTCACTGAAACATCTAAGACTTCCAGTAAGGCTTTAGAAAAACCTGGACTGCCATCCAAGGATAAATTCTCTAAGGAGAGTCTGAACTACTGATTTAAAAAAAAAACAAAAAAAAACCATTGGAATCTCAGCAATAATGATACAAATTCAACATTTGCACTAACTAATTACCTACCTACCTAAATAAATAACTACATAAATAAGGAAAAGAAACTAGAGCCCATAATACTTCTATAAAATAAATTTGGGGTTGGGCATGTATTTAATCCAACCTGGGAAGTTCACTTCTGTGAATCTGTCCAAAGACATGCTCTTTAAAACTAAGACATCTTTCCTGCATTAAAGTGTTTGGCATAATTTATTTATAATAGTCTGTAAAGATTACACTTAAAAGGAAAATGTTTATAATTAACATTGGCAGATAATACATGGAGCATCCAGTTAAATTTGAATTCCAGATAAGCAACAATTTTTTCAGTAAAACTATTTCCCTTGCAATATTTTAGACATACTTACACACACACAAAAATTCAGTCCATCTGAAAATCAAACTTAACAGAGCATCCTATATGTTTTATTTGCTAAAGGTGATAGTCTTAATTATGATATAATGTTAAGTTGAAAGGAAGCGGGATACAAAATTTTATATACAGATGGATTTGAGATAGGTTTAAAAAAATTCATCATTTGGTATTCTTACATTGTTTACCTTTTAAAATTTTTTTCTTACTTCCATTTATGCTTTAATTAATGTTTTACTATTTAAACTTAATGAAAATTTCTTCTTGAGAAAAAGTCCAAACCCACCAGTATTTTGAAGGTTATACTTACAGAGTGGAAGACCCCTCTCCATGGGACGGTTAACTCACTGAATAGGATCTTTACTGTTTTTTAGTAGTTTGTTAAATATACAATGAATGAATTTGTGTGTGTGTGCATGTGTGCGTGTGTGTGTGTGTGTGTGTGTGTGTGTGTGTGTGTTTGCGTGTGTGAGAGAGAGACATGTATATGCAGGCATTTATATGTCTCTGTGTATATGTGTGTGTTTGTGTATGTATGTAGACAGAGAGAAAACAGATTATGCTATAGTAATTCTAAATATAATCACCTTTTGTCAGTCCTATCTTGATCTCTAGATACTTCAGTTATGGGCATGGAAAGTAGCATTTCTCAACTCAACTCCAATCATTGAAAGAAAAGGAAACTCCTAGTGTGATTTTAGGCCAGGTTCTCTACATGCAACAGGAGGGAATATAACAATGTAACAAACAAAAAATAACAGCAACAGAAACTGCCTTTCAGTTGATCTCTGGGAAACAAGCATGCTAATTTGTAGTCTCTCCACATGCACACCCGCCTCATTATAACCCACTCTCCACACTGCAGTGGCCAAAATGTAAACCTCTGCTTAAAATCCTTCCAACAATTCCATCACTCTCTGCATACAGACCTCTTCTTATCACAGCCTATAATTAGGGTGACTCAGGGACCCAGTGGCCACCTGTTGTTTCAGTGTAATCATTGGTAGTGCTTCCCTTTTAATCTCAAACGCGATCCAGTTTGACAATAAACTACATAGTTACCCTTCCCTGTTCTGGCTCTTCTCTTTTCCTACCCTCTTTACTCTGAGGCCATCACATACTGGTGTCCCATTCTCCTTTGTAACTCAGAACCTCTTCAAAGGCTCTCTCTGCTGCTCTGAAATACTCTCCTGCCCCCTACTGCTGCCTCCTCCCTGCCCCGCCCTGCTAATGCCTCCTTAAAGCGATTCAGCATTCATATTTTAGTTCAAATATCACCTTCTTTCCAGACAATCTATTCTTTTTACCCTAGACTAGGTGTAGTTCTCCTATTATTTATTCTCATAGCACCATACACCTCTCCACTCATCACAGAGTGATAAGACATCTATTTGCAAGATTATTTGATTAGTGACAACATTTTCTATCTTACTGTACGTTCCATGGGTATAGGGATAGGTTGGTTTCTTATTGCTCATTTCTTTTGTTTTGTTCAAGCCATTGTATCCAGTCCCCATAATTGTGCCTAGTATGGTATTGGGGCTTGATGATTATTTATTGGACTAATGGCTGAAGGTGCTGCACAACCTTTTGAAGAAAGAGCACACACGACCTCACCTATCTCAGTATGCCACTTCAAGGTGACGCATCGTGTTCATCATCAAAGGGCTCATCATGTTGGTTTGACTCTTTGTGAGGTTATCAGCCAATCGTACTCATTTCCTATATCTGTTATTTCAAACACGTGTGTGAAAACAGATTAAAATTATCATTTTTTTGTTTAATAACTAGAATACATTTACAAGGCAATTAGCAAACTCATTCTGCCTTTTGTGAACATCTCTTATTCCACCCAATTCATGTTAGCTTGTTAGAGAACAGAACCTTCACATTCTGCTCTCTTTACTAAAGCACTTATATCTTAGTTCTACAGGTAAATATATAGTTAATGTTTAATAATTATCCCAGTCCTTATGTTTCTGTGTCTCCAGATGCTTTTGCCAAGTAGTTTGGTTTTAAATAGTGTCTGGTGTTCTTTGATTTTTCTCTATGTTCTATTTTTATGGAAAGATCCTGGAAGATTCAAACTTTGTTGCAGTCACCAGCTTCTCAGATACCCTATATGTTTAAATTCTGTTGCATGTCCAGTGCCCAGCTCCCCATGTATCCAATGTTACATACCCCATCTTACATAGGTTGTTATGAACTAATCAATGAAAAGTTTAAAACATAATAATAATAATATTCTTATATATATTATATAGTATACATGTGTTAAGTGCTTACCATGTGATAGACAGTCTTCTAAGTGCCTTCCATGTATTAACTCAGGTCTATATCAAGAGGACCATAAAAATGCAAAATGTAACAGTGTTTCTAAAGCAATTAGCTCAGAACAAAGAAAAGTCATTATGAAAACACAGATACTGTGCTTTGGGGGAAGAATGCCAAGTCCTTGGTTCAGAGGGAGAGAAATAAGGCAAGTGAATGATTTTAAATACATTTTACACTTCGGGTTCATGCTAGGTTTCAGGATGGTTAATGTTTGGCCTCTAACATCAATATTCTTTAATAGACACTTAGGACATGGGTATTGGATGATGCCAATAAACAGATACTTCCCTAATGCCACTGTCTTTGGAATAAAGTTCCCATAACTGAAATTCCTGCCAAGTAGATTAAAAAGCATTGTATAAGATACTCCAACTCCTTCTGATACAGACCCAAGATTGGACCAAAGTCTTTCTTCACTAGAAAATAAGAAATCTCCTCAACAACTTTGCAGCGCTCACTTTAAATGTGAGAATTCTTCACCTCAATGAGAGGAAGATGTCATCTATATGCTCCTGAAAAAAAGAATCCTGACCATGATATGAACAGAAAAAACTTGACTGAAAGTCTATCTATATACAACATTATGAAGTACTGAATGATTTTATTTGTGACAAATTTTTAAAGGATATAATATTTATACACTCAAATAACTTGCCTTTTCATATAGTCTTTTTAGCTTTGCTTAGCTACTAGTGAACACCCAAATTTTACTAACTCAACCACCTTTTCCATCTTGATGAGAGCCTCAGAAACTATTCACTCTGAGGTTTTGGTCTGATAAGTTTTACTCAAAAACATAACTGCTTTTAATTGGTTTGGTGCTGTTAGAGAGATGTAAAAAGTGAAATCAGCATTAGGTATTGATCTCACAGTTAATTAACTTTTATCTTGAAGTTAGTATCTCCCTAATTAATGATGTGCATGCTAATAAAGAAAGATGTTCTCTGTAACAGATGTGTATTTGATTCTCCTACATTTTCACTCTGAGGGAAGAACCTGCTAAATGTTAAATTCCTTTTTTTTTTTTTGGTTTCAAAATCACCCCTAATCTCATTACTCATTTCACTCCTATAAGTGAACAAATTTGTTCTTCACTTAAGTCTCTATATATTCTGTAAGCTATATATCACAATACATATAGATTCATGGTTCTTTCGGTCTTTCTTTATGTAACATATCCTTTATTCTTCTAAGGGGGATCTGGATCTCTACCCCATTTTTCTGAAACTTAATTGTAATTCATAAAAACATATTAAAGTTTACTTTTTTCTATAACCTCAAGATCTTAAGTTATCAATGTTTCAAATACGTTACTCATAGATTTAATTTAAAATTTAAAAAAATATTTATTTCTTTATTTTGAGAGAGTGAGAGACAGAGAGAGAGAGAGAGAGAGCAAGCAGGGGAGGGGCAGAGAGAGAGGGAGAGAGAGAATCCCAAGCAGGCTTCGTGCTGTCAGAGCAGAACCTGATGCAGGGCTTGATCCCACAAATCATGAGATCTGAGACGAAATCAAGAGTAGGTCACTTGACCAACTAAGCCACCCAGGCACCCTTTTTATTTAAATTTTTCTGAGAAAATAATCACTGATTTTTAATAAATATATGTTATTTATGAAAAAAACAACTATCTGTGTTTCTAAGACATGCACCAAAACATATATATTGAATATCCCACTACTTTTAAGTAGTGACTCATGGCAGATTGTGTTATTCATTGCTTTTGTTGGCAAAGAAAGAGATCAAGGTTCTTTTGTTCATGTCTCGCTGTAGCCTAGCTTTTGAGTTGCACATATTATGAAACACTTAATTCAGCCTCAAGATATGAAATCTTGTTACACTTGGGTTTCTTTAATAATAAAGCTCATTGAAAGTTGTGGATAATAGGTATATTCACAGTGTTGATGGTCTTGGAGGCTACTCCATAGCTATATATCAAATTACAATAATACCTGAATGGGTTCTGAATCAGCACAATGAAAATTAGTCAGAGAGCAGAGTACCTATTGGTTTATATAGCATTATATATACCACACAGGAATCATGATATGAATTTTTATATTGTCATTTGGTGGTTTGGTAGAACCACTTGGCCAAATGCGACTATGAAAATGTCTTTATCTTAGCCCAGATCACCTTTTTATTTCCCATTTTCCAGGTTTGACTGTCTTCACTCTGTGGGTCTCAAAATGTTTCATTACCTTCTTGGTAGTTTAGAAATTCCCTTGTATCAAGTACTTAAATCATTGTTATGCAATATCAGAATTTCTTTATTCTCAAAGGTCAGCTTTTAAATGAATATTATATTTATATAGAGACATTACATTACATTTTACAGAGAGACATTATATTTAAATAGACCATTATATCAATCAGCTACATTGATACATAGCTATTTGCCCCTTTGCTGTGGTAAATGCCCAATGGCAGTCATTTATGTTCTCACCTTCATTTTCCATTTGTATTTCCCTTTTTCTGTCACTTTTTAAGGGCATATGACACTGTCCAGGTTCTCAGATGATGGTCTTAATTATCATACAGTCTACACACCTGCTAGATTGCTAAGCATTTTGTATTCATGTTCTTTATTTTATTTAATTATTACGACAACCTTAAAAATAGATATGATTGTTTGCTCTTTATAGATTAGGAAATTCAGGCTCTGTACTGTCATTTAACTTGTCTGAGTTTTGATAGATTAGGGACACAGAAAAGGCAAAATTAAATTTTAGATATCAGTGATGCCATGGGGCTAATTTCTGGAGTGTCAATATAGAAAAGTCATAAGTACATAGACGCCAGTGCCAGACTCTCTGCATTCAAGTCCTGGCTCGCCTCCTTTTCCTGGATTTGTGAACTGCTGTCATTCTTGAACTTCTCAAAACTGCAGGGCTTGCATCATTGTAGGAGGCAGAGTGCCCCTTCTTAACTCGGAAGATTATTGTGAGAATTTGATGAGATAATGCATATAAAGAGCATAGTGTCTGATGTGATAAATTCTCAAGAATTTTAGTCATTAATATATCTTATTTTCTTACCAAATTGATACGAAAGGGTTATTTTCCCCCTGCAATTTTGATGGAGCATAACCTCCACATTGAAGCTGAGTTCAAAGTTTCCTCCATTTCACAGAAACATGGGCAGCATCACTGAAGATTCCTTCCGACTGCATTAGTCCATCACTTCATGAAAAGAAAGACGCCACCATTATACAGATGACAACAAATACAAGAAAAAGTAAATACAAAAATCCAATCATAACTGAATTGAGACATTGCTTTTGAATATTCATTGTATTAAAAACTTGATTCCTTTCTTAATTTGTTTTTAAACCACTAATTACTGTGCATTTGCCACATGATAAGCACTTGGCTAAGCTTTTTTGATGTAGCATTTGCTTCTTAGAATAACACTATGAAATAGACATTTTTATCATCATTTAACAGACAAGAAGACAGAAGCCCAGACTGTTACTTAGCTTTCCAAAGATAATGCAGCCATTATCTGATAGAACGTGGCTATGACCTGGTATGACCTGGGCCTTCCCTTTCTGGTCTACTTTCCTCTCACTATACCAGGTCTCTCTTATGACTCAGTCTACATTTGTCACATGATAAATGCTTACACTTTGACCTTCAATATTGGTTGTCATCTGTGAGTTTTGGAGTGAAAGAAAAATGGACCCCACAACCATCTCTAGGTTAAATTAATCAATAAATACATAAGCAATGTCTAATTCATTAATATAGCTACAGCCAATGGCAAAATCA
Organism: Prionailurus bengalensis; assembly: GCF_016509475.1. Classification (NCBI taxonomy): domain Eukaryota; kingdom Metazoa; phylum Chordata; class Mammalia; order Carnivora; family Felidae; genus Prionailurus; species Prionailurus bengalensis. The sequence continues at coordinate 52,779,621 of NC_057360.1, forward strand.
TACTGAAGAAGAAAATTCCACCTGAATGTATTGATCTTGTGAGACAGAAAACTTTTTTTTTCTTATCAAAGATTTCAAGATCCTGTCCCACAAAAAGTTTTCCAATTCCCCCTTCTTGGGCAATAACATGAGCATGAAAGTCTTTTAAAGGTATATTGATTTTATATTATGCAATAACACATTTTCATTAATTTACCTCCATTTCTACCCACCAACTTTCCTTCTCCCAGAGTTTTCCTTCCTGATCACAATGTAATATGTATAATTTGGAATTTCCTTAGAGTAACAGTGTCATAAAATTTAAGGGGGAGAAAGGGATTTTGGAAACCACATAATTTATAATTTAATTATAAAGATGTTAAAGCTCAAACACAGAAATCATTTGTGGTCTGGTGAAAGTCACAGAAGTGAGACATAACAAAATCTATATTTCACTTTCTTGATGAATTCAATATCCCTTCAGGAACTATTCCTATAAGAGAGTGCTAGACCTATAAGAGATTTTCCTCCATGGAGGAATTTGCAATATGGATGGAAAGAAAGGTACACAGAGATAAACTCATTTAGTCAGTCAAGACAGGTTCTCCATTAAAGAATGTTACCACAGTGACATGTGCATACATATATGCATATAAAGAACATTATTACCAAGAGTAGAAATAATACACACAAAAAATGATGTGGCATAAATCTTATGTCTATGAGCATCTAGAATATAAAAGTCAAAGGGCTGGACAAAGACTAAAGATGGAGAGAAAACAGAAAACACTCCGAATAAGGCACAGATCAGTGTGCTTGGAGCATCTTCTGAAAAAAAAATCTGTTCACACTCTTTATCCAAAGAGGAGGACGTGTCAACTCCCTTCAAAAAGCTAATGGCCCAGGGCAGAGGTTACCTCCCCCACATTAATCCAAGAAAGAGGCCCTTGCAGCTGCTCCATGCAGGGTCTTTGGGCTCCTTGAAGAGCTGCCTTAGGATTTAGGAGGAAAAAAACTAGGGTTATGACTTTCTGGCAATGAAATGAATAATTTGCAGCCACACAATTATTGGAACAAATTGACAAGAAACATTAAACGTCTCTATTACCAGTAAAAGTGTAAAAATATGAGAAAAATGTCATCCTGGAGCAGATCAATCATTTAAGCATTCCAGTAAGTGGTTTCTCAAAATGTTACACTCAAGATCTCTAACTTTCTTTGACAGCCCGACACACACCCGCCATCAATTAATTTATCTCAATTCTTCTTGTACGTCTATTTTCAACATCACCTTTCTGGGAAAAGACTTTCATATGTTTATAATCCCTTTCAAGTGTGAAAGGTGACCCTTACTCTGGTAATTAGACAACAAATAAAGAAATCTGAAGTCACAGTATACGCATCCTTGAAAATGTTTTAGACTTCAATTATCTCAACTCTCAGCTTTTATCTTTGAAGGTTAGAGTCCTCTTTCTTGTGTGTGCATCATTACACGAAAGGTGGTCACTCCCATTTCATCTGCAACTCTATTGAGATGTCCAGTATCTTTCAAAAATGTCATCATTTACTGGAAAACCACTAAAATCTATGGAAATTCCCTTTGAGGCAAAAACACTTTAAAAAACCCCAAGTAATACCATGTACAGAAAGACCCAGAGTACTTACTTGTCATGTTTTCTCATTTGTTTTGTTTTGTTTTGTTTTTAAATATCAGATAGACAGCTAACAAACAGTTGGGGTAGAGTAAGCCATGTTAAAGTAGGACAGTTCGTTCCTGTAATTGGTCTTCCCAAAGGATCGTGCTGTCTGTGCACAGTGCTGACCACTCGGCTGCTCCCGTAGTGACAATTTCTCCTCGTACTCTATGAATACCTGAATGAAAATTTGTTTTGAAAAAATAAAAAAGAGGCAACACTTATGGTGGATACAATACTGACAGGATTAACATGAATTATGATATCAATTTCCATTTAATGTAAAATTACTATCAAGCATACTCATTTTATGTCTCTTTTCCCCCATTAAAATATAGCATTAACACTATGTAAGTTTTTCAGGAGATAGTTATGAAATCAGCAGGCAGAGGTGAGGGCCTGACACATCGTGGGAGTTCCTTAAATATGTTCGAATGAGTAAACGAGCAGTTCTAGGCAAGCACAACACCTAGTCATTTGGCACATAATAAATAAAACTGTATTTGAATAATTAACCAATTAAGTGCTTTAAACACTAACCCAAGACATTAAATTGACCAGGGAAGGTCCCTATTCTCAACTTAGAGGTTAGAATTATGAATGTTGAGAAAATTTTTCCACTACCTGCTAACTGACCCAGCAGAAAGAGAAAATTAAAAAATAATTTAAAAAGAAATCTTCCTGGGGCGCCTGGGTGGCGCAGTCGGTTAAGCGTCCGACTTCAGCTCAGGTCATGATCTCACCGTCTGTGAGTTTGAGCCCCGCATCGGGCTCTGGGCTGATGGCTCAGAGCCTGGAGCCTGTTTCCGATTCTGTGTCTCCCTCTCTCTCTGCCCCTCCCCCGTTCATGCTCTGTCTCTCTCTGTCCCAAAAATAAATAAACATTGGAAAAAAAAAATTAAAAAAAAAAAAAAAAAAGAAATCTTCCAGGTTACACTTAGGAAAGTCACCCTATACCTTTAACTCTTCCTTTGCTACATCATTACAACTAGCATAGAGACCAGGGCACCTGGGTGGCTCAGTCAGTTCAGTGTCCGACTTCAGCTCAGGTCATGATCTCACTGTCCGTGAGTTCGAGCCCCACATCAGGCTCTGTGCTGACAGCTCGGAGCCTGGAGCCTGTTTCAGATTCTGTGTCTCCCTCTCTCTCTGCCCCTCCCCCGTTCATGCTCTGTTTGTCTCAAAAATAAATAAACATTAAAAATTAAAAAAAAAAAACTAGCATAGAGACTACCTAGAAATCTATCTATAAAATATATAGTCTCTTTTTGCTTTTTGATAAAATGAAGAACATATAATCAAAGAAATTGCAAATAATCTTTTTTGTTGTTGTTTCCCTGGTTCCTGTGAAATTTGACAAGTACTTTGCCATAGAAATCAAATTAAAATTATTCTCAAGAGCTTTTCAGACATGTTTATTAAGCAGTTTCAATATGATCTCAGTTCATTGTTTTCTAAAACAAAAAAAGGTAGAATTACTACTTTTTATCACTCATTAATGGATTCAACAAATGTATTAAGTACCAGCTACATGCCAATAGTCCTGAAAAAAGCAATTCATTCATGTCCATGTTCATCACCATTAGTTTATAATGTTAAATATCTGGAAAACCTAATTTCAAACTATTAAATTACTTAAATAAACTGCATTCAACCAAATCTGTGTAGCCATTACCATTTAAAATTTATACAGAGAAATAATTGTTTATGATAAATTGTTAATTTTTATTTTTATTTATTTTTTAAGTTGATTTACTTATTTTGAGAGAGAAAGAGTGTAAGCGAGAGAGAGGAAGAGAGAGATTCTCAAGCGGGCTAACAGCACAGAGCCCAATGAGAGGCTTGATCTCACAAACCATGAGTTCATAACCTGCGTTCAAGTCAAGAGTCGATGCTTAACCGACTGAGCCACCCAGGTGCCCCTTAAATTGTTAATTTTTAATTGAAAGGGTTGACACATTCTCGTTGGAATCTGGTTGTATTTTACTTCATAATTCTATAGACATACATATAAAGATAGCAAAGTCGGTACTATGGCTAGATGACAAAATAACATATTTTCATGTATTAGAATTAAAAAACCTTAAATGTTTGAAATTAAACAAAATGTTAAATTTGGTTATTTCAGTTATATACTTAGTGAAATGCTTTATTGTTTCATTGTTTTCCCAGATTTTCTAGATTTTCAACATACTTTTATTTGGCATGAAGGATATGTCCGGAGCTAAGCAAGAGCTGAAGAGGCAGAGGTAAAGAGGATACCATTCTGAAGATCCAAGGGCCAAGGTCTTGGGAATAGTTAAATATACTACAGCAGGCGTTAGCAGAAATTGGTAAGATGGACAGAGGCAGAGGCTGCAGGGAGGTGGAGCCTGAAACCATGTCTTCGGGAGAAAGGTTTCTTACTACCTAGATAGCATTTAGTCAGCAATGAATGTCTATCGTATTAAGAAAACATTATAATGAATATTACTGTGTTTGATTTGCCTAAAAATAAAGAATGAGTGTTCATATTCTATTAGAAAAATCTAGGAGGTGGATCCCAGTATCAACCAAACAACGTATATTCAACAGATGGCTTATAATCCATGTTTTAATTCTCTGGGAACATGAAATTCCATTTTGAAATAAAAGAAAGAGATTTCTTAATGATTACCCCAGTGATTTGAATTCCATTCCCAGCTCTGCATAGGGACTTCATCGTGTCACATTAGATGAATCACTTAATCTTTCCAAACTGTCATCTATCAAAATACCTTGACAGTGATTATATATGTTAGGTCCCTGAGGAAATTTATGAGGATGACCTTAAGTTCCATTCTTTGCCAAAATGAACAGGAGGGACCAGGAAAATGTCTAAAATTATTATTTCATGTGAAAAGATAAACAAAAAATGGAAATTATTTTTTTCAAGGACATTGGTGTTCAAAAGCAAAAATCAATTTTTCAGCATTTTCAAAGTTCATATAAGACTCCATGTACCTGAATCTTTTCCTGATTAGTTTCTGTATGAAAAATATGAGATGCTTTTCTGGTATATGTTAAGGCAAATCTTTGGGAGTCTTCTTAGGTCAAATCAATGAAGGATTTATATTTCTTTCCCTTTAATTTTAATTCAGCATTTCTAAAATACTAAGACTTAAAAAATGGAAAAAATATTGTGAGTACATATTCCGCTAAGTGTGACAACTAAATTAATATTTTTAAATGCAGTTAAACTAATATTGTAACAAGATTTAAAGCACAGTTCATTAAAAAAACACAATTTTAATAGTGTACTTGAAGCTTGCTCAGGTGAATTAGAACTACAATACAAAATGTGCATGTATGAATGTTAAAAAAACATTGAATATTTTAAAATACTTGACTCACAAAGAAATTTTAAATTTGGAAAAAAAAATCCATCACAGGTCTTCAAATATACTCCTGGAGTTTCGGGAGAGGGTAGTGCACTATTTTATATATACTTAACATTTGTTTCATTTTATTAAAGAATATCCTGAAATCTCTAGAGCTTAACTGCCTTGCTCAAGACCATACTGCTGTTAGTTTCATGATATATGCCTATAAGAGATCGCTTAAAGACAGATGTCACATTTGACACCTAAGTTAGGTGAACTAAAAGCTGGTGACTTGAGAAACCCATCTGAGAGCCTGATTCCCTTCACCTCACATTCTTTCTGGTGACCTATTTGTTGGCATCTTTGGGAGAAAGGAAAATGGGTTAAGGTAATAATTTTCATGCTCTCTAAATATGGCATATGCAAATTCATAGGCATATGCAGTTTTTAAAATAGGGTCTAAAGGGCTACATGGTTAGGTGTAGCCCTGATTCAGATGGGGGGGGGGCACTTCACAACATTTAAATCCTCAAATGCCAAGACACTCTTCATTCCTGAAGGTCGGCATCTCCGAGAGTAAATAAAAGGAGAAGATTAAAAATGGTGGAGAATTTCAAAGAGAAGAAAGAAAGTAATTTATAGAGGTTATGCCATGGCCATCAATACAAGAATTGCTTCACATATACCTTGAAGATCCATTATTCTATGTTGAAGTGTGTCTTTCGAATTTAAGAAATTTTGAACATGGAAAAAAATCAAGGAAAGTTCTCTTCAAAGAAGTTTGATCTTCCTGGCCCATAATTACCTCTCCAGCTTTGTCTGTTACCCCTCACATATTCACTCTGGCCGTTCTATTTACATGGAATTGCCAACAGCTCCACACACACCTTGATTTTCCTTATCAATGCTATTTCCTGCCTCTAATATTCCCTTTCCCTTTCTTGCTTCCTTTCCTTTCTCTTACTTATTTTTGTGTTAACTTGTACTTGAAGACATCAGTACAAATTGATACTTGTGCAATTCAGACAGCAGGTCCCGCAGGAGTCCTCCGTCATTTTTTCTGCTGCTCCCTATGCCACTCTCACCTGTTTTGGGTGCCTTTTTGTTAAGCCTCTGAAATCTATGGTCATCTCTGTCATCATATTGCAATAGCCTTTGTAATTATGAATTAGTCTCCGCTATTCCCCTTGACCTGCCTGAGTACAGGGATTGTCTTTTTCATATTTGCTACACCGATGCCAAGCTTGGTACCTGACACATAGTAGTTAAAGAACACTGCAGCTGCTAAGTGAACACTTGGAAGCGTCAATAAATGAGCCCCTGAAGTACTAGGTTTAGTACTAGAGGCAGGGAGTACTTTTGGGGAGCAGAGCTGAGCAAACACCACCAGAATGACATGGTTTGAGGAGAAGATGTTCCCTAAAAGTCTCTTTCCTTGTAATGTTAGCATTACAGTTTTCTTCTATGGAATCAGGCATTCAAAAAGCACCAGTTAAAATGCAGATGGGTTGCCCACAAGGCATAATATACCAATTCATTGGCATCCACTCTCAAATAACAGAGAGCTTGAGTATAAAGAAATTAAACTCAAAATAGATATGTTTAGATAAAATAGTTCACCCAAGTATAAACAATTGCCCGGGGGGGGGGGGGGGGGGGCAGAGGGAAGAGAGGAGGAGCTGCCAGCCAAATACGAAAAAGTTGAACAGGGAAGCCATGAAAATGTCATTTGTTTTCAGATAGTGTCTAATCTTGGCTGTAGAGAAAGACAGAAATTTTGAAATCATGAGAAAAGAGTGAGGAATCCTATCCTATCCAAGAAGACAAAGAAGGTTTGGGGGGTGGGGGAAAGATTAAATAATAAGAAGGATAAAATCCTCATGGCCCTAAAGCTCAATGTACCAAATAGAAGCTTTTGATTTTCCTTGTGTCTTTTCTTGTCACCATTTCACATTTGTCACCCTGCTGCAATATAAGAGATCACGGAACAACTTTTGGCCACTCTCACTGTGTGGTCTGCCTCTTCCGCTTACCTGGTGGAGGCCTCTCATTCATGTCCTGGTTTTAGGCTTGCTATGAAATAATGTTGGGAATGTCAACCTTGGGTTTCTGGGCTTCTTGCCAGGTATTCACTTGTTGTTCTCTCTCCATGACAGCAACGAGGATACATCTGCTACCCCTGACCTTGTTATACTATTTTCCTTCATTTTCTTGTATCTTCAGGCATGTCTTCAGACAAAGAAAGAAAGAAAGAAAGAAAGAAAGAAAAGAAAGAAAGAAAGAAGAAAGAAAGGTTCTAATCATTGGCTATACTGTTTCTTCGACAGCTACAAATTACATTCTAACTTCTTTACCTTCTAACTTCTTTCTACCCTAGTAAAAATGTTCATAGTTGCTGTGGTGAACATCAAGACGTAACAGCCTAAATTTCCATGGACAAATTTTACAAAATGTGGCCTCAGCAAATATCAAAGCCATTTCTTTTTCTGCCTTTAGCATTTCCTTCCAATATGCATCCTTTTGTGGATTCATTGCTTGCATTGTGGAAAGCCAACATAAAATTTTAATATTAAAAGTAAAAACTGATTTTTTTGGCAACCTCTAAGGTGGCTCCAGAGACAAACCTAATGAATTAAAATCTGGGCTCCTTCACCTATCAGCTAGCAAAATTCATTAGGTTGTGAAACTAACATTGTTTAATTTCTCTAAGTCTTTGTTTCCTAGATATATCAAATGGAAATAAAATGAGTGGCCATCCTACAGTAGCTGAGATTATTCTTTGGCAAACACAAAGGAGTTTGCACAGGGTATGGGACAAGGTGAGCCCACAACATATGTAAACTGTTGCAAATGGATTAGCAATTCTATCAATACCCCTGTTCTAGTCTCAGCTCAGTGATGACTTAACAGTGTGAAATTTGGCAAGTCTTCTAAACTTCTAAGTAGGCATTGCCCCCAAAGAACATTGGTAGGTTATCCATTTCTTTTGTCACAGGGCTTGGAAAGAGTTGTCTCATGGATGTTGCAGGATGTCCTGATTTTTGGAAGAACGTTTACAACAATCGAAGTATCAGATTCTAATTTTCTGCTGCCTTCCAACTTGCATTTGTATCTTAGTTTTCCAAGTATAAAATGAGAATAATTTAATTAAATATTAAAACTCTTAATGTGTCTTCTGTATGCCAATAGATCAAAAATATAAATGAGAGATTTCATACTGCTCAAGGAGATTATGTTCAATGGAAAAGACTGATTTTAAACACTGATAAACATTGGAAATGTAGCCTAATGGGGAACGTGGTCTCTGGATCTATTTGAATGCCAGAATTCAAATCCCAACGTTACCACTTACCAGTTCTATGACCTTGAAAACACTTCTTAACCCCTCTCTGCCTTTGTTTTCTCACCCATCATTAAAAAAATATATCAATAAGATGTGTTATAAAGATCAAATAAATTGATATTTTCAAAGATCTTAGAAGAATGAAGATAATAAATAATATAAAAGTAATTAAATAAATGATAATATTAACACAAGTCAACATTTGAGAACTACTGTAGCAAAAATAATTGGGAAGAATAATGAAAACAGAAGATGGGAATATATATTATGGAAGAAAACGCATGATATAAAGATAGGACAGATCCTCTGAGTTCCCAAAATTGGAAAGAATTTTTACATCAAGTATATTATTAATATTTGAATAGTATAAAGAGAAATATAATTTAAAAGTTACCAGAACATTATATTTTATTTAGTGAGATTTTTAAAATTCAGTAACATGAGTTCTGAACTAAGCCACTTGCCACTTTATACTTGCCAGCTTCTACTTGTGTGACTTTAACCAAGTGTCTAAAACTCTGTTCTTCTATTTCCTTGGTTGCAAAGAAAGGGAATAATAACATCTGTATCAAAGGAATGTTCTGAGGATTAGGTACCTTAATACATGCAAAGTACTTAGAAGAAGACTGGGCGCATGGTAAATATTTAGTAAATGTTATTAAAGGGTATATTTTCATGCACCATTACAGAATTGTATATAAATCACTGTACCCACAGCTTTTACTTCAATTAATTAGCATCTGTCAACCCATAACGTGGTGTAATTAGTATAAACTCACTATCTTGCCATCATCCATTCTCTTGCCAGAGAAAACGTGACGGATCCCAAAATATGAGCTAATGTGTTCAAGGTGAGAATATCTGAAAAAGTTTTACCACAAAAACTAAAATGTGTACTTTAAAAAAAAAACATATTAGAACTTCCTTGATCTGCCCTTTAGCAAGAGAGAGGGAGAGAGAAAGCTTCTGTATTTTCTCATTAAATTAGCTCTAGTTGCAATTGAAGGAACTGTGGGCCCATCTTAAAATATTGAGCAAATAACAAGATATAGTGTGCTTTCTGACAGAACTTTGATATGTACTTATTCCACAAAGATTTCTCAGCATAGGAAGGGTTTCAAAAGCATCCTTACCATACTCTGCTACATTATATATCTTCTCAACTTAGAAAAAAAAATTGTGTTATAACTACCCTGAAAATTCATTCTGTTTTTTTTTTTTTTTTGCTTTTCCCAATTAATATTTAGTGCTTTAAAAGAACAGAGTCTGGGTGGCTCTGTCGGTTAAGTTTCCAACTTTGGCTCAGGTCATGATCTCGCGGTCTGTGAGTTCGAGCCCCACGCCAGGCTCTGTGCTGACAGCTCAGAGCCTGGAGCCTGTTTCGCATTCTGTGTCTCCCTCTCTCTGCCCCTCCCCCAATCACACTCTATCTCTCTCTCAAAAATAAATGAACATTAAAAAAATCTTAAAAACTATAAATATCGATTTTTTAAAGTAGACTGCATTATTATGTTCCATAATTTTATTAATTTAACCTCATTGGTGCCTTCTTTATGTAAGACACTGAGTAAATAGTCATCAAGTAGGGGAGGGGTGTAGCTTGGCATAAACTCTACCCAATGGAGATTATACCTGAGCTGAGTCTTAACAAATAGTGGGGAAGAATTTTGTGAAAAAATAAACTGAGCTGTTAATAACAGTCACTTTAAAGAACAAATACATCAATACGGTTGAATTGCAATGAAAAGAATGGGGCTGATATAATTTAGGAAATAAACCGGATTCAGGTCACATGTGCTCAATATGTCTTCTAAAAAACTGGCTCTTTACTCTGTAAGAGACAGGGAACCATTGAGACAATTGAATTCCGATAGAAGCAAAAAGATCAGATACATATGTTGGAGAGATCCCTTTCTTACAAGAGCAGAGGATGGATAGGAGGAGGTGGAGGCAAAACCACACGAACCAGTAACATTTCCTACTAGCAGCTGATCCTGAGAAAGATGAATGTGTTAACTAAAAGGACGGAAAGAAAGGGATTAGTTTTTAAAAAAAAATTTTTTTTAATCTTTATTTATTCTTCAGAGAGAGACAGAGTGTGAGCAGGGGAGGAACAGAGAGAGAGGGAGACACAGAATCTGAAACAGGCTCCAGGCTCTGAGCGGTCAGCACAGAACCCAACACAGGGCTCAAACTCATGAACTGTGAGATCATGACCTGAGCTGAAGGTGGCTGCTTAACCAACTGAGCCACCCAGGTGCCCAAGAAAGGATTCATTTTTAAAGAGGTTTATAGAGTCAGGACTTGGTGATTATTTAGATGTGTGGGACAAAAGAGAAAGGGTTTGGAGAATATTCACAGAATATTCACAAAAGAGAAAGGGTGTGGACTTAGGAGACCACATGAATCTTTGTGCCACCCTCAGATAGAGGAGACAAGGAGAGAAAAGCACATTATGAAAGAAAGGTGAGTTCAGACAAACAGCATATTATGTCTGAGGAGCCTGTTTAAGAATCAAGTGGAAATGTCCAGTACATGGTTGGATATCTGAGTTTGGAAGTCAGAAAGGGTGTTTGTGCTATTAGCATCATTGGATGTACATGAGCTTTCTAAGAGTGAGAGTGGCATATGAGAAGAAGGAAAGGATTAGGCCAGAAAAATTGAATCCAACAAAGGGGGTTAGAAAATAGTGGGTAAGGAGGAAGGAAGAGAGACAAGGTAAGCTAGCATGTTGTCACAGAAGCCAAGAGAAGAATTTCAAGAAGGAGGAAGTAGTCAATGACACTACCACAAAGCTTTGATGAAGTGTTTATCAGATTTCAGTGTGTAGTTTATGGGTTTACGAGCTAGAAAAGTTGCTGTGGAATGACGATGGTACAGTAATTTCGGGAGTAAATTGTAGGTGAGAAAATTAAAGGGATATGTGAGTGGACACAAAAAGTTGAAGAAATTTGAATAACAGAGGAAAAAAATAAGGTAGTTAACTACAGAACCAGAGGGATATTTGGGGATTATAGGACAGCAAAGCATGTTAATAAGATAACCCAGAAAACAGGAAGAGTTTTTAAATGTTGGAAAAAGTTGAAATAGCTTGTCAAGGCAAAAATTGCACTGCACAAAGTTAAAGAGGCAAGGATGACTTTTTCCAAGGCTACTGGAAAGGTGGAGAGAAACCAGAACTCAGTCTGAGTTGCACTCTGAAAACAAAAAGGACAGAAAACTTTCGAAGATCTGGGGTGGGGGACACCACAGACCATCTGACATCACAGGCTTCACTCAGGGGAGAATTAAACGTTCTCATCTCCCAATGGCAGAAGATAATTTTACAACTTGGAGCAGAGCACTTTCAACTTAGCCTTCTACCCTCCCCGCATAAAACTAGGAGATGGGGTCTGTCTTCCGTGATGACTACATCCCAAAGGGATGGCTCTCAGGTTCTTGTAGAGTCATGCCTAGTTGTAAACAGGAAAGAAACTTTAAGAAACTTTAAAAGGATTTGTGTCTCTAAGGGGCAGAGAAAGATGTGCAATTTTAAGTTTTCTAAAGCAAATGCTCTAAAGAAAACAAAAGTCAGGAGTCTAAAGACAGGAAGAAGACTTTCTAAAGCATAGTCAAGATGCAGGTGACATTAAGGCCATGTTGGTCAATCTACAGACCAAGTCCTTGTTGAACATAAAAAAGAATGGGATAAAGGTTGAGTTTGGAACTGCTGAAATTAAAAAGAAAGTGCACCTGTCACCTGACCGTGGAGTACTTCAGGAAAGGCTGGGGTGGATATAAGTAAGTCTATAATGGCATGGAAGGTAGTAAAGAGACTTCAAGCCTGGGGTTCTCAACTTTCTCAACAAAGCAGGAGGTCAGAGAAGTAGACTGATCTTCTGAGAGTGTGGTACAGGATGGGCACATGCTTAGGAAACTGGGGAAATCAAAGTTAGGAAGACTTACGGGGGGCATGGAGAAGGGAGCCGACCAAACCATGCTCCTCAAAATATAGAAAAACATTTACAGAAAGAGAAACACAATGTGTTTCAAAAGAAGGCCTTGCCCATGCCCCAGCAGCATTTATAAATGGTCCCACTGTGTTCCCAAGTTGTCATTTTCTTCTTCTACTTTTCAAAAAAGATGAGTCTGCTACATAATTATATTTTCCCTTTTTTTTTTAGTTAATGATGTTTTCCAATTCATCTGATTTTTAGAGTCTTCTGTGTCAAACCTACTATAAAAATTTCTTGGCAGATTGTTTCCTCTGTGTATAGAATATGAAAAAGAGGCATTGAATTTTCTTAGCAACTTTTCTGAACTTTGGTTATTACAGCGATGCTGGGTCTGTTCATTTCTCTGCTCCTTTTCACAGTGCATTAACTTTAAAATAACATCTAAGTCCCTGTCTAGCTGTTTTCCCATTTTATTTTCTTCTATTGCCAGCCAATGAATTGTTCAACTTTCCACTCTCTCTTTTGGGATTCTACTTTCATTGACAATAAGAGTTATTAAGATCTGTGTAGTTGATTTTTATCTTCACTTAGATCTGTTTCTATCTCTTGGGTAACTTTTTCTGTGCACAACTCCAATTACTTTATTTCCGTTCTGTCCTTTCTTTGTACCAAAATTTGATTTTGCTCATTTTTATTCTCATATAATGGATGTTTGGACTCCTTTTTATTTTCTTGTCATGGGCACTCACTGACATTTTTTAAGGTTTTTATGACCCAAGATTAAAATCTATTTGCAAGTTTTGAATACATATTCCATTTCCAGAGAAATTTTTGTTTTTCTTTATTCTTTCACCTTGAAAATGTTCATAACAGCTATTCTTTTGGATAATGCTTTTATTCACATACAAAGCTGTATTCCATAAATGTGCTTACAATTTCATAGTCTTATATAAATATTGCAATGATAATTTTTAAATCTTTCTTCTTTTAATTACAGGTTTTTGTCATATGAAAAAGATATTAGATTAGGTAATTCACAAGATCCTTTACATCTTAAAAAAATCTGTATGCTATAAAAATGTCTAAACTTTCTCTTGATATTTAGATTAAGTCTCTTTCTCTGAATTAGGCCTATAAAAGAGAGAATTTCCAATGAGCTATGATTTGAAGCCTCCCCGAGGCTGAAACATGTCCCCCCATTAACCTACCTGATACTCTCTCTCCCCATAACTGGCACAAAATTCTAATTATAACTGTGATTCTTTGGATAATAAAATGTAACTTTATCTCTCTGAAACTCCAGGGGCTAAGTACGTAAGGTTCTTAGGCCAGGAGTGAAAGGTCCCAGGTAGTCATACCTTGGAAATAGCAACCACGGTGTGCCAAAAAGGTGGGTAGAACATACTATCAGAGAAGAGCTACCGAAAGAGGCCGATGGGGAAACTTTGAAACTAAGTTTGGAGTTAACCGCACTCTTGAGTTACAGATATGAGAATTTATAACAATGTTAAATTCAATATTTTTTTGGTTGTTAATTTGGCAACTTAATACTATGAGATTTGAGAACAGCTTGTCTCCTGGAGGTTAAATCGCTCCCACGGAGAACAAAAGGCAAGTATATTTAACCCTTCTAATTAAATAACACTTGAACTAGTTAGTAAAAGGTTCTTTTAAAGCTGCTTTTTTTTTATTAGAACCATTACTTTTGATTTAATAACAGGAACACAGCTTCAGTGTAAGAAGAAACAAAGGCATTGCATTTCCCTTTGCAGATAAGAGAGTACAAACAAACAAACAAACAACTACCCCCCCCCCACCACCAAAACCAAAAACCAAAATCCAAAACAAACAAAAAAAAAAAACCCAGCCAATTTGGTCAACAGCAGTGAAATTTGTACCCCCAAAATGAAATATTTCTAAAAATTGAAAGCCACAAATAATTCTACTGTAAAGGTAAACATTTCCACCCAATACATGTGGAAGATTCCAGACAAAAAGACAGGTCCCTGGGGCACCTGGGTGACTCAGGTCATGATCTCAAGGTTCGTGAGTTCGAGTACCGAATCAGGCTCTGTGCTGACAGCTCAGAGCCTGGAGCCTGCTTCGGGTTCTGTGTCTCCCTCTCTCTCTGCCCCTCCCCTGCTCATTCTGTGTGTCTCTCTCTCTCTCAAAAATAAATAAAACATTTAAAAAAAAATTTTTTTAAGGCAGGTCTCTGAAAGAACAAAGTAAACAGCAATTGAACAGGAGAAGCAGCTATCCTTGAGTAAAGCTCTTTTTAAAAATAATATTTTTAATTTTAACTTTTGAGGAAGCTAGATTATTACAGTAGGTTAAAACAACCTTTTGAACTGACGGTAAAATTAATTAATTAATCAAATAATTAAGTAATCAAATATTTATATTATTAAAATCAATATTGAGTTGTTAAGACACCAGCCATGAAATACTTGTTATCCAGATCTGATTTTTAACCATAAAAAACAAGGGCACCTGGGTGGCTGAGCCGGTCAAGCATCCAACTCTTGACTTCCGCTAAGGTCATGATCTCACCATTCATAATATCAAGCCCTGTATTGGGCTCTTCGTTAACAGCAGGGAGCCTGCCTAGGATTCTCTCTTCCTCTCTCTCTGTCCCTCACTGACCCTCACGTGCTAGCTCTCTCTCAAAATAAATAAACTTTAAATAAAACAATAAAGCATTTATTGTGCCTCAGGATTAAGGTTTATATATTTAAATAAATAATAATAATAATAATATCAAGTAGCTGTGTATTTTGATTCCTATGAAACTTTCGGTATTTCTCAGTGCATTCATGTGTGGCACACAAGAAAATTTTGTTTGACACAAAAACCGAAAAGGGCAAAATTGTCCATTCATGATCAAAATTAATGAAGATCAATTTATTCCTCCTTTATATTACAAAAAAAAGTATGGATTCTAGTGTTTTCTTTCCCTACCCCAATGAACCATCTTGCACTCACCCACAGGCTTGGCTACCATTTTAAGTATGTGAGATAATAAAAATCATTATTTTATTGTGTGGGGTAATGATCTCTGGTGACAATTTTAGTACCTGTGCAGTCATCACATAAAGAACTGTAAGCATTTCACATGATTCTCACTATCAACGGGCAAATACGGGTGTACATAATGCTCTTCTGAGGAAGGGTGGCCCATTTGCTTGACTGAAACCCACCGATTGTGACAGGCCTTTCAGGTCCTCTTGCCCTTTTCCAGAGAAGTGCATGTGCTTGCCATGGTGTTCTTCTTACTTGGAGATATTCTACAGTCAGTGCATAAGATAAAAATTAGACCTGGATAAAATTTCCCTTGAAAATAGTTTAGAATAAAGTGGCTACTCTAGAGAATGGCACAGCATGTCAGTCACTTTATTCTCTCAGCATTGGGTGAAATTATTTAAACTAGTTTGCATGATTTTAGGAGAGATACTGTAAAAGAAAACAGTTGGGGGGGGGGGCGCCTGGGTGGCCCAGTCGGTTAAGCAACCGACCTCAGCCCAGGTCATGATCTCACGGTCTGTGAGTTCGAGCCCCTAGTCGGGCTCTGTGCTGACAGCTCAGAGCCTGGAGCCTGCTTTGGATTCTGTGTCCCCTCTCTCTCTGTCCGTTCCCTGCTCATACTGTCTCTCCCTGCCTCTCAAAAAATGAATAAATGCTAAAAAAAAGGGGGGGGTGAGGGCTGTATTTCTTTGAGCTTTAGGAACGCAGTAGGTGCAGGGCGTGGAGGCGACCTCCCCTGAGAAACCTCAGGAGAACAGCAGCAGCATGGCCCATGTCACCTCCACTCTGGGGTGCACACTGATCACACATTCCACGCCTCTGAAAAGCATGTCTCCTCGTCTCCTCTCTTCTCCCCAGCTCCAAATATGAACCCTTGGGCTTTTGTAATTTAAATTTTTACGCGACACTCACTGTGCTGGACCTCGGTGTGCCCTTAGCAGCTATGAGCTCTGAAACAAGTCGTTTCAAAAACCAGCTTGAGGGGCGCCTGGGTGGCGCAGTTGGTTAAGGGTCCGACTTCAGCCAGGTCACGATCTCGCGGCCCGTGAGTTCGAGCCCCGCGTCAGGCTCTGGGCGGATGGCTCGGAGCCTGGAGCCTGTTTCCGATTCTGTGTCTCCCTCTCTCTCTGCCCCTCCCCCGTTCATGCTCTGTCTCTCTCTGTCCCAAAAATAAATAAAAACGTTGAAAAAAAATTAAAAAAAAACAAAAACCAGCTTGAGCGGTGGAGCCTCTCCCTCTCACGGATGACACACGGTCCTGGCCCGGAACAGCGCCCTCTGTCTGGTTGCCGGCTGGGCGGCCTGCTGGGCTGCACCTCATGACGGAGCTGAACCCTCGGAGGCTGCGCTGCCTTGTGCTTCATTCCATCTTCTTGCACCTCTCTCCCTTCAACTTGTCAGGCAGCAGCCACTGACAAATCCTGCTGTCATCCTAGAGAATGCATTGTTGGCAGGAACTAAATAGCTTGCCAGCGGTGGGCCAAACACACTCTTTAAACTGCACTTCGAGGAGGCGCTCGCAGGGAGAGCTAATCTGCTTTGTCTCTCAGTTCCTTTTCAAAGGGTTCTATCTTCAGCCTTTGCAGGCCATGGAAATCTGTACTTAAAATAATGCATCGCCGCCCATCACCCCCAGCCTGAACACACAGAGGAAGAAGGAATGTAGGTGGTATTGTGCCCGAAAGGATCAAATGTGAGGCTTTTAAATTGCCAGTGTGAATAAAGCATAGAGTGAGGGCCACGCCATCTTACACTTCAATTTCACTTTTCCATTTCTCTAAATGGCACTATTCCCTAGATATCCCAGTATTAGGACAGGTGCGATTACAGTCGGCAGCAATTGGACTTGACCCATTTAGATTGCCACTCGCAGACAAGTTAATATCATTCTTAACCTGGACCCAAAACAATTGGTAATTCCAGAAAATGAAATTTTCTGGGGCTTGAGAGCTGCTTGGTATTGCTCTTCTTTGGACTCTCGGCTGGCATCTGCTCCCCTCACTCATAACGACTTTCACGGACGTTCTTTCCTCCTCTACGTGGGAAAATATGTCTCACAACTGAAGGGGCCAACGCTTATGCTCGCTTAAAAAATATGTGTGATGATGGGGTTTACAATCCAATGTAACTAGACAGCGCCTGGGTGGCTCAGTCGGTTGAGCATCCAAATCTTGATTTTGGCCCAGGGTCATGATCTCACCATTCAGGAGTTGGAGCCCTGTGTCTGGCTCCTCGCTGACAGCATGGAGACTGCTTGGGATTCTCTCTCCCTCTCTCTCTCTGTCCCTCCCCGACTCCCGTGTGCTCTCTCTCTCTCTCTTTCTCTCTCTCAAAATAAACAAATAAACTTAAAAAAAATGCAATTTGATAACGCTGTTTGGGGTGCCTGGGTGGCTCAATTGGTTAAGCCTCCAACTCTTGATTTCAGCTCAGATCAGGATCTCACAGTTTGTTAGTTCAAGCCCCACATAGGGCTCTATGCAGACAGTGAGGAGCCTGCTTGGGATTCTCTCTCCCTCTCCCTCTCTCTCTCTCTCTCTCTCTCTCTGCCCCTTCACCTCTCTCTCTCTCTCTCTCTCTCTCTCTCTCTCTCTCTCTCCCTCTCTCAAAATAAAAAATAAAAGAAACTTATAATGCTGCTATAAACATCAGGGTATACCCAAAAAGGAGAGAGGGAAGCAAGTCATAAAAGAGTCTTATGGAGAACAAACAGGATTGATGGAGGGAGGTGGGTGGGGGTGGTGGGTTAGATAGGTGATGGGTGCTAAGGAGAGCACTTATGATGAATGCTGGGTGTCGTATGTAACGGAGGAGTCCCTGAATTCTACTCCTGAAGTCAATATTGCACAGAAATTTCCAGGGCAGAGGTCTCGATGCAGCCAGTCTCAGGAAAACAGGGGCTGGAAGGAGAATATAGACTCAAGATTGCTGCAACAATCTTGCCAAAGAATGAAGTCAGATTTCATTCTCATACCACACCATTAAGTTGATCATTTACAAAATACTGATGCTAAAATAACTGGTGAGTAAATTTCAGAAGACATGAAATGTAATTTTTTCAGTATTTTTTTTCAACAGAATCAACAGGCAAAAGAGAGATCGCAGTTGCCTGCATAGTAACCACATACACCATTAGCCACTTTACCATTTACTTATATTCTCTCACCACCACTTTTTTCCTCTTATCCACTGATGTTATAAAAATGGTAAATTGCATATATATATAGAGAGAGACTGATTCACCTCTTTAGACAAATTATAACCAGAAAACATTGGTGGAATTTTGCTTAAATAAATGGATATACTTGACTTTTTATGAGGAATGAACTGATCAGTTTTTAAATGCCAAGTTAACACATTACTTTCTTCAAATTGAAACAAAAGATTTCTGAAGGAGAAAATCAGAAAATCGAATATCTGTTACATCTGAGTAATAAACTATCAGATATGAGTTTAGTGATAAAGGGTGAAATGTCAGCTTATTTAATAGATATTTTTCCAAAGAGGAACAATCTCAATCAACAATGCAAAGGAAAGCTAAACATTTTTACTTTATTACTTACTGTAATGTCTGTTTTCCTAAATCGTGAATCAGAGACCTTTGAGTCAGACAAGGACACAAGATTGTTAGAGTGAAAATCAAATTTGAGAAGCAGAGGCAATGCTGAGTTGCTTGCACCAATAGTTCATTTTGCATAGGAAACATAGCATCTCTCTGATCAGAGACCCATAAGGCAACCACGTAAAGACACAAACAACTTGACCTCTAAGAAATAGACCATACTTACCCTGGAGAACCTCCAAAGAACCTTGAAAATGCTGTGATACGTGACTTCCAATGGCACTTAAGAACTTGACTGCATTCTCTGCTACTGAGGGCACTTCAATTTGTGAAGCAAAGAGCTGTGTTGTTTGCAACATAGTTGTCTATAGAGCTCTGAACGACTCTGAAAGACTTGTCTGAGGAACTGAAGATATACATGATAATCTTTTATTCAATGCAAGTATGAAAATAAAAGACAAAAGAACATTTAAGTATCTTATTTGTAACATACATACTCTGTATATAATTATATTAGGCAATAATAGTGACAGACGAAGGAATCCAACACTTTTAGTGAAACAATCTTATTGTTATGGGAGAAAAAGAGCTTTTTCTTTTTATGACTTTTGAAAAATAAATGCTCTACTTCACAATAACATATACATCATTTTCTTAAAGTCGTGACATGCATACATTCTTCTTAGATAATATATGGGAGATATAGTTGAGTGGGAACAAAAGAGTCCATTTATGTTTTGAAAATGATTGATGACAATGATAATTCAAAGAAAAAAATGAGTAACCAATGTGTCTGCTTCACACCTTTTCATATTCCTGAATTGAAGGATTTAGTTCGTGAACATTTATCATTGGAGTACATCACTCTTCTACTTAAGTGCAATTTTCTCTTCCACAGGGCTAATGTGAATTAGTAGACCAACCGCTGGGATAAACTGACTAGAGTCAGCCAGCAAAATCTCCTAAATTGGAGAGGCAGTGTGGAATTTGCTGATGCTGCCATAATTAAAGCTAGATCAGAAGAAGGTATGGTCTAACAATGTGCACTAGAAGAGATAATGCATCTTTTTGCAGAAAAGAGAGGCTGTGTGTGCCTTTAGTTTATTACTTAAATTCACAGTATGTGTTTTCAGAAATTCCACCTCACCTCTCTCTACCAGTATCAACCAATCTGACCTATGCACTCATACCCTCAGCCAGCAATGGGGTACTTTTGAGAGAGACCTAGTCACCGTTATGCATGTGCCAGGATACCTTCCCCTCCTTGATTTAATGATGTCATGTTTCATATTTTTGCTTTTTAAAGTCATTTCATTGTAATGTTATGGTAATTCACGCTTAGAGACTGAATATACAAATGGACAGAAAATATAGGGCAATAGAACCCTGATCCAAAAACTTTGAGCCACCATCCCAAAAGCCAAACAACAACCCTCTACAGCAATTGACCTAGAATGATCAGGCCATGGTCAATTGATCAATGACTGCCAACTCTCTTAATGTTTGCCCTTGCTTCTGTCTCAGGACTAACTACAGAATGCCAAACATGCTCTCCAAATCAATCACATAGGATGCCCCACTTCTAGTTAGCCCAACCCCCAGCTCTGCGGAGCCAACAGCCTCCAATCAGAGCACATCTGGAGCCTTTGCTTGATATATGATAAAGCTTTCCCACTCCACTGCTTGCCTTTGAGTTGTTGCCAAATGCTAGTAATGGTGACTGACTCCGAGTAAATAGCCTCTCTCTGTTCTTATTTTGGCAGTCTTTCTTTCAACAGCGCCATAGGCATTGCTGGCCAAAAAAAACATTATTTATACCACAAAATATCTAACACACAAAGACATGTGCTTCCCTTGGAATGTTATTTTAAACAGTCAGAGGGCAAGATTTTAAGAATTCAGATTTTAAGGAAATCTTTCACCAAAATGATTACTGAATGGGCTGAGGGACACACTGGATCCACTGTAAGATGGGACTGATCTAAAACTCTATTGATCACTTGAATTCCACAAGCCCCTACTCTGACTGGAAGACCACAGGGATATTGGGGTCTCCTGGAATCCCCAAAAGTTCTAATGATTTCCTTTTCCCCAATATACCCTGGTAAATGGCTATAGAGGAAGGCTGGGAGAAAGACTTGCACAGCATATGCTTTTGGCAGTGTAGGAGGGTCCTTCTTCAAGGGGACTCAAGCTCCCCTTCATTTGAAGGATTTGGGGTTGGTAAATCAGCTCAAATTTGAAAATTAACTGAAGGACCACAACTCTCTCTTTAGATTTATGTTGCCCTTTTGTTCATTTGAGCTAGAATGGTTCTGCTTATACAGATCAAGTAAGAATTTAGTAGGTTTCCTATTTATTTCACTTCTAGTGACACCTATTTATTCTTATATATTTCACTTCTTGGAAATTATGGTGAACTAGCCAATGCCATAGCCAATGCCACACAACTCAGACTACTCTGATTGCTGCTTTGACTGTGCTGCCCAGGACAGTATCTGTGCCCCCTTTGCCTTTGGTGGTTGAAGGCTGCCACTTGGCCACCCTATCCAGGATCCAATTATTCCAGTTGAATTTAGGTTTCCCTAAATGACTGCGGTTACCCTCTGTGAGGTCTGTTACAGACAAGAAAAATCACAGAGCTCTTTAAGGATATTAGGGGCCCCCGACAAATTTATTGCTCACAATGGCAGTGAAACATTGGTGGTGAGAGTCATATCTTTTATGATAAATCCACTCTAACATTCCAGTCTCCCTGAGTCTTTGAATCCCTTTCTCTCCCTTAAATCAACAAGGTGAGGTCCACCTCACTTACTGTGGACTACATTTTGGTCTATGTTTCAGTTCATCAACCAAGCAAACTGTCATAGTCCTTTGTAACTCTCTGAGTTGTCCCATTAAACACAGAATCCTTGCTTAGTGAGCCCATATCAGTAAATTTGGCCTGAAGTATGCATCTTCCACCATTATCCCACACACTTAATATTTATCCCCACACAGGTCGCCTGGATTTCTCTTCATATAAGTTAGAAAATTTAGGTAGTTCTTTTGGACTATAGCACATCTCCTATGGTTTACACTTTGCACTTCACCTTAGGGACCTGATGGGACTTGAGTCTAGTGATAGGTATAGAAGTAAAGAGGGGTCATTGGGTGGGTCCTAAGAAGAATCAGGATTGTCTTGCATGGCAACTGCCTCAGAGGAGGCCAATATAGTTTTGTTTTGTTTTGTTTTGTTTCATTTTGTTTCAAACAATGTAGTGCTTATTCATTCAGATGACAGTAGAGAGATTTCTCCCACTGGGAATAGACAGGCCACTTCCATTGGCAAAGAAGACTCATCAGAAATCAGGGGCTCAATGTCCCTAACTTCATCAGGGTCTTCCTACATATTTGCATTCCAACTATCAGGACCCTACCCCATCACATTTTGTGCCCTCACTCAGCAATAGACACTCTATAAGGTTAGAAAATTGTGTTGTAATTCAGCCATCCACAGGATGGGCTATTTTCATTTGAGTTTTAGCAATCTCAGCTTTCAGCTACGAGAAATAAAGGTCTCCTTTAGGGTACTCATAGAAGATTTCAGGTCATTTACGCAGCGCTTGAGCTGGAAATTCAAATTCTTTAGTTCATCCTTTTCTTTCCCAACTTTGTCCAGCAAGATTAGGAGAAACCATCCATTTTCATCATATTTGTTAGCTTGAGAAAAATGTTCAAGAGTGTTATATACACAGACATCCAGATCCTTGCTTTTTATAAATGGTTGATTAGTGGTCGAATGGAAATATCTTGTGTATCTCTATTGCCAAATCACATCATGGATTATCAGTGCTGTCTTTTACTACTGGTAATACAGTCATTAGCACCTTTAAATCTAATTATATTAGGAATCCAATTCCCAAAACACCAGATCCAATTCATAAAACTCACCTTAAAATTCTGTTCCTCTAAAACCATTCTCAGTACTTAAATCTATATTAGTCAGTGTTGTCCAGAGAAGCTTTATATAATATATATGTCCCCAGAGATCCAGAAGACTCAAGAGAGTCAATGGGTACTTTTAGACCAGGCTTGAGGTCCTAAGAACCAAGAAAATTTATAAGTTCCATCCCAAAGTCTGGCAGACTTTACACTTGAGAAGAGTCAAATTTTCAGTTTGGCAATATATCTGATGGCATAATAAAAACCTATGTCACACGTTAAAGGCAGTCAAGCAAAAGGACTTTTCATAGTCAGGTGAGGGTCAGCCTTTTGATCTAGTCATGTCTTCAACTGATTGAATAAGGCTCACCCACATTAGGGAGAGCAATCTGCTTTTGTCTATTGATTTAAATGTTAAATCCAAAAACACTCTCAAACAAACATCCAGAATAGCAATTGACCAAATATCTGGACACCCTATTTCCCAGTCAAATAAATTTAATCATTTGAGTTTATCCCAAGAGGAATATTCCAAAGAACTGTGGATGCACTTTTTGTTTAACCATAAATAAAATAAGAAAAAGGTGGAGAAATAAGAATTCTTTCAAAGTTGATGATATTTATACATGACAGGCCTACAAAAATGTTAATGAACTCTATCGAGTTACTATGCCACTAGGATACATTGTTATTAAAGAAATCTTGGTGAGAAACCAAATAATATTTTTTGAAAGTAGAACACATTTTTGGTAGAAGAAAAACCTGTATACTTTTCTAAATGTAAACAGAATTGGTGGTACTCACAAAATAAATAATTTTCCATGTGGAGACAAAATACACATTAGTATTAATGAGAATCTTGGACTTTTAAATACTAATTCTTCTGTGGAAATTTCCTATACCATTTTCAGCCAAATGGTTCCACAAGATGTTCAAAGGTGTTGCTGAAAGATGACTTAATAAATTTTAGAAGTCCTGGATTAAATATAGGGAAAAAAAATTTTTTTTCTATTTTTTTTAAATTTAAAAGAATAAAACTATCCCTTTATATTATGAAACTGTTATAATAACATCTTATATAAGTACAGCACTAATTAGTTTCAAAGTACTTTGCCACAATTATATCATTTTACCTTTACAAGATTTTTGTAAGGCAGGTATAATGATCCTTATCACATGAACAGGAATTTAGGACAGAGATAATTTAACAGACTTGCTCAAGGTCACAGAGCTGGTTAGTAATAGAAGTTGGGTTAGAATTCTTCTTTTCAAGATATCCAGGCAAAAGCTTTCCCGCCTCAATTATAATGTTTCTACAGCATTTATTCATTAATGGCTATTCATACTTTACTTGTATGTGAATATTTTAGTCATTCCTGAAGTCTAGTTAGGAAAATTACTTTTAGCCATCTACCACTGGGTTTCTATACTAGTTCTTTTACAGACTATGTGACCCTGCTTAAGTTTCCTGAGCACGTTGGGCCTCAGCTTGCTCATTAGTAAATGGGAGAAAGAGATCCACAATACCTTTTCCAAAACCCTTGGAGCTGTATGTATTTCTCAGTTGAAACTGTATGGTAGTGAGGTAATTCACTCATATTCCATATATTCCATAACAACCCACAGCATTATTCATAATAAAAGACAATATTTTTTCAGCCGAACATACAAACTTTCAAACTAAGTAGGTTTAAAGACTATTATTAACCTCAAATCAATTCAGCTCTGAAGTATAGCACCAAATAAATTTCGTCACAAAATAAATGATAATAGCTTTCCATTTTCAGAGGTTATGTGAGTCCTTTGGATTGCTGTAACAAAGGACCATAGATTGTAGGATTGTAGGATTATAAACAATAGAAATTTATTTCTCACAGTTCTGATGGCTGGAAGTCCAAGATCAGGGTGCCACTAAGGCAGAGTTCTCGTGAGGATCCTCTACTGGGTTGCAGAGTGCTGACTTGGACACTCACGTGATGGAGACAGAGAAAAGAAGCAAACACTCTCTGATTCTTAGAAGGGTACCAAGCCCATCCATGAGGGCTCTACCCTCATGACCTCATCTAATCCTAGTTACTTCCCAAATGTCCCACCTCGTAATATCATCACATTGACTGTGGTGTGGGAGGCGGGGGGGGGGGGGGGGGGGTGGTGAGCATTTCAACATATAAATTTTGAGAGGACACGCACATTGAGTCCATAACAAATGCTCTTCTATATGTAGAACTGTAATAACAGATAAAAGGATTGTTTGTACCTCAGTATCTTAGGATTTTTGTGAAAATACGAAGAGATACCCGTGACAGAACACAGAACAGTATCTGGCACACAGTGAAAGCACAGTAAATGCCAAATACTGATATCATTATTATGAATATTAAATGAAATTACATTCTACATATTCTTCACAATTATGTTCATTAAAAAATGTACCCATCCAGCGGTGCTGGGGTGGCCCAGTCAGTTAAGCATCCAACTCTTGATTTCGGCTCAGGTCATGATCTCACAGTTCGTGAGATCAAGTCCCGTGCCGGGCTCTGTGCTGACAGTGTGGATCCTGCTTGGGATTCTCTATCTCTCTCTTCGCCTCTGTCTGCTCTCTCTCTCTCTCTCAAAATAAATAATTTTTTTTAAAAAATGCACCAATCCAACATTCCTACATCATGAAATTTAGGAATGAACAAAATAAAAAACATCGTATTTTCTGAATTTTTCCAGTATATATGTGTGTCC
The DNA here is from genome assembly GCF_016509475.1 of Prionailurus bengalensis. Taxonomy (NCBI): domain Eukaryota; kingdom Metazoa; phylum Chordata; class Mammalia; order Carnivora; family Felidae; genus Prionailurus; species Prionailurus bengalensis. The sequence continues at coordinate 52,805,156 of NC_057360.1, forward strand.
ACACACACACACACACACACACACACACACACACTGAATTAACCCCAAGAGAAACTCAAACAATATTGTTGTTCTTTCCTCATTGTAAGCAACTAGAGAACACTCTTACTCATCCGTAAGAGTGCAGTCTCTGGCACAGAGAAAAGCCAGATACCTACTTACTGCACAAGCGGACTGATGGGGAATGAATTCCCAGTATCTGTGTAACGCTCACAGGTGCTCATGTTCTCAGGTACTAGTCCTTAGTGCTCTTACAGAATTGAGTCCCAGGATGATGCATCCCTCATAGGGCAACATAGTGGAAATTTACTCCTGAAATACGTGAGCTTTAAAAGCCTTTATTACTAAACTGTTCATTCCCAGATAATGTCAGGGAAATCATGGAATAGGAAGTGTATTTTGTTTTCCTTACATGCGAGCTAACCCAATTGATGAGGATCTTATGCTTCAACCAGGTGATACAAATATAAGCTGATACATGTAAATTTTAAAAATAGCAATTTGAAAATATGTTTAAAAACATATAAGTTCAAAATGCTCTTGAAAAGAAAACCATATTTATCTCTTAACAATAAAAATTTTTACTGCCAAAAGTAGAGATAACATATAAGAAATGGTGATCGTCCTTTTAATTGCTGCATAACAATAATACATGTACACGTAAGCATGTGTTGTCTGTGTGCGTGTGTGTGTAGGTACAAAAATAGCTTTTTCTCTAAAATTGGTAGGTATTCACCATATTATTTACACTATTAGTTTGTTTTTTCTAACCAACTTGAAATTGGTATGAGCATATTAAGAATAATGTTGTAACATTTATGGCAGTTTGTTTTCTGTTTATTATCTTTTTATTTGGGGTGGATTTTTCTGATCCAAGAATGCCTTTTCATTCTTCAGTAATCAAATGCATGTTTATGTGCTTTCATGGTATCTTCTACAGCTTTTAAATTTAGAAAATTCTTGTCAATCATGGATTTGATAAATATTTGATTTTTCTTAGAGTACCTGATGTGCCTTGAGTTTCTTTAAGGGGTATATACAATGTGTCACTTTTACAATTATATCTTGAATCTTGGGACTGCAATTTCATCTATGTGTCTTTCAGAAAGTCTCACTTCATCCAGAGATTCTCTGTCCCCAGCATTGTCAAGAATCTCAGGATCTACACAGTGCTGTATTGTGAGTCCTGAGGCTCAGATTCCTGCCTTACCTGGTGGGGAAACAGTGGTCTCAGACCTAATAAGATCCTGAGCATCTCAAGTCTCTTTCAGTGGTATCTGCTATTCTATTTTTCCAGAAGCTTTAAGACGCATGAGCCACCCTCTGTAGCAAAAATATTTGATATTTTTATCTTGAGTTTCAGAGAGCTTTTCTGACCACACAGTCCTTAGAGTCTCTGCTAGCCAAGTGTTCTGTCAGTACAAGGCACTAAAACCCCAGAGCCCTGGTGGTTGTGAGCGAGGCAGGAGTTAATGGAGAGCCCGAAGCCTCCACGACCTGAGACTCATTCCACTTTACCTGGCAGACTATTCCTTTGTTCCCTAAACTTTGTAAGGTGTGTCTTGGCATACTTAGTGAAAATGTGAACAGAGTTCAAATTCTTTCTAGTTGGTCTCTTGGGGATCATGCGAATTGAGAAATGTGGCCACCTATAATATTGTATAAAGTTTGTTTTAAAAAGTCGATGTTTGGGGCCCCTGGGTGGCTCTGTCAGTTGATCATCTGACTTCAGCTTAGGTCATGATTTCCCGTGGTTTTGAGTTCAAGCTCCAATCGGGCTCACTGCTGTCAGTGCAGAGCCAGCTTCAGATCCTCTGTCCCCCTCTCCCCACCCCTCCCCTGCTTGTACTCTCTCAAAAATAAATGAACACTTTTCAAATGTCAATGTTTATTAAGATGTATCAGAGCAGGTTGAGTACTTCTGATGGTGGTGGGGCAGGGCGAGTGGTGCTAGGAGTGAAGAATGTATTCCTAACTTCATAAGCAGGATGGTCATATCTGCTTATCACAGACATGCTGCTAACACACAGTTTTTAATTGGGTGGGTGGGTGCAAAGAGGAAAATTTGCTGCATGGGTTTATATGACTTAAACTTTGTAACCAGGGAGGAGTCCCTGGTTTAGACTCCTCATTTGGACTCATTTGGTTTTATAAATGCCACATCCCAGGAGATGTGGAGGAATCACGTGTGAAGGTCCAGAAGTCATTCTGTATGTTAAATTTTCCAGGACGAGGCCAGACACTTATATTGCCATTCATTTTAACAGAATTTTATTGCAGCTGGATTTTCAGCTGTGCTCAAGACACTGTGTTCTTGACTTCACGGGTAATATATTAAGCCTTAGACTTCAGACCGAGGCTCATCAGAAAGCCTACTTTTATTTACTAACAACTCATTTTGTTTTATTAGTAGAAAGATCTCACCCGCATTCCTCTTTCCTCAACCAGTCAATTTAGACCAAACAACTTTACCTATCATAGTGTCCAAGTTTTTGCAGCAACGTCCTGCCTTGGGAAGGATCTAGTTTCCAGTCAATAGAATAATGGATATTCCTGTGGTGCTGTAGCTTGCCTGTCACAAGGTCCTTCAAAATCATCTACATCTCCTATGTGCACTTAGCTTAAGCAAAAGCAAAGGTGCTATATTATGGCATCTGTCCAGGGTGGACACCTGGCTCAAGCTGGGTTATTCATAGTACCCTGCTCCCCTCCTGGTAAGTATGAAGGTTCAGCGATGAGTGTCAGACCCAAGTGGAGCTAAAGAACACCCTCCTGAATTTTCATGTCTGGAGCAAGACAGAGAGAAGTTGTGTGAGCTTCTTACCTGTGATGAAAGATATTAGGAGGACAGCAGCTGCCACACCTAGACTCCATGCACCCAAAAGAAGCAAAGGAGAGAAGAGGGAAGTTAATACACAACCTTGTGCAGAACAAAAAACCCAGAGAAAATTGACATGGTTTTGTTGAGTCACAAGCTCCAAGGGTTTTGGAATTCTTTCTATTCTGGCAAACTGTTTATATTCTGTGACCCATCAAATTGTCAAACTGGCCTTCCAACACACTATTTTTGTTTTTTGTTTTAATTTATAGTAACTTGAGCCTGTTATGGCATTTTGTTTTTCTTAATGTTTACTTATTATTTTTGAGGGAGAGAGAGAGCTTGCAAGCAGGACAGGGTCCAAGAGAGAGGGAGACAGAGAATCTGAGGCGGCCTGTGTGCTGACAGCAGAGAGCCCCTTCTGGGGCTCAAACTCGTGAACCCCGAGATGATGACCTGAGACAAAGTATGGCATTTTCAAGTAAAAGAGTGAGTCATCTGATCTAGAAGGTCAAGGGCTTTGCATGTAAAGCAGTTATATTAGGACTATTTATAAAAGAAAAAAATAAATAGAAATGAATGTTCAGCAATGGGAACATAGTTAAGGAGGTCATTACAAAACTATAAAACTGAAATATGTTGCAGTCATTAAAATTGTGTTTGCAAAGATTGTGAAATAACCATTGTTTACATGAGAAACTGTTAAGTGCAAAAGCAGATACAAGATTGTTTAATCAATATTAATCACATTTATTTGCAAATACATAGATGAATGTTTAGAAGGAAAATTATGCAAATGTTAAGAGTGCTTGCTTGCCCGTGATGTGGGTTCACACTCTTCTCCTCACTTACTAAATAATTTTTATTTTTATATTTAGAGAAATTTAAAAATAATGGCATTGAAATTATATTCATTCATATGTAATATAAGGTAATCTTCTTTTCAGTCCCTAACAATATTATTATAAATTTTAAGTTGATAGAGTCCAATGACTAAAGTATTTATTTTATAGAGAAAAGGTCAGAAAATGAATGCAAGAGAGTGTTATTATTCTAAGTAGTCTTTATTCTCTGTGCACATCTACACAAACATACCACAGAGATTTCTCTCCCAATAAATTAGATTCTTAAGTGACTTGTTCTTTAAATAAATATTAAGAAACTATGATCATTACTTAAATTGTGTTGTTTTCTTTTAATTAAAAAATAAAGCCCACAATGGATAATATAATTCTTATGCTGAAAAGGTATGTGATTCCAATTATATGTGTGAGCACTGTGTAATGATTTGGACCCTTTATCTTTCAATTGCCTTCTAGAAAAAAAGAAAGAAAGAAAGAAAGAAAGAAAGAAAGAAAATTATCTTGATTGCTAAATGCTTAGTTCAAATATTTTTGCTGATTTTTTCCAATAAGGCCTGCTCCTTAGAAAACCAATGACAAAAGCTAATAATTTATGAAAGTAGAGTGATTACAAAATAAATTGAATAAAGAAAAGATTAAAAATCATGACTGCTAAAATTAGGACAATTTTGCTAGTTAAAGACCTTCACTTTGTGGGCAGTGTAATCTTGCCATACATATCAAAAACCCACGTATTTTCCTTTTTTCCTAAGAATGCAGAATATGTAAATAAAAATGTTTATCAGATTTAGAGGAGAAATGTACATTTAAAAAAAATCTTAAAACTTTCCAATAATAGACCATTTTCTCTCTTCACATACTTAGAGTCACCCTTGATTGTTTGTAATCTATGTTTATCACCTTGAAGACTCTTTTACCATTTTTTATTTCCTTTACTGTCTATTCTACTTCATTTAATCTTTTAGCTTATCCTCCACAAACTGTTTTCTAATTCACTTTTCTAATTTTTAACAGAAGTGCAAAAATTCTCTAAGCTCTTTTGCACTGATTGTTTTATTATTTGCATTACTTTTTCTCTCGAACATGGGACTATAGCCTCTTTTCACTTGTGCAGTTAATTCTAATTAAGATCATATCACACCAAGCATCCTTATTTACCCTTGTCATCTTCAAATTTATTTTTTTCACATTCACTTATTTTATTTTTTAATGTGTATTTATTTATTTTGATAGAGGGAGAGAGACAGAGCCTGAGCAGGGGAGAGGCAGAGAGAGGGAGACAGAGAATCCCAAGCAGGCTCCATGCTATTAGCACAGAGCCCAACATGGGCTCAAACCCATGAACCGTGAGATCATGACCTGAGCTGAAATAATGAAATCAAAAGTCAGACACTTAACTGACTCAACCACCCAGGCACCCCTCATATTCAACACATATATGGGTTTTTTTGTGTGTGTGCTTGTGTATACACCAGAAACTGTCAAAGATGTTATAACCCATAGATACAATCTACTCCTTCAAGGAGCATACACAATCAAATTTCTTGTATATAAGTGAGGATTTTCCTCCATTCAATGCATCCACATCACACTAAACATTCAGATATTCATTCCTTGTTAATCTGTTTTGTTCTGCTGAACCTCTTCATCTTAAGTTCACTCTCATCCTTAAATAGTAAGGCTCTTATGATCTTATGATCTTACCTCAAACGTCCTTCAGTTCTCAGCTCATTTAAATGAGCAATTGGGGAAAAGCCTCATAGTGAATCTACTTTGTGAAGAAGAAGAGGAAAGAAGAAGAAGAGAAGAAGAAGAAGAAGAAGAAGAAGAAGAAGAAGAAGAAGAAGAAGGGGGAGGAGGAGGAGGAGGAGGAAGAGGAGGTGAGAGGGAGGAAGGGGAGGAGGAGGGAAAGGAGAAGAAGAAGAAGAGGGGAAGGAGAAAGAGAAGAAGGAGGATTAGTAGGAGAAGAAGAAGGAGAAGGAGAAGGAGAGGAATGGGGAGAGGTAGGGGGAGGGAAAGAGAGAAGGAGAGGAGAAGAGGGGGAGGGGAAGAGGAAGAAGGAGAAGGAGGAGGAAAAATAGAAGGAAAAAGAGAAGAAAATGAAGTCTGTTCCAAATCCATGAGTTTCTTTTTTTTTTTTAATTTTTTGATGTTTATTTATTTTTGAGAGAGAGAGAGACAGAGTACAAGCTGAGGAGGGGCAGAGAGAGAGAGAAGACACAGAATCTGAAGCAGGCTCCAGGCTCCAAGCTGTCAGCAAAAAAACACAACACAGGTCTCAAAACCAGGAATCTTGAGATCACGATCTGAGCGGAAGTCTGACACTTAACCGACTGACCTACCCAAGCGCCCCCATGAGTTCATGAGTTTCTTTATGTACACAAATAAACTATTTGGTGCATATGAGTCAATTGTAAGCTTTTTGTACATTTAAGCCTTACAGTTGTCCCTCTGCTCTGTCTTATTTATAGTTCCTCCTTGGGGCGCCTGGGTGGCGCAGTTGGTTAAGCATCCGACTTCAGCCAGGTCACGATCTTGCGGTCCATGAGTTCGAGCCCCGCGTCAGGCTCTGGGCTGACAGCTCAGAGCCTGAAGCCTGTTTCAGATTCTGTGTCTCCCTCTCTCTCTGCCCCTCGCCTGTTCATGCTCTGTCTCTCTCTGTCCCAAAAATAAATAAACGTTGAAAAAAAAAATTTTATAGTTCCTCCCAGAACAAAAATATAAACTTTTTAAAGGTATCCATAACCACTTCATAGGCAATTTTAAGGTTTTCCTGAAATTATTTACCTCTGAAAAGTAAACTGACAGTTCTTCAAAATTATTTTTAATTTATAATTAATGGATAATTATATGTGAAAACAATGTTATAAAAATACACTTAAGATGCATCAACATTTTTTTTCACTTTTTGGTCTTTTAATCTATTAACTCATTTAGCAAATATTATTAAAAGATTTTTATCCATAGATCACTATGCTATGCCTTTGAGATGACAACATGCTTCCCACATGAAGGTCACACATAAATACCACAGAAAATTCTGGAACACTATGATGTGCCATAGTGTGATGGTAATGCAGATGATATATGGTAACACGTGATGTCTTTTCACAGGATTATCGCAGTCAATTTCCAATGGTCCCGTGTTCCCTATACAGTTCACAATTCGATGATTACAAAAGAGCCAGAGGCCACTTTTCAAAATTATAAATCAGATCATTTCACTCTCTTATTATTCCCCTCTTTCACCAACCTCTCTTCCAATTTCATGCCCTCAACGGGCTTTCTGTTACTCTTAAGATAAAGCTGATTTTGACCTACACCGCCCTACATAATATTGTTCTGAATTATCTCAAGCCTCTCTCTTGCTTACTAATGGGAACACACCATCTCCATTTTGTCCCTTAAACTAGGCCTTTACTGTCTCATAACCTTTGGGCATGATTTTGTTTTTTTGTTTTTTGGGTGTTTTTTTTTTTTGTCTTGTTTGTTTCTGAAGATGTCTCTTTCTAGGTTATTGTTAGTTCAACTATTATCTCTTCAGAGAAGCTGCTTCTTGATTATTAAGCACCTCCCAACACTACCAGATACTCTCTATCACATGACTCTTTATTTCCTTAAGTGGTACCATGACAGGGTACCTGGGTGGCTCAGTCGGTTAAATATCCAACTTCGGCCCAGGTTATGATCTCATGGTTCCTGAGTTTGATCTTCACATCAGGCTCTGTGCTGACAGCTCAGAGCCTGGAGCCTGCTTCAGATTTTGTGTCTCCCTCTCTCTCTGCCCCTCCCCTGCTCACACTCTGTTTCTCACTCTCTCAAAATAAAATAAAAAACATTAAAATTTTTATTAAAAAGTGGTACCATGGCACACGATTATGTTGTATATTATCTATTTAAGGTTTTATTGAGTATTTCCCCACCTACCTCTAATTAATTCTGCTTATTTTTTATGAGTATAAGGGTCATTTCTATAGTGGGTAGTCAAAAAATATTTGTGATTAACAAATGATTATATAAGTGAATAAAATTTAAGAGAAGAGGTGAACTGAGTGCACTGTATGTGTCCCAGATTAGATGGGAGACGTGAAGTCAAAGAAGGTTTACCACAAAAGGTAGTGTGTGTTGAATCCAAAAAGACCATCAGGAATTAGTTTAACACAGTCCTGAGAAAGATCTACTAGACCTTTATGCCAAAGACAAAAAATAACATGAGAAATTTTCACGATGAGAGAGAATCCATAGTTCATTTTGGAAAGAGCATAAGTTGCAAATTGTATAGTAGTGGGTCTTCAGTTTTCTGAGATAACTCAGGAAAGATCATGAAAGCCCTGTTTGCTAATTACTTTTCAATTGTATTATATTTACAAGGTGTGTCAAAGTAGAGGACTTTGAATGAAAAAGTTAATTTTAGATAGATCACCCTGATGGCAAATTGAGGATGGTTTCCTAGGTTTCTAGCCAAAGCAACCAGATAGGCAATAAATGACATTCATTAAGACAAGAAATAAAAAGGGGATGTTCTAACATGAGTGAAAAGATATGAGTTCCATTTTAGACATTTGTCTCAAATTCATATAGTTGTATATGTTTCCAAAAGACAGAACAATATATAAGTCTTAAGATGAGTGGGCAATAGAAGTTGGGGGATGATAGAGCTATTCACAGATAGTCTACCTCTTTTCCTGTTGTTGTAAGGGAAGCCGTGGCAATAAAATGTGATAAGCATTAATATATGCTACATCTGCAAATATGTTTTAAGAGACAATGTGTAACTCACCACTTCCTTTGAGTGACTATCAAGAGTACTGGTCCCTAGCTTATCTGTTTATTTAACCGTTATTGGGATAAGATGGAGAGATGGGGAGCTAGCTCATTACTACAAAATGCCTAGTCTCTCATTACTAAAGAAATGATCAGTTATCCAGTTAGGTATGGTAATTAAAACCATGAAAGCAGAAAATATTTCTGAAAAGTATGTAAGAAGAAAATATTCTAAGAACTGAGCTTTATGTTACACTATCACTTGAAGAATAGATCAAACAATAAATGTCCTCAAATGTCACTGAATAGGAGTGCAGTCTCTTTTCAGTAAAAGAGAGCAGTGTCATACAGAGGCAAAAGGGGAGAGGACTTACTTACAAGGGTGAAAGAGAAAATGGAATTAAATACAAACTATTCAAATAAATTAAAAACTGAAAATTGACCCTTGAGTTAGGAACTAGAATCAACGATGACCTTAACATGAGAAGTTTATTGGGATTGCTTGAAGGTACAGTCCAGTCAGTTTAGGACTAACCAGGAGGCAACAACTACCTTTAAGAAGCTTTGTTTAAAGGGTAAGATGTTATATTTAGTAACAAGGTAATAAAAAGAGTTTGAACTGATCATCAGAATTCTTTTATTTCACCCTGGAAGTACATCAATAGATAGAAACATTGTATGTAAGAAGATCATATATTCAGGGCCTTAAGCATTGGGAGAAAAAAGTATGTAATTAAAATGAAGACCAGGATAAGAGACTTTGGAACAAACCAGAATTTTACATAAATTATTCTGCTATAAATTTATATAAATTCCACCAGAAGCTCAGCACATATATAGGAAAAAAAAGTTGCTTATTGAGTGGGACTAAATTGCCTATATATAACATGTATGTGCATGCATCTACATACATATGTATGCATATTTTGATATTAAGAAAAAATGATTTGGTAAATATATTTAATTTCATGAATCAAACTTCTCTACATTTTGAGACTGCATTAATATTTTAATTAATGATGGAGGGAATGTGTGCTCAAGGTTATTCAGTATCTCTCTTTTTTTTTTTTTTAAATTTTTTTTTAACGCTTATTTTATTTTTGAGACAGAGAGAGACAGAGCATGAACGGGGGAGGGTCAGAGAGAGGGAGACACAGAATCCGAAACAGGCTCCAGGCTCTGAGCTATCAGCACAGAGCCCGACGCGGGGCTTGAACTCACGGCTCAATGACCTGAGCCGAAGTCGGCCGCTTAACCGACTGCGCCACCCAGGCGCCCCTCAGTATTTCTCTTAAAGCTGGTTTTGTCCTACAACTTGAATTTGTCCAAAGGTAGGTATGTGCATATTTTCCACAAATAAAGTGAATTATCATCTAGTTACATACCATAGTATAGTTTCCCTTAGACAACTAAAATTTTTACAGCATTGAATATCTTGAATAAACATACCATACATATATGTGATCTGTTATCTCAAATCTATTTTTTTTACCACAGACTCCTAACAACATTTATCTATTGTAGGAATGAATACGTTCAAGGAAAAAAAAAAGCAAAGGTGAAATAGCGCTGCCTCAATAATTGTTTGAGATGATAAATTTATAGAAATAATTGGATGGATAATTTTCTGAGTCTCAAGAAATATTTTGTTGTCTTGATGTGCATTAGATACCATCCTGAATATCAATGGTGTTTAGAAGCTGTTTAAGTTGCTGTTAAGCTTAAAATGTAAATTTATGCAGCAATTAGAGAATTATTTGTGTAGAAATGCAGCAAATTTGAGGTAATATAAAACCGCTACAAGCTTTTAGACAGGGTGAGAACCTTACAGACTCATTATAAGCTGTCAGATGAAGTGTTGTGTTGTTACGGACACTCTCTGTTAATGCAGATGGGATGAGAAGCTATTTATTATCCTTGCTGAGTATATCAAGATCATCCTCTCTTAATCAGATTCCCTTCTGGTTATAATTAAAATTTGGTCTCTCCAAACTGTAAGCCACAATGTACTCTCATATAAATTAGATCATAAATTTAAGCTATAAAAGAAGGTGTTTAATTGTTTTTTGTCGCATAACACAGTTACCTAAATAGCATCACATGCCCCAAATGTCAGACCCGTACTGTTTGGATGTGCCAACAAAGTGATCAAAACGCACACCTTAATATAAAATCTGAATAGTTATGTGCTACAAGATGTTAGAAGTTTTTCTCTAGCATTGACTCTGTACTTACACAAGTAAATCTCCAATGCAGGAAAAATTTTACCCCCACAAATATATTCTTTAAAATAACTTCTTGGGGCGCCTGGGTGGTGCAGTCGGTTAAGCGTCCGACTTCAGCCAGGTCACGATCTCGCGGTCCGTGAGTTCGAGCCCCGCGTCGGGCTCTGGGCTGATGGCTCAGAGCCTGGAGCCTGTTTCTGATTCTGTGTCTCCCTCTCTCTCTGCCCCTCTCCCGTTCATGCTCTGTCTCTCTCTGTCCCAAAAATAAATAAACGTTGAAAAAAAAATTAAAAAAAAAAAACAAAACTTCTTAAAGTATGGTCTGCAGGTCAGTGGAAGACTGCAAACTAACACAGCCCACGACGAGGTCAATATGCTACTTGAGGGCACGCGCTTGAACTTAATTGCACTATAGCACTACTAAATGTCCTTTCTTTCCTGAGGATTCATTTTTTTTTTAAGTCTTGGCCCCTTGGTGGTTGGGGGACAGATAACTTGAGAATGACAAAGGTGCTGCTTACCTTTGTATATTTAGGCAAATGTTAGGCAAATGGTTTAATGGAAAATACACACACACACACACACACACACACGCACACACTTAAGATATTCAAGGAATTATGTGGTAATAAATACCAAGTAATTTTTCGGCAGTGTAAAGTCCTAAGTGTATATACACTATTTTTTAAATGACTTTGAAGATATTAGTAGCATAATTTTATTGATCAAATTCTAGGTTAGTGGACCTCTACCATTGGGCCCAATCTCTTTTTTTCTTCTTTTCTTTTTCTATTTTCTTTTTTCTTTTTTTTCTCTTTTCTCATTTTTCTTGTCTTTTCTTTTCTCTAGTCTTTTTGTTTTTCTGAACAACCGAAAAGAAACCATCAAGTTGGCTTCTGACCATTTGACTTCTGATGGATATCCATATCTCACATTTATTAGTAATTTTATTTAACAGTGAAATAAGCTCTCTTTATGTAATGAGTCTAATAAAATGCTTAATATTTCAGCTTTGATTCCACACTGAAACTTGTTTTAAACCCACCTGTTCGGGGCACCTGGGTGGCTCAGCTGGTTAAGCATCTGACTCTTGGTTTCAGCTCAGGTCATGATCTTACAGTTCGTGGGATCGAGTTCCATGTCAGGCTCTGCTTGGGATTTTCTGCCCCCCACCCCACCCCAGCCCACCATCCCTCTCCTGCTAGCTTTGTCTTTCTCAAAATAAATAGGTAAGCATTAAAAAATAAATAAATAAATCCACCTCTTCAAGCAGTTTGTTGTAACTTGGATTGCTTCACATAAGACACTTTAACTGATATTTATAGATGAACTTGCCAAGACTTAACTAGAGAGAAGCATTCCTTATATATTGATGCCTCTCAAACCTCCCCTATACCACAGAAGATCATAAGGTTATTGCCTTTCTCAGAAAATGTTCATATTAGAGCACAACAAAATCTAAGACACTCAGATGTGACCACTGGTCCCCTTACCATTATTCAGAATGCATCCTTGTACCAAAGCTTTGGTATTATTGAATGGGTCCATTGACTTTGATTTGGGGGCAGATATACTTAATCACTAGTTTTTCCTTTTTTCAGGAAAATTAATGATTGATTGTCATGAAAAGTTTATCTTGAGGGACTTTGTAATATGAAACTACTAAAACATGTATCTTTCTCATGCAAATATAGAAAAATCTGTCATGTGCACAATCTTAACCTGAAGATTTGTGAAGCAGGATACTTGTCCCCATTCTACCATGAAAATGTTATGAAATAAAGAAAAAAGAGTTGTACCCCAGCAAAATTTATTTCCATTAGACCCTATATACATGCGAAAGAGGTTTTTCTTCTTAATATTTAATATAATGGGATTGGAAGAGCCAAAAGTAATCAAAATGCCTACTGCATTTCCACAAAGACAAACCTTGGCTGTTTTCAACCCTGCCTCGTGCTTCTCCTTGAATATATATCTTTTTCAAGGCATTTTCTTCCAGTACAGACCAGATTCCTCTGTGTTGAACATTTGCCCTGACCTATAATATTTCACCTTGATAGTTTGCGTTTTAAATTCTTAAGAGTAACCCCATCTGCAATAGCATGGCTATCAGATACAGACTCTTCTGTTAAGTTCACATTATGCAAAAAAAAAAAAAGTACTTTTTAAAATTCCTGAACCTAGCATTGCAATGGTAAAAGTCAGTTCTGTTGGCATAATGG